>NW_026292784.1:0-300000 GCF_023091745.1 Budorcas taxicolor | reverse complement strand
CGTGGGAAAGCCTCGAGGGACAGCCTCGAGGGAAAGCCACAGATCCCTTGATCCACGTGACAGGAAGCGTGACACTACTGCTGCAGCTCGGGAGGAAAGCGCACGTGCATGCCCCCACTAGAGACGAGGCCTGACTCCCCTGGGGAGACTCAGAAGCACCCCAAGATCCATGGCAACACTAGAGAGGAATCCTCAGGTTCCGGCCCCGACTCCACACAAGGACTGAGGCACCGGGATGGACGGGAGAGGAATCCCGAGAGGTCCCCTAGCAACTCGCACGGGGACTGGCCTTTCCTGAGGCCACCAGAGCGGGTCCCTGAGGTCCCCGTCGTAACTCGAGAAGACCTGCCGCAACTCGAGAAAATCCAGGAGGTTCTCCCCTCCAGGCGAAATGAGGCCCATTTCCGCTGAGGCGTCTCGAGGCTGATCACACCTCACCTCTGGAACTTCCAAAGGGTCCTTCACACCCTTGGTGCAAATCAAGAATTTCCCCGACATACCCGTCTCCACTCGAGAGGAATCACGAGGGTCCCGCCCACATCCAGAGGAGCGCCGTTTCCCCCTCGTAGCACGACGTGAAGGATCCTTCCCTGCTTCGTCGGGATAGAGTTCCCGGCGTTCCCGTCGCATCTCAAGAGGAGGCCCTCTCAACAGGAACGGCGAGAGGAACTCCAGGGTCGTGCCACCATTCCAAGAGTCCCCGCAGAGGCTCTCAGTCCATTCCCGAGGAACCTCTTTTCCCTTCACCGGCTCGTCTTTCACGCCGAGGATCGACTCACACCAAGGTGGCACGTGGCACAGCCCTGTGGGAAAGCCTCGTGGGAAAGCCTCGAGGGACAGCCTCGAGGGAAAGCCACAGATCCCTTGATCCACGTGACAGGAAGCGTGACACTACTGCTGCAGCTCGGGAGGAAAGCGCACGTGCATGCACCCACTCGAGACGAGGCCTGACTCCCCTGGGAGACTCAGAAGCACCCCAAGATCCATGGCAACACTGGAGAGGAATCCTCAGGTTCCGGCCCCGACTCCACACAAGGACTGAGGCCCCGGCATGGACGGGAGAGGAATCCCGAGAGGTCCCCTAGCAACTCGCATGGGGACTGGCCTTTCCTGAGGCCACCAGAGCGGTCCCTGAGGTCCCCGGCGTAACTCGAGAAGACCTGCCGCAACTCGAGAAAATCCAGGAGGTTCTCCCCTCCAGGCGAGATGAGGCCCAATTCCGCTGAGGCGTCTCGAGGCTGATCACACCTCACCTCTGGAACTTCCAAAGGGTCCTTCACACCCTTGGTGCAAATCAAGAAGTTCCCCCGACATACCCGTCTCCACTCGAGAGGAATCACGAGGGTCCCGCCCCACATCCAGAGGAGCCCCGTTTCCCGCCTCGTAGCTCGAGATGAGGGATCCTTTCCCTGCTTCGTCGGGAAAGAGTTCCCGGCGTTCCCGTCGCATCTCAAGAGGAGGCCCTCTCAACAGGAACGGCGAGAGGAACTCCAGGGTCGTGCCACCATTCCAAGAGTCCCCCAGATGTCTCAGTCCATTCCAGAGGAACCTCTTTTCCCTTCACCGGCTCGTCTTTCACGCCGAGGATCGACTCACACCAAGGTGGCACGTGGCACAGCCCTGTGGGAAAGCCTCGTGGGAAAGCCTCGAGGGACAGCCTCGAGGGAAAGCCACAGATCCCTTGATCCACGTGACAGGAAGCGTGACACTACTGCTGCAGCTCGGGAGGAAAGCGCACGTGCATGCCCCCACTCGAGACGAGGCCTGACTCCCCTGGGGAGACTCAGAAGCACCCCAAGATCCATGGCAACACTGGAGAGGAATCCTCAGGTTCCGGCCCCGACTCCACACAAGGACTGAGGCCCCGGCATGGACGGGAGAGGAATCCCGAGAGGTTCCCTAGCAACTCGCATGGGGACTGGCCTTTCCTGAGGCCACCAGAGCGGGTTCCTGAGGTCCCCGTCGTAACTCGCGAAGACCTGCCGCAACTCGAGAAAATCCAGGAGGTTCTCCCCTCCAGGCGAGATGAGGCCCATTTCCGCTGAGGCGTCTCGAGGCTGATCACACCTCACCTCTGGAACTTCCAAGGGTCCTTCACACCCTTGGTGCAAATCAAGAAGTTCCCCGACATACCCGTCTCCACTCGAGAGGAATCACGAGGGTCCAGCCCACATCCAGAGGAGCCCCGTTTCCACCTCGTAGCTCGAGATGAGGGATCCTTTCCCTGCTTCGTCGGGAAACAGTTCCCCGGCGTTCCCGTCGCATCTCAAGAGGAGGCCCTCTCAACAGGAACGGCGAGAGGAACTCCAGGGTCGTGCCACCATTCCAAGAGTCCCCCCAATGTCTCAGTCCATTCAAGAGGAACGTCTTTTCCCTTCACCGGCTCGTCTTTCACGCCGAGGATCGACTCACACCAAGGTGGCACGTGGCACAGCCCTGTGGGAAAGCCTCGTGGGAAAGCCTCGAGGGACAGCCTCGAGGGAAAGCCACAGATCCCTTGATCCACGTGACAGGAAGCGTGACACTACTGCTGCAGCTCGGGAGGAAAGCGCACGTGCATGCCCCCACTCGAGACGAGGCCTGACTCCCCTGGGGAGACTCAGAAGCACCCCAAGATCCATGGCAACACTGGGAGAGGAATCCTCAGGTTCCGGCCCCGACTCCACACAAGGACTGAGGCCCCGGCATGGACGGGAGAGGAATCCCGAGAGGTCCCCTAGCAACTCGCATGGGGACTGGCCTTTCCTGAGGCCACCAGAGCGGGTCCCTGAGCTCCCCGTCATAACTCGAGAAGACCTGCCGCAACTCGAGAAAATCCAGGAGGTTCTCCCCTCCAGGCGAGATGAGGCCCATTTCCGCTGAGGCGTCTCGAGGCTGATCACACCTCACCTATGGAACTTCCAAAGGGTCCTTCACACCCTTGGTGCAAATCAAGAAGTTCCCCGACATACCCGTCTCCACTCGAGAGGAATCACGAGGGTCCCGCCCACATCCAGAGGAGCCCCGTTTCCGCCTCGTAGCTCGAGATGAGGGATCCTTTCCCTGGTTCGTCGGGAAAGAGTTCCCGGCGTTCCCGTCGCATCTCAAGAGGAGGCCCTCTCAACAGGAACGGCGAGAGGAACTCCAGGGTCGTGCCACCATTCCAAGAGTCCCCCAGATGTCTCAGTCCATTCCAGAGGAACCTCTTTTCCCTTCACCGGCTCGTCTTTCACGCCGAGGATCGACTCACACCAAGGTGGCACGTGGCACAGCCCTGTGGGAAAGCCTCGTGGGAAAGCCTCGAGGGACAGCCTCGAGGGAAAGCCACAGATCCCTTGATCCACGTGACAGGAAGCGTGACACTACTGCTGCAGCTCGGGAGGAAAGCGCACGTGCATGCCCCCACTCGAGACGAGGCCTGACTCCCCTGGGGAGACTCAGAAGCACCCCAAGATCCATGGCAACACTGGAGAGGAATCCTCAGGTTCCGGCCCCGACTCCAAACAAGGACTGAGGCCCCGGCATGGACGGGAGAGGAATCCCGAGAGGTCCCCTAGCAACTCGCATGGGGTCTGGCCTTTCCTGAGGCCACCAGAGCGGGTCCCTGAGGTCCCCGTCGTAACTCGAGAAGACCTACCGCAACTCGAGAAAATCCAGGAGGTTCTCCCCTCCAGGCGAGATGAGGCCCATTTCCGCTGAGGCGTCTCGAGGCTGATCACACCTCACCTCTGGAACTTCCAAAGGGTCCTTCACACCCTTGGTGCAAATCAAGAAGTTCCCCGACATACCCGTCTCCACTCGAGAGGAATCACGAGGGTCCCGCCCACATCCAGAGGAGCCCCGTTTCCGCCTCGTAGCTCGAGATGAGGGATCCTTTCCCTGCTTCGTCGGGAAAGAGTTCCCGGCGTTCCCGTCGCATCTCAAGAGGAGGCCCTCTCAACAGGAACGGCGAGAGGAACTCCAGGGTCGTGCCACCATTCCAAGAGTCCCCCAGATGTCTCAGTCCATTCCAGAGGAACCTCTTTTCCCTTCACCGGCTCGTCTTTCACGCCGAGGAACGACTCACACCAAGGTGGCACGTGGCACAGCCCTGTGGGAAAGCCTCGTGGGAAAGCCTCGAGGGACAGCCTCGAGGGAAAGCCACAGATCCCTTGATCCACGTGACAGGAAGCGTGACACTACTGCTGCAGCTCGGGAGGAAAGCGCACGTGCATGCCCCCACTCGAGACGAGGCCTGACTCCCCTGGGGAGACTCAGAAGCACCCCAAGATCCATGGCAACACAGGAGAGGAATCCTCAGGTTCCGGCCCCGACTCCAAACAAGGACTGAGGCCCCGGCATGGACGGGAGAGGAATCCCGAGAGGTCCCCTAGCAACTCGCATGGGGTCTGGCCTTTCCTGAGGCCACCAGAGCGGGTCCCTGAGGTCCCCGTCGTAACTCGAGAAGACCTGCCGCAACTGGAGAAAATCCAGGAGGTTCTCCCCTCCAGGCGAGATGAGGCCCATTTCCGCTGAGGCGTCTCGAGGCTGATCACACCTCACCTCTGGAACTTCCAAAGGGTCCTTCACACCCTTGGTGCAAATCAAGAAGTTCCCCGACATACCCGTCTCCACTCGAGAGGAATCACGAGGGTCCCGCCCACATCCAGAGGAGCCCCGTTTCCGCCTCGTAGCTCGAGATGAGGGATCCTTTCCCTGCTTCGTCGGGAAAGAGTTCCCTGCGTTCCCGTCGCATCTCAAGAGGAGGCCCTCTCAACAGGAACGGCGAGAGGAACTCCAGGGTCGTGCCACCATTCCAAGAGTCCCCCAGATGTCTCAGTCCATTCCAGAGGAACCTCTTTTCCCTTCACCGGCTCGTCTTTCACGCCGAGGATCGACTCACACCAAGGTGGCACGTGGCACAGCCCTGTGGGAAAGCCTCGTGGGAAAGCCTCGAGGGACAGCCTCGAGGGAAAGCCACAGATCCCTTGATCCACGTGACAGGAAGCGTGACACTACTGCTGCAGCTCGGGAGGAAAGCGCACGTGCATGCCCCCACTCGAGACGAGGCCTGACTCCCCTGGGGAGACTCAGAAGCACCCCAAGATCCATGGCAACACTGGAGAGGAATCCTCAGGTTCCGGCCCCGACTCCACACAAGGACTGAGGCCCCGGCATGGACGGGAGAGGAATCCCGAGAGGTCCCCTAGCAACTCGCATGGGGACTGGCCTATCCTGAGGCCACCAGAGCGGGTCCCTGAGGTCCCCGTCGTAACTCGAGAAGACCTGCCGCAACTCGAGAAAATCCAGGAGGTTCTCCCCTCCAGGCGAGATGAGGCCCATTTCCGCTGAGGCGTCTCGAGGCTGATCACACCACACCTCTGGAACTTCGAAAGGGTCCTTCACACCCTTGGTGCAAATCAAGAAGTTCCCCGACCTAGCCGTCTCCACTCGAGAGGAATCACGAGGGTCCCGCCCACATCCAGAGGAGCCCCGTTTCCGCCTCGTAGCTCGAGATGAGGGATCCTTTCCCTGCTTCGTCGGGAAAGAGTTCCCGGCATTCCCGTCGCATCTCAAGAGGAGGCCCTCTCAACAGGAACGGCGAGAGGAACTCCAGGGTCGTGCCACCATTCCAAGAGTCCCCCAGATGTCTCAGTCCATTCCAGAGGAACCTCTTTTCCCTTCACCGGCTCGTCTTTCACGCCGAGGATCGACTCACACCAAGGTGGCACGTGGCACAGCCCTGTGGGAAAGCCTCGTGGGAAAGCCTCGAGGGACAGCCTCGAGGGAAAGCCACAGATCCCTTGATCCACGTGACAGGAAGCGTGACACTACTGCTGCAGCTCGGGAGGAAAGCGCACGTGCATGCCCCCACTCGAGACGAGGCCTGACTCCCCTGAGGAGACTCAGAAGCACCCCAAGATCCATGGCAACACTGGAGAGGAATCCTCAGGTTCCGGCCCCGACTCCACACAAGGACTGAGGCCCCGGCATGGACGGGAGAGGAATCCCGAGAGGTCCCCTAGCAACTCGCATGGGGTCTGGCCTTTCCTGAGGCCACCAGAGCGGGTCCCTGAGGTCCCCGTCGTAACTCGAGAAGACCTGCCGCAACTCGAGAAAATCCAGGAGGTTCTCCCCTCCAGGCGAGATGAGGCCCATTTCCGCTGAGGCGTCTCGAGGCTGATCACACCTCACCTCTGGAACTTCGAAAGGGTCCTTCACACCCTTGGTGCAAATCAAGAAGTTCCCCGACCTAGCCGTCTCCACTCGAGAGGAATCACGAGGGTCCCGCCCACATCCAGAGGAGCCCCGTTTCGGCCTCGTAGCTCGAGATGAGGGATCCTTTCCCTGCTTCGTCGGGAAAGAGTTCCCGGCGTTCCCGTCGCATCTCAAGAGGAGGCCCTCTCAACAGGAACGGCGAGAGGAACTCCAGGGTCGTGCCACCATTCCAAGAGTCCCCCAGATGTCTCAGTCCATTCCAGAGGAACCTCTTTTCCCTTCACCGGCTCGTCTTTCACGCCGAGGATCGACTCACACCAAGGTGGCACGTGGCACAGCCCTGTGGGAAAGCCTCGTGGGAAAGCCTCGAGGGACAGCCTCGAGGGAAAGCCACAGATCCCTTGATCCACGTGACAGGAAGCGTGACACTACTGCTGCAGCTCGGGAGGAAAGCGCACGTGCATGCCCCCACTCGAGACGAGGCCTGACTCCCCTGGGGAGACTCAGAAGCACCCCAAGATCCATGGCAACACTGGAGAGGAATCCTCAGGTTCCGGCCCCGACTCCACACAAGGACTGAGGCCCCGGCATGGACGGGAGAGGAATCCCGAGAGGTCCCCTAGCAACTCGCATGGGGACTGGCCTATCCTGAGGCCACCAGAGCGGGTCCCTGAGGTCCCCGTCGTAACTCGAGAAGACCTGCCGCAACTCGAGAAAATCCAGGAGGTTCTCCCCTCCAGGCGAGATGAGGCCCATTTCCGCTGAGGCGTCTCGAGGCTGATCACACCTCACCTCTGGAACTTCGAAAGGGTCCTTCACACCCTTGGTGCAAATCAAGAAGTTCCCCGACCTAGCCGTCTCCACTCGAGAGGAATCACGAGGGTCCCGCCCACATCCAGAGGAGCCCCGTTTCCGCCTCGTAGCTCGAGATGAGGGATCCTTTCCCTGCTTCGTCGGGAAAGAGTTCCCGGCGTTCCCGTCGCATCTCAAGAGGAGGCCCTCTCAACAGGAACGGCGAGAGGAACTCCAGGGTCGTGCCACCATTCCAAGAGTCCCCCAGATGTCTCAGTCCATTCCAGAGGAACCTCTTTTCCCTTCACCGGCTCGTCTTTCACGCCGAGGATCGACTCACACCAAGGTGGCACGTGGCACAGCCCTGTGGGAAAGCCTCGTGGGAAAGCCTCGAGGGACAGCCTCGAGGGAAAGCCACAGATCCCTTGATCCACGTGACAGGAAGCGTGACACTACTGCTGCAGCTCGGGAGGAAAGCGCACGTGCATGCCCCCACTCGAGACGAGGCCTGACTCCCCTGGGGAGACTCAGAAGCACCCCAAGATCCATGGCAACACTGGAGAGGAATCCTCAGGTTCCGGCCCCGACTCCACACAAGGACTGAGGCCCCGGCATGGACGGGAGAGGAATCCCGAGAGGTCCCCTAGCAACTCGCATGGGGACTGGCCTTTCCTGAGGCCACCAGAGCGGGTCCCTGAGGTCCCCGTCGTAACTCGAGAAGACCTGCCGCAACTGGAGAAAATCCAGGAGGTTCTCCCCTCCAGGCGAGATGAGGCCCATTTCTGCTGAGGCGTCTCGAGGCTGATCACACCTCACCTCTGGAACTTCCAAAGGGTCCTTCACACCCTTGGTGCAAATCAAGAAGTTCCCCGACATACCCGTCTCCACTCGAGAGGAATCACGAGGGTCCCGCCCACATCCAGAGGAGCCCCGTTTCCGCCTCGTAGCTCGACATGAGGGATCCTTTCCCTGCTTCGTCGGGAAGGAGTTCCCGGCGTTCCCGTCGCATCTCAAGAGGAGGCCCTCTCAACAGGAACGGCGAGAGGAACTCCAGGGTCGTGCCACCATTCCAAGAGTCCCCCAGATGTCTCAGTCCATTCCAGAGGAACCTCTTTTCCCTTCACCGGCTCGTCTTTCACGCCGAGGATCGACTCACACCAAGGTGGCACGTGGCACAGCCCTGTGGGAAAGCCTCGTGGGAAAGCCTCGAGGGACAGCCTCGAGGGAAAGCCACAGATCCCTTGATCCACGTAACAGGAAGCGTGACACTACTGCTGCAGCTCGGGAGGAAAGCACACGTGCATGCCCCCACTTGAGACGAGGCCTGACTCCCCTGGGGAGACTCAGAAGCACCCCAAGATCCATGGCAACACTGGAGAGGAATCCTCAGGTTCCGGCCCCGACTCCACACAAGGACTGAGGCCCCGGCATGGACGGGAGAGGAATCCCGAGAGGTCCCCTAGCAACTCGCATGGGGACTGGCCTTTCCTGAGGCCACCAGAGCGGGTCCCTGAGGTCCCCGTCGTAACTCGAGAAGACCTGCCGCAACTCGAGAAAATCCAGGAGGTTCTCCCCTCCAGGCGAGATGAGGCCCATTTCCGCTGAGGCGTCTCGAGGCTGATCACACCTCACCTCTGGAACTTCCAAAGGGTCCTTCACACCCTTGGTGCAAATCAAGAAGTTCCCCGACCTAGCCGTCTCCACTCGAGAGCAATCACGAGGGTCCCCCCCACATCCAGAGGAGCCCCGTTTCCGCCTCGTAGCTCGAGATGAGGGATCCTTTCCCTGGTTCGTCGGGAAAGAGTTCCCGGCGTTCCCGTCGCATCTCAAGAGGAGGCCCTCTCAACAGGAAAGGCGAGAGGAACTCCAGGGTCGTGCCACCATTCCAAGAGTCCCCCAGATGTCTCAGTCCATTCCAGAGGAACCTCTTTTCCCTTCACCGGCTCGTCTTTCACGCCGAGGATCGACTCACACCAAGGTGGCACGTGGCACAGCCCTGTGGGAAAGCCTCGTGGGAAAGCCTCGAGGGACAGCCTCGAGGGAAAGCCACAGATCCCTTGATCCACGTGACAGGAAGCGTGACACTACTGATGCAGCTCGGGAGGAAATCGCACGTGCATGCCCCCACTCGAGACGAGGCCTGACTCCCCTGGGGAGACTCAGAAGCACCCCAAGATCCATGGCAACACTGGAGAGGAATCCTCAGGTTCCGGCCCCGACTCCACACAAGGACTGAGGCCCCGGCATGGACGGGAGAGGAATCCCGAGAGGTCCCCTAGCAACTCGCATGGGGTCTGGCCTTTCCTGAGGCCACCAGAGCGGGTCCCTGAGGTCCCCGTCGTAACTCGAGAAGACCTGCCGCAACTCGAGAAAATCCAGGAGGTTCTCCCCTCCAGGCGAGATGAGGCCCATTTCCGCTGAGGCGTCTCGAGGCTGATCACACCTCACCTCTGGAACTTCCAAAGGGTCCTTCACACCCTTGGTGCAAATCAAGAAGTTCCCCGACATACCCGTCTCCACTCGAGAGGAATCACGAGGGTCCCGCCCACATCCAGAGGAGCCCCGTTTCCGCCTCGTAGCTCGAGATGAGGGATCCTTTCCCTGCTTCGTCGGGAAAGAGTTCCCGGCGTTCCCGTCGCATCTCAAGAGGAGGCCCTCTCAACAGGAACGGCGAGAGGAACTCCAGGGTCGTGCCACCATTCCAAGAGTCCCCCAGATGTCTCAGTCCATTCCAGAGGAACCTCTTTTCCCTTCACCGGCTCGTCTTTCACGCCGAGGATCGACTCACACCAAGGTGGCACGTGGCACAGCCCTGTGGGAAAGCCTCGTGGGAAAGCCTCGAGGGACAGCCTCGAGGGAAAGCCACAGATCCCTTGATCCACGTGACAGGAAGCGTGACACTACTGCTGCAGCTCGGGAGGAAAGCGCACGTGCATGCCCCCACTCGAGACGAGGCCTGACTCCCCTGGGGAGACTCAGAAGCACCCCAAGATCCATGGCAACACTGGAGAGGAATCCTCAGGTTCCGGCCCCGACTCCAAACAAGGACTGAGGCCCCGGCATGGACGGGAGAGGAATCCCGAGAGGTCCCCTAGCAACTCGCATGGGGTCTGGCCTTTCCTGAGGCCACCAGAGCGGGTCCCTGAGGTCCCCGTCGTAACTCGAGAAGACCTGCCGCAACTGGAGAAAATCCAGGAGGTTCTCCCCTCCAGGCGACATGAGGCCCATTTCCGCTGAGGCGTCTCGAGGCTGATCACACCTCACCTCTGGAACTTCCAAAGGGTCCTTCACACCCTTGGTGCAAATCAAGAAGTTCCCCGACATACTCGTCTCCACTCGAGAGGAATCACGAGGGTCCCGCCCACATCCAGAGGAGCCCCGTTTCCGCCTCGTAGCTCGAGATGAGGGATCCTTTCCCTGCTTCGTCGGGAAAGAGTTCCCGGCGTTCCCGTCGCATCTCAAGAGGAGGCCCTCTCAACAGGAACGGCGAGAGGAACTCCAGGGTCGTGCCACCATTCCAAGAGTCCCCCAGATGTCTCAGTCCATTCCAGAGGAACCTCTTTTCCCTTCACCGGCTCGTCTTTCACGCCGAGGATCGACTCACACCAAGGTGGCACGTGGCACAGCCCTGTGGGAAAGCCTCGTGGGAAAGCCTCGAGGGACAGCCTCGAGGGAAAGCCACAGATCCCTTGATCCACGTGACAGGAAGTGTGACACTACTGCTGCAGCTCGGGAGGAAAGCGCACGTGCATGCCCCCACTCGAGACGAGGCCTGACTCCCCTGGGGAGACTCAGAAGCACCCCAAGATCCATGGCAACACTGGAGAGGAATCCTCAGGTTCCGGCCCCGACTCCACACAAGGACTGAGGCCCCGGCATGGACGGGAGAGGAATCCCGAGAGGTCCCCTAGCAACTCGCATGGGGACTGGCCTTTCCTGAGGCCACCAGAGCGGGTCCCTGAGGTCCCCGTCGTAACTCGAGAAGACCTGCCGCAACTCGAGAAAATCCAGGAGGTTCTCCCCTCCAGGCGAGATGAGGCCCATTTCCGCTGAGGCGTCTCGAGGCTGATCACACCTCACCTCTGGAACTTCCAAAGGGTCCTTCACACCCTTGGTGCAAATCAAGAAGTTCCCCGACATACCCGTCTCCACTCGAGAGGAATCACGAGGGTCCCGCCCACATCCAGAGGAGCCCCGTTTCCGCCTCGTACCTTTTCCCTGCTTCGTCGGGAAAGAGTTCCCGGCGTTCCCGTCGCATCTCAAGAGGAGGCCCTCTCAACAGGAACGGCGAGAGGAACTCCAGGGTCGTGCCACCATTCCAAGAGTCCCCCAGATGTCTCAGTCCATTCCAGAGGAACCTCTTTTCCCTTCACCGGCTCGTCTTTCACGCCGAGGATCGACTCACACCAAGGTGGCACGTGGCAACAGCCCTGTGGGAAAGCCTCGTGGGAAAGCCTCGAGGGACAGCCTCGAGGGAAAGCCACAGATCCCTTGATCCACGTGACAGGAAGCGTGACACTACTGCTGCAGCTCGGGGAGGAAAGCGCACGTGCATGCCCCCACTCGAGACGAGGCCTGACTCCCCTGAGGAGACTCAGAAGCACCCCAAGATCCATGGCAACACTGGAGAGGAATCCTCAGGTTCCGGCCCCGACTCCACACAAGGACTGAGGCCCCGGCATGGACGGGAGAGGAATCCCGAGAGGTCCCCTAGCAACTCGCATGGGGTCTGGCCTTTCCTGAGGCCACCAGAGCGGGTCCCTGAGGTCCCCGTCGTAACTCGAGAAGACCTGCCGCAACTCGAGAAAATCCAGGAGGTTCTCCCCTCCAGGCGAGATGAGGCCCATTTCCGCTGAGGCGTCTCGAGGCTGATCACACCTCACCTCTGGAACTTCCAAAGGGTCCTTCACACCCTTGGTGCAAATCAAGAAGTTCCCCCACATACCCGTCTCCACTCGAGAGGAATCACGAGGGTCCCGCCCACATCCAGAGGAGCCCCGTTTCCGCCTCGTAGCTCGAGATGAGGGATCCTTTCCCTGCTTCGTCGGGAAAGAGTTCCCGGCGTTCCCGTCGCATCTCAAGAGGAGGCCCTCTCAACAGGAACGGCGAGAGGAACTCCAGGGTCGTGCCACCATTCCAAGAGTCCCCAAGATGTCTCAGTCCATTCCAGAGGAACCTCTTTTCCCTTCACCGGCTCGTCTTTCACGCCGAGGATCGACTCACACCAAGGTGGCACGTGCACAGCCCTGTGGGAAAGCCTCGTGGGAAAGCCTCGAGGGACAGCCTCGAGGGAAAGCCACAGATCCCTTGATCCACGTGACAGGAAGCGTGACACTACTGCTGCAGCTCGGGAGGAAAGCGCACGTGCATGCCCCCACTCGAGACGAGGCCTGACTCCCCTGGGGAGACTCAGAAGCACCCCAAGATCCATGGCAACACTGGAGAGGAATCCTCAGGTTCCGGCCCCGACTCCACACAAGGACTGAGGCCCCGGCATGGACGGGAGAGGAATCCCGAGAGGTCCCCTAGCAACTCGCATGGGGACTGGCCTTTCCTGAGGCCACCAGAGCGGGTCCCTGAGGTTCCCCGTCGTAACTCGAGAAGACCTGCCGCAACTCGAGAAAATCCAGGAGGTTCTCCCCTCCAGGCGAGATGAGGCCCATTTCCGCTGAGGCGTCTCGAGGCTGATCACACCTCACCTCTGGAACTTCCAAAGGGTCCTTCACACCTTTGGTGCAAATCAAGAAGTTCCCCGACATACCCGTCTCCACTCGAGAGGAATCACGAGGGTCCCGCCCACATCCAGAGGAGCCCCGTTTCCGCCTCGTAGCTCGAGATGAGGGATCCTTTCCCTGCTTCGTCGGGAAAGAGTTCCCGGCGTTCCCGTCGCATCTCAAGAGGAGGCCCTCTCAACAGGAACGGCGAGAGGAACTCCACGGGTCGTGCCACCATTCCAAGAGTCCCCCAGATGTCTCAGTCCATTCCAGAGGAACCTCTTTTCCCTTCACCGGCTCGTCTTTCACGCCGAGGATCGACTCACACCAAGGTGGCACGTGGCACAGCCCTGTGGGAAAGCCTCGTGGGAAAGCCTCGAGGGACAGCCACGAGGGAAAGCCACAGATCCCTTGATCCACGTGACAGGAAGCGTGACACTACTGCTGCAGCTCGGGAGGAAAGCGCACGTGCATGCCCCCACTCGAGACGAGGCCTGACTCCCCTGGGGAGACTCAGAAGCACCCCAAGATCCATGGCAACACTGGAGAGGAATCCTCAGGTTCCGGCCCCGACTCCACACAAGGACTGAGGCCCCGGCATGGACGGGAGAGGAACTCCGAGAGGTCCCCTAGCAACTCGCATGGGGACTGGCCTATCCTGAGGCCACCAGAGCGGTCCCTGAGGTCCCCGTCGTAACTCGAGAAGACCTGCCGCAACTCGAGAAAATCCAGGAGGTTCTCCCCTCCAGGCGAGATGAGGCCCATTTCCGCTGAGGCGGTCTCGAGGCTGATCACACCTCACCTCTGGAACTTCGAAAGGGTCCTTCACACCCTTGGTGCAAATCAAGAAGCTCCCCGACCTAGCCGTCTCCACTCGAGAGGAATCACGAGGGTCCCGCCCACATCCAGAGGAGCCCCGTTTCCGCCTCGTAGCTCGAGATGAGGGATCCTTTCCCCTGCTTCGTCGGGAAAGAGTTCCCGGCGTTCCCGTCGCATCTCAAGAGGAGGCCCTCTCAACAGGAACGGCGAGAGGGAACTCCAGGGGTCGTGCCACCATTCCAAGAGTCCCCCAGATGTCTCAGTCCATTCCAGAGGAACCTCTTTTCCCTTCACCGGCTCGTCTTTCACGCCGAGGATCGACTCACACCAAGGTGGCACGTGGCACAGCCCTGTGGGAAAGCCTCGTGGGAAAGCCTCGAGGGACAGCCTCGAGGGAAAGCCACAGATCCTTGATCCACGTGACAGGAAGCGTGACACTACTGCTGCAGCTCGGGAGGAAAGCGCACGTGCATGCCCCACTCGAGACGAGGCCTGACTCCCCTGGGGAGACTCAGAAGCACCCCAAGATCCATGGCAACACTGGAGAGGAATCCTCAGGTTCCGGCCCCGACTCCACACAAGGACTGAGGCCCCGGCATGGACGGGAGAGGAATCCCGAGAGGTCCCCTAGCAACTCGCATGGGGACTGGCCTTTCCTGAGAGCCACCAGAGCGGGTCCCTGAGGTCCCCGTCGTAACTCGAGAAGGACTGCCGCAACTCGAGAAAATCCAGGAGGTTCTCCCCTCCAGGCGAGATGAGGCCCATTTCCGCTGAGGCGTCTCGAGGCTGATCACACCTCACTTCTGGAACTTCCAAAGGGTCCTTCACACCCTTGGTGCAAATCAAGAAGTTCCCCCACATACCCGTCTCCACTCGAGAGGAATCACGAGGGTCCCGCTCCCACATCCAGAGGAGCCCCGTTTCCGCCACGTAGCTCGAGATGAGGGATCCTTTCCCTGCTTCGTCGGGAAAGAGTTCCGGCGTTCCCGGCGCATCTCAAGAGGAGGCCCTCTCAACAGGAACGGCGAGAGGAACTCCAGGGTCGTGCCACCATTCCAAGAGTCCCCCAGATGTCTCAGTCCATTCCAGAGGAACCTCTTTTCCCTTCACCGGCTCGTCTTTCACGCCGAGGATCGACTCACACCAAGGTGGCACGTGGCACAGCCCTGTGGGAAAGCCTCGTGGGAAAGCCTCGAGGGGACAGCCTCGAGGGAAAGCCACAGATCCCTTGATCCACGTGACAGGAAAGCGTGACACTACTGCTGCAGCTCGGGAGGAAAGCGCACGTGCATGCCCCCACTCGAGACGAGGCCTGACTCCCCTGAGGAGACTCAGAAGCACCCCAAGATCCATGGCAACACTGGAGAGGAATCCTCAGGTTCCGGCCCCGACTCCACACAAGGACTGAGGCCCCGGCATGGACGGGGAGAAGGAATCCCGAGAGGTCCCCCTAGCAACTCGCATGGGGTCTGGGCCTTTCCTGAGGCCACCCAGAGCGGGTCCCTGAGGTCCCGTCGTAACTCGAGAAGACCTGCCGCAACTCGAGAAAATCCAGGAGGTTCTCCCCTCCAGGCGAGATGAGGCCCATTTCCGCTGAGGCGTCTCGAGGCTGATCACACCTCACCTCTGGAACTTCCAAAGGGTCCTTCACACCCTTGGTGCAAATCAAGAAGTTCCCCCACATACCCGTCTCCACTCGAGAGGAATCACGAGGGTCCCCGCCCACATCCAGAGGAGCCCCGTTTCCGCCTCGTAGCTCGAGATGAGGGATCCTTTCCCTGCTTCGTCGGGAAAGAGTTCCCGGCGTTCCCGTCGCATCTCAAGAGGAGGCCCTCTCAACAGGAACGGCGAGAGGAACTCCAGGGTCGTGCCACCATTCCAAGAGTCCCCAAGATGTCTCAGTCCATTCCAGAGGAACCTCTTTTCCCTTCACCGGCTCGTCTTTCACGCCGAGGATCGACTCACACCAAGGTGGCACGTGGCACAGCCCTGTGGGAAAGCCTCGTGGGAAAGCCTCGAGGGACAGCCTCGAGGGAAAGCCACAGATCCCTTGATCCACGTGACAGGAAGCGTGACACTACTGCTGCAGCTCGGGAGGAAAGCGCACGTGCATGCCCCCACTCGAGACGAGGCCTGACTCCCTGGGGAGACTCAGAAGCACCCCAAGATCCATGGCAACACTGGAGAGGAATCCTCAGGTTCCGGCCCCGACTCCACACAAGGACTGAGGCCCCGGCATGGGACGGGAGAGGAATCCCGAGAGGTCCCCTAGCAACTCGCATGGGGACTGGCCTTTCCTGAGGCCACCAGAGCGGGTCCCTGAGGTCCCCGTCGTAACTCGAGAAGACCTGCCGCAACTCGAGAAAATCCAGGAGGTTCTCCCCTCCAGGCGAGATGAGGCCCATTTCCGCTGAGGCGTCTCGAGGCTGATCACACCTCACCTCTGGAACTTCCAAAGGGTCCTTCACACCTTTGGTGCAAATCAAGAAGTTCCCCGACATACCCGTCTCCACTCGAGAGGAATCACGAGGGTCCCGCCCACATCCAGAGGAGCCCCGTTTCCGCCTCGTAGCTCGAGATGAGGGATCCTTTCCCTGCTTCGTCGGGGAAAGAGTTCCCGGCGTTCCCGTCGCATCTCAAGAGGAGGCCCTCTCTAACAGGAACGGCGAGAGGAACTCCAGGAGTCGTGCCACCATTCCAAGAGTCCCCCAGATGTCTCAGTCCATTCCAGAGGAACCTCTTTTCCCTTCACCGGCTCGTCTTTCACGCCGAGGATCGACTCACACCAAGGTGGCACGTGGCACAGCCCTGTGGAAAGCCTCGTGGGAAAGCCTCGAGGGACAGCCTCGAGGGAAAGCCACAGATCCCTTGATCCACGTGACAGGAAGCGTGACACTACTGCTGCAGCTCGGGAGGAAAGCGCACGTGCATGCCCCCACTCGAGACGAGGCCTGACTCCCCTGGGAGACTCAGAAGCACCCCAAGATCCATGGCAACACTGGAGAGGAATCCTCAGGTTCCGGCCCCGACTCCACACAAGGACTGAGGCCCCGGCATGGACGGGGAGAGGAATCCCCGAGAGGTCCCCTAGCAACTCGCATGGGGACTGGCCTATCCTGAGGCCACCAGAGCGGGGTCCCTGAGGTCCCCGTCGTAACTCGAGAAGACCTGCCGCAACTCGAGAAAATCCAGGAGGTTCTCCCCTCCAGGCGAGATGAGGCCCATTTCCGCTGAGGCGTCTCGAGGCTGATCACACCTCACCTCTGGAACTTCGAAAGGGTCCTTCACACCCTTGGTGCAAATCAAGAAGCTCCCCGACCTAGCCGTCTCCACTCGAGAGGAATCACGAGGGTCCCGCCCACATCCAGAGGAGCCCCGTTTCCGCCTCGTAGCTCGAGATGAGGGATCCTTTCCCTGCTTCGTCGGGAAAGAGTTCCCGGCGTTCCGTCGCATCTCAAGAGGAGGCCCTCTCAACAGGAACGGCGAGAGGAACTCCAGGGTCGTGCCACCATTCCAAGAGTCCCCCAGATGTCTCAGTCCATTCCAGAGGAACCTCTTTTCCCTTCACCGGCTCGTCTTTCACGCCGAGGATCGACTCACACCAAGGTGGCACGTGGCACAGCCCTGTGGGAAAGCCTCGTGGGAAAGCCTCGAGGGACAGCCTCGAGGAAAGCCACAGATCCCTTGATCCACGTGACAGGAAGCGTGACACTACTGCTGCAGCTCGGGAGGAAAGCGCACGTGCATGCCCCACTCGAGACGAGGCCTGACTCCCCTGGGGAGACTCAGAAGCACCCCAAGATCCATGGCAACACTGGAGAGGAATCCTCAGGTTCCGGCCCCGACTCCACACAAGGACTGAGGCCCCGGCATGGACGGGAGAGGAATCCCGAGAGGTCCCCTAGCAACTCGCATGGGGACTGGCCTTTCCTGAGGCCACCAGAGCGGGTCCCTGAGGTCCCCGTCGTAACTCGAGAAGACCTGCCGCAACTCGAGAAAATCCAGGAGGTTCTCCCCTCCAGGCGAGATGAGGCCCATTTCCGCTGAGGCGTCTCGAGGCTGATCACACCTCACTTCTGGAACTTCCAAAGGGTCCTTCACACCCTTGGTGCAAATCAAGAAGTTCCCCCACATACCCGTCTCCACTCGAGAGGAATCACGAGGGTCCCGCCCACATCCAGAGGAGCCCCGTTTCCGCCACGTAGCTCGAGATGAGGGATCCTTTCCCTGCTTCGTCGGGAAAGAGTTCCCGGCGTTCCCGGCGCATCTCAAGAGGAGGCCCTCTCAACAGGAACGGCGAGAGGGAACTCCAGGGTCGTGCCACCATTCCAAGAGTCCCCCAGATGTCTCAGTCCATTCCAGAGGAACCTCTTTTCCCTTCACCGGCTCGTCTTTCACGCCGAGGATCGACTCACACCAAGGTGGCACGTGGCACAGCCCTGTGGGAAAGCCTCGTGGGAAAGCCTCGAGGGACAGCCTCGAGGGAAAGCCACAGATCCCTTGATCCACGTGACAGGAAGCGTGACACTACTGCTGCAGCTCGGGAGGAAAGCGCACGTGCATGCCCCCACTCGAGACGAGGCCTGACTCCCCTGAGGAGACTCAGAAGCACCCCAAGATCCATGGCAACACTGGAGAGGAATCCTCAGGTTCCGGCCCCGACTCCACACAAGGACTGAGGCCCCGGCATGGACGGGAGAGGAATCCCGAGAGGTCCCCTAGCAACTCGCATGGGGTCTGGCCTTTCCTGAGGCCACCAGAGCGGGTCCCTGAGGTCCCCGTCGTAACTCGAGAAGACCTGCCGCAACTCGAGAAAATCCAGGAGGTTCTCCCCTCCAGGCGAGATGAGGCCCATTTCCGCTGAGGCGTCTCGAGGCTGATCACACCTCACCTCTGGAACTTCCAAAGGGTCCTTCACACCCTTGGTGCAAATCAAGAAGTTCCCCCACATACCCGTCTCCACTCGAGAGGAATCACGAGGGTCCCGCCCACATCCAGAGGAGCCCCGTTTCCGCCTCGTAGCTCGAGATGAGGGATCCTTTCCCTGCTTCGTCGGGAAAGAGTTCCCGGCGTTCCCGTCGCATCTCAAGAGGAGGCCCTCTCAACAGGAACGGCGAGAGGAACTCCAGGGTCGTGCCACCATTCCAAGAGTCCCCAAGATGTCTCAGTCCATTCCAGAGGAACCTCTTTTCCCTTCACCGGCTCGTCTTTCACGCCGAGGATCGACTCACACCAAGGTGGCACGTGGCACAGCCCTGTGGGAAAGCCTCGTGGGAAAGCCTCGAGGGACAGCCTCGAGGGAAAGCCACAGATCCCTTGATCCACGTGACAGGAAGCGTGACACTACTGCTGCAGCTCGGGAGGAAAGCGCACGTGCATGCCCCCACTCGAGACGAGGCCTGACTCCCCTGGGGAGACTCAGAAGCACCCCAAGATCCATGGCAACACTGGAGAGGAATCCTCAGGTTCCGGCCCCGACTCCACACAAGGACTGAGGCCCCGGCATGGACGGGAGAGGAATCCCGAGAGGTCCCCTAGCAACTCGCATGGGGACTGGCCTTTCCTGAGGCCACCAGAGCGGGTCCCTGAGGTCCCCGTCGTAACTCGAGAAGACCTGCCGCAACTCGAGAAAATCCAGGAGGTTCTCCCCTCCAGGCGAGATGAGGCCCATTTCCGCTGAGGCGTCTCGAGGCTGATCACACCTCACCTCTGGAACTTCCAAAGGGTCCTTCACACCTTTGGTGCAAATCAAGAAGTTCCCCGACATACCCGTCTCCACTCGAGAGGAATCACGAGGGTCCCGCCCACATCCAGAGGAGCCCCGTTTCCGCCTCGTAGCTCGAGATGAGGGATCCTTTCCCTGCTTCGTCGGGAAAGAGTTCCCGGCGTTCCCGTCGCATCTCAAGAGGAGGCCCTCTCAACAGGAACGGCGAGAGGAACTCCAGGGTCGTGCCACCATTCCAAGAGTCCCCCAGATGTCTCAGTCCATTCCAGAGGAACCTCTTTTCCCTTCACCGGCTCGTCTTTCACGCCGAGGATCGACTCACACCAAGGTGGCACGTGGCACAGCCCTGTGGGAAAGCCTCGTGGGAAAGCCTCGAGGGACAGCCTCGAGGGAAAGCCACAGATCCCTTGATCCACGTGACAGGAAGCGTGACACTACTGCTGCAGCTCGGGAGGAAAGCGCACGTGCATGCCCCCACTCGAGACGAGGCCTGACTCCCCTGGGGAGACTCAGAAGCACCCCAAGATCCATGGCAACACTGGAGAGGAATCCTCAGGTTCCGGCCCCGACTCCACACAAGGACTGAGGCCCCGGCATGGACGGGAGAGGAATCCCGAGAGGTCCCCTAGCAACTCGCATGGGGACTGGCCTATCCTGAGGCCACCAGAGCGGGTCCCTGAGGTCCCCGTCGTAACTCGAGAAGACCTGCCGCAACTCGAGAAAATCCAGGAGGTTCTCCCCTCCAGGCGAGATGAGGCCCATTTCCGCTGAGGCGTCTCGAGGCTGATCACACCTCACCTCTGGAACTTCGAAAGGGTCCTTCACACCCTTGGTGCAAATCAAGAAGCTCCCCGACCTAGCCGTCTCCACTCGAGAGGAATCACGAGGGTCCCGCCCACATCCAGAGGAGCCCCGTTTCCGCCTCGTAGCTCGAGATGAGGGATCCTTTCCCTGCTTCGTCGGGAAAGAGTTCCCGGCGTTCCCGTCGCATCTCAAGAGGAGGCCCTCTCAACAGGAACGGCGAGAGGAACTCCAGGGTCGTGCCACCATTCCAAGAGTCCCCCAGATGTCTCAGTCCATTCCAGAGGAACCTCTTTTCCCTTCACCGGCTCGTCTTTCACGCCGAGGATCGACTCACACCAAGGTGGCACGTGGCACAGCCCTGTGGGAAAGCCTCGTGGGAAAGCCTCGAGGGACAGCCTCGAGGGAAAGCCACAGATCCCTTGATCCACGTGACAGGAAGCGTGACACTACTGCTGCAGCTCGGGAGGAAAGCGCACGTGCATGCCCCCACTCGAGACGAGGCCTGACTCCCCTGGGGAGACTCAGAAGCACCCCAAGATCCATGGCAACACTGGAGAGGAATCCTCAGGTTCCGGCCCCGACTCCACACAAGGACTGAGGCCCCGGCATGGACGGGAGAGGAATCCCGAGAGGTCCCCTAGCAACTCGCATGGGGACTGGCCTTTCCTGAGGCCACCAGAGCGGGTCCCTGAGGTCCCCGTCGTAACTCGAGAAGACCTGCCGCAACTCGAGAAAATCCAGGAGGTTCTCCCCTCCAGGCGAGATGAGGCCCATTTCCGCTGAGGCGTCTCGAGGCTGATCACACCTCACTTCTGGAACTTCCAAAGGGTCCTTCACACCCTTGGTGCAAATCAAGAAGTTCCCCCACATACCCGTCTCCACTCGAGAGGAATCACGAGGGTCCCGCCCACATCCAGAGGAGCCCCGTTTCCGCCACGTAGCTCGAGATGAGGGATCCTTTCCCTGCTTCGTCGGGAAAGAGTTCCCGGCGTTCCCGGCGCATCTCAAGAGGAGGCCCTCTCAACAGGAACGGCGAGAGGAACTCCAGGGTCGTGCCACCATTCCAAGAGTCCCCCAGATGTCTCAGTCCATTCCAGAGGAACCTCTTTTCCCTTCACCGGCTCGTCTTTCACGCCGAGGATCGACTCACACCAAGGTGGCACGTGGCACAGCCCTGTGGGAAAGCCTCGTGGGAAAGCCTCGAGGGACAGCCTCGAGGGAAAGCCACAGATCCCTTGATCCACGTGACAGGAAGCGTGACACTACTGCTGCAGCTCGGGAGGAAAGCGCACGTGCATGCCCCCACTCGAGACGAGGCCTGACTCCCCTGGGGAGACTCAGAAGCACCCCAAGATCCATGGCAACACTGGAGAGGAATCCTCAGGTTCCGGCCCCGACTCCACACAAGGACTGAGGCCCCGGCATGGACGGGAGAGGAATCCCGAGAGGTCCCCTAGCAACTCGCATGGGGACTGGCCTTTCCTGAGGCCACCAGAGCGGGTCCCTGAGGTCCCCGTCGTAACTCGAGAAGACCTGCCGCAACTCGAGAAAATCCAGGAGGTTCTCCCCTCCAGGCGAGATGAGGCCCATTTCCGCTGAGGCGTCTCGAGGCTGATCACACCTCACCTCTGGAACTTCCAAAGGGTCCTTCACACCCTTGGTGCAAATCAAGAAGTTCCCCGACATACCCGTCTCCACTCGAGAGGAATCACGAGGGTCCCGCCCACATCCAGAGGAGCCCCGTTTCCGCCTCGTAGCTCGAGATGAGGGATCCTTTCCCTGCTTCGTCGGGAAGGAGTTCCCGGCGTTCCCGTCGCATCTCAAGAGGAGGCCCTCTCAACAGGAACGGCGAGAGGAACTCCAGGGTCGTGCCACCATTCCAAGAGTCCCCCAGATGTCTCAGTCCATTCCAGAGGAACCTCTTTTCCCTTCACCGGCTCGTCTTTCACGCCGAGTATCGACTCACACCAAGGTGGCACGTGGCACAGCCCTGTGGGAAAGCCTCGTGGGAAAGCCTCGAGGGACAGCCTCGAGGGAAAGCCACAGATCCCTTGATCCACGTGACAGGAAGCGTGACACTACTGATGCAGCTCGGGAGGAAAGTGCACGTGCATGCCCCCACTCGAGACGAGGCCTGACTCCCCTGGGGAGACTCAGAAGCACCCCAAGATCCATGGCAACACTGGAGAGGAATCCTCAGGTTCCGGCCCCGACTCCACACAAGGACTGAGGCCCCGGCATGGACGGGAGAGGAATCCCGAGAGGTCCCCTAGCAACTCGCATGGGGTCTGGCCTTTCCTGAGGCCACCAGAGCGGGTCCCTGAGGTCCCCGTCGTAACTCGAGAAGACCTGCCGCAACTCGAGAAAATCCAGGAGGTTCTCCCCTCCAGGCGAGATGAGGCCCATTTCCGCTGAGGCGTCTCGAGGCTGATCACACCTCACCTCTGGAACTTCCAAAGGGTCCTTCACACCCTTGGTGCAAATCAAGAAGTTCCCCGACATACCCGTCTCCACTCGAGAGGAATCACGAGGGTCCCGCCCACATCCAGAGGAGCCCCGTTTCCGCCTCGTAGCTCGAGATGAGGGATCCTTTCCCTGCTTCGTCGGGAAAGAGTTCCCGGCGTTCCCGTCGCATCTCAAGAGGAGGCCCTCTCAACAGGAACGGCGAGAGGAACTCCAGGGTCGTGCCACCATTCCAAGAGTCCCCCAGATGTCTCAGTCCATTCCAGAGGAACCTCTTTTCCCTTCACCGGCTCGTCTTTCACGCCGAGGATCGACTCACACCAAGGTGGCACGTGGCACAGCCCTGTGGGAAAGCCTCGTGGGAAAGCCTCGAGGGACAGCCTCGAGGGAAAGCCACAGATCCCTTGATCCACGTGACAGGAAGCGTGACACTACTGCTGCAGCTCGGGAGGAAAGCGCACGTGCATGCCCCCACTCCAGACGAGGCCTGACTACCCTGGGGAGACTCAGAAGCACCCCAAGATCCATGGCAACACTGGAAAGGAATCCTCAGGTTCCGGCCCCGACTCCACACAAGGACTGAGGCCCCGGCATGGACGGGAGAGGAATCCCGAGAGGTCCCCTAGCAACTCGCATGGGGACTGGCCTTTCCTGAGGCCACCAGAGCGGGTCCCTGAGGTCCCCATCGTAACTCGAAAAGACCTGCCTCAACTCGAGAAAATCCAGGAGGTTCTCCCCTCCAGGCGAGATGAGGCCCATTTCCGCTGAGGCGTCTCGAGGCTGATCACACCTCACCTCTGGAACTTCCAAAGGGTCCTTCACACCCTTGGTGCAAATCAAGAAGTTCCCCGACATACCCGTCTCCACTCGAGAGGAATCGCGAGGGTCCCGCCCACATCCAGAGGAGCCCCGTTTCCGCCTCGTAGCTCGAGATGAGGGATCCTTTCCCTGCTTCGTCGGGAAAGAGTTCCCGGCGTTCCCGTCGCATCTCAAGAGGAGGCCCTCTCAACAGGAAAGGCGAGAGGAACTCCAGGGTCGTGCCACCATTCCAAGAGTCCCCCAGATGTCTCAGTCCATTCCAGAGGAACCTCTTTTCCCTTCACCGGCTCGTCTTTCAAGCCGAGGATCGACTCACACCAAGGTCGCACGTGGCACAGCCCTGTGGGATAGCCACGTGGGAAAGCCTCGAGGGACAGCCTCGAGGGAAAGCCACAGATCCCTTGATCCACGTGACAGGAAGCGTGACACTAGTGCTGCAGCTCGGGAGGAAAGCGCACGTGCATGCCCCCACTCGAGACGAGGCCTGACTCCCCTGGTGAGACTCAGAAGCACCCCAAGATCCATGGCAACACTGGAGAGGAATCCTCAGGTTCCGGCCCCGACTCCACACAAGGACTGAGGCCCCGGCATGGACGGGAGAGGAATACCGAGAGGTCCCCTAGCAACTCGCATGGGGACTGGCCTTTCCTGAGGCCACCAGAGCGGGTCCTTGCGGTACCCGTCGTAACTCGAGAAGACCTGCCGCAACTCGAGAAAATCCAGGAGGTTCTCCCCTCCAGGCGAGATGAGGCCCATTTCCGCTGAGGCGTCTCGAGGCTGATCACACCTCACCTCTGGAACTTCCAAAGGGTCCTTCACACCCTTGGTGCAAATCAAGAAGTTCCCCGACATACCCGTCTCCACTCGAGAGGAATCACGAGGGTCCCGCCCACATCCAGAGGAGCCCCGTTTCCGCCTCGTAGCTCGAGATGAGGGATCCTTTCCCTGCTTCGTCGGGAAAGAGTTCCCGGCGTTCCCGTCGCATCTCAAGAGGAGGCCCTCTCAACAGGAACGGCGAGAGGAACTCCAGGGTCGTGCCACCATTCCAAGAGTCCCCCAGATGTCTCAGTCCATTCCAGAGGAACCTCTTTTCCCTTCACCGGCTCGTCTTTCACGCCGAGGATCGACTCACACCAAGGTGGCACGTGGCACAGCCCTGTGGGAAAGCCTCGTGGGAAAGCCTCGAGGGACAGCCTCGAGGGAAAGCCACAGATCCCTTGATCCACGTGACAGGAAGCGTGACACTACTGCTGCAGCTCGGGAGGAAAGCGCACGTGCATGCCCCCACTCGAGACGAGGCCTGACTCCCCTGGGGAGACTCAGAAGCACCCCAAGATCCATGGCAACACTGGAGAGGAATCCTCAGGTTCCGGCCCCGACTCCACACAAGGACTGAGGCCCCGGCATGAACGGGAGAGGAATCCCGAGAGGTCCCCTAGCAACTCGCATGGGGACTGGCCTTTCCTGAGGCCACCAGAGCGGGTCCCTGAGGTCCCCATCGTAACTCGAAAAGACCTGCCTCAACTCGAGAAAATCCAGGAGGTTCTCCCCTCCAGGCGAGATGAGGCCCATTTCCGCTGAGGCGTCTCGAGGCTGATCACACCTCACCTCTGGAACTTCGAAAGGGTCCTTCACACCCTTGGTGCAAATCAAGAAGTTCCCCGACATACCCGTCTCCACTCGAGAGGAATCGCGAGGGTCCCGCCCACATCCAGAGGAGCCCCGTTTCCGCCTCGTAACTCGAGATGAGGGATCCTTTCCCTGCTTCGTCGGGAAAGAGTTCCCGGCGTTCCCGTCGCATCTCAAGAGGAGGCCCTCTCAACAGGAAAGGCGAGAGGAACTCCAGGGTCGTGCCACCATTCCAAGAGTCCCCCAGATGTCTCAGTCCATTCCAGAGGAACCTCTTTTCCCTTCACCGGCTCGTCTTTCAAGCCGAGGATCGACTCACACCAAGGTCGCACGTGGCACAGCCCTGTGGGATAGCCACGTGGGAAAGCCTCGAGGGACAGCCTCGAGGGAAAGCCACAGATCCCTTGATCCACGTGACAGGAAGCGTGACACTACTGCTGCAGCTCGGGAGGAAAGCGCACGTGCATGCCCCCACTCGAGACGAGGCCTGACTCCCCTGGGGAGACTCAGAAGCACCCCAATATCCATGGCAACACTGGAGAGGAATCCTCAGGTTCCGGCCCAGACTCCACACAAGGACTGAGGCCCCGGCATGGACGGGAGAGGAATCCCGAGAGGTCCCCTAGCAACTCGCATGGGGACTGACCTTTCCTGAGGCCACCAGAGCGGGTCCCTGAGGTCCCCGTCGTAACTCGAGAAGACCTGCCGCAGCTCGAGAAAATCCAGGAGGTTCTCCCCTCCAGGCGAGATGAGGCCCATTTCCGCTGAGGCGTCTCGAGCCTGATCACACCTCCCCTCTGGAACTTCGAAAGGGTCCTTCACACCCTTGGTGCAAATCAAGAAGTTCCCCGACATACCCGTCTCCACTCGAGAGGAATCACGAGGGTCCCGCCCACATCCAGAGGAGCCCCGTTTCCGCCTCGTAGCTCGAGATGAGGGATCCTTTCCCTGCTTCGTCGGGAAAGAGTTCCCGGCGTTCCCGTCGCATCTCAAGAGGAGGCCCTCTCAACAGGAACGGCGAGAGGAACTCCAGGGTCGTGCCACCATTCCAAGAGTCCCCCAGATGTCTCAGTCCATTCCAGAGGAACCTCTTTTCCCTTCACCGGCTCGTCTTTCACGCCGAGGATCGACTCACACCAAGGTGGCACGTGGCACAGCCCTGTGGGAAAGCCTCGTGGGAAAGCCTCGAGGGACAGCCTCGAGGGAAAGCCACAGATCCCTTGATCCACGTGACAGGAAGCGTGACACTACTGCTGCAGCTCGGGAGGAAAGCGCACGTGCATGCCCCCACTCGAGACGAGGCCTGACTCCCCTGGGGAGACTCAGAAGCACCCCAAGATCCATGGCAACACTGGAGAGGAATCCTCAGGTTCCGGCCCCGACTCCACACAAGGACTGAGGCCCCGGCATGGACGGGAGAGGAATCCCGAGAGGTCCCCTAGCAACTCGCATGGGGACTGGCCTTTCCTGAGGCCACCAGAGCGGGTCCCTGAGGTCCCCATCGTAACTCGAAAAGACCTGCCTCAACTCGAGAAAATCCAGGAGGTTCTCCCCTCCAGGCGAGATGAGGCCCATTTCCGCTGAGGCGTCTCGAGGCTGATCACACCTCACCTCTGGAACTTCCAAAGGGTCCTTCACACCCTTGGTGCAAATCAAGAAGTTCCCCGACATACCCGTCTCCACTCGAGAGGAATCGCGAGGGTCCCGCCCACATCCAGAGGAGCCCCGTTTCCGCCTCGTAGCTCGAGATGAGGGATCCTTTCCCTGCTTCGTCGGGAAAGAGTTCCCGGCGTTCCCGTCGCATCTCAAGAGGAGGCCCTCTCAACAGGAAAGGCGAGAGGAACTCCAGGGTCGTGCCACCATTCCAAGAGTCCCCCAGATGTCTCAGTCCATTCCAGAGGAACCTCTTTTCCCTTCACCGGCTCGTCTTTCAAGCCGAGGATCGACTCACACCAAGGTCGCACGTGGCACAGCCCTGTGGGATAGCCACGTGGGAAAGCCTCGAGGGACAGCCTCGAGGGAAAGCCACAGATCCCTTGATCCACGTGACAGGAAGCGTGACACTAGTGCTGCAGCTCGGGAGGAAAGCGCACGTGCATGCCCCCACTCGAGACGAGGCCTGACTCCCCTGGTGAGACTCAGAAGCACCCCAAGATCCATGGCAACACTGGAGAGGAATCCTCAGGTTCCGGCCCCGACTCCACACAAGGACTGAGGCCCCGGCATGGACGGGAGAGGAATACCGAGAGGTCCCCTAGCAACTCGCATGGGGACTGGCCTTTCCTGAGGCCACCAGAGCGGGTCCCTGCGGTACCCGTCGTAACTCGAGAAGACCTGCCGCAACTCGAGAAAATCCAGGAGGTTCTCCCCTCCAGGCGAGATGAGGCCCATTTCCGCTGAGGCGTCTCGAGGCTGATCACACCTCACCTCTGGAACTTCCAAAGGGTCCTTCACACCCTTGGTGCAAATCAAGAAGTTCCCCGACATACCCGTCTCCACTCGAGAGGAATCATGAGAGTCCCGCCCACATCCAGAGGAGCCCCGTTTCCGCCTCGTAGCTCGAGATGAGGGATCCTTTCCCTGCTTCGTCGGGAAAGAGTTCCCGGCGTTCCCGTCGCATCTCAAGAGGAGGCCCTCTCAACAGGAACGGCGAGAGGAACTCCAGGGTCGTGCCACCATTCCAAGAGTCCCCCAGATGTCTCAGTCCATTCCAGAGGAACCTCTTTTCCCTTCACCGGCTCGTCTTTCACGCCGAGGATTGACTCACACCAAGGTGGCACGTGGCACAGCCCTGTGGGAAAGCCTCGTGGGAAAGCCTCGAGGGACAGCCTCGAGGGAAAGCCACAGATCCCTTGATCCACGTGACAGGAAGCGTGACACTACTGCTGCAGCTCGGGAGGAAAGCGCACGTGCATGCCCCCACTCCAGACGAGGCCTGACTACCCTGGGGAGACTCAGAAGCACCCCAAGATCCATGGCAACACTGGAGAGGAATCCTCAGGTTCCGGCCCCGACTCCACACAAGGACTGAGGCCCCGGCATGGACGGGAGAGGAATCCCGAGAGGTCCCCTAGCAACTCGCATGGGGACTGGCCTTTCCTGAGGCCACCAGAGCGGGTCCCTGAGGTCCCCATCGTAACTCGAAAAGACCTGCCTCAACTCGAGAAAATCCAGGAGGTTCTCCCCTCCAGGCGAGATGAGGCCCATTTCCGCTGAGGCGTCTCGAGGCTGATCACACCTCACCTCTGGAACTTCCAAAGGGTCCTTCACACCCTTGGTGCAAATCAAGAAGTTCCCCGACATACCCGTCTCCACTCGAGAGGAATCGCGAGGGTCCCGCCCACATCCAGAGGAGCCCCGTTTCCGCCTCGTAGCTCGAGATGAGGGATCCTTTCCCTGCTTCGTCGGGAAAGAGTTCCCGGCGTTCCCGTCGCATCTCAAGAGGAGGCCCTCTCAACAGGAAAGGCGAGAGGAACTCCAGGGTCGTGCCACCATTCCAAGAGTCCCCCAGATGTCTCAGTCCATTCCAGAGGAACCTCTTTTCCCTTCACCGGCTCGTCTTTCAAGCCGAGGATCGACTCACACCAAGGTCGCACGTGGCACAGCCCTGTGGGATAGCCACGTGGGAAAGCCTCGAGGGA
Source organism: Budorcas taxicolor (assembly GCF_023091745.1). NCBI lineage: Eukaryota > Metazoa > Chordata > Mammalia > Artiodactyla > Bovidae > Budorcas > Budorcas taxicolor. The sequence goes on along the minus strand of NW_026292784.1, from coordinate 271,417 downwards.
CAGCCTCGAGGGAAAGCCACAGATCCCTTGATCCACGTGACAGGAAGCGTGACACTACTGCTGCAGCTCGGGAGGAAAGCGCACGTGCATGCCCCCACTCGAGACGAGGCCTGACTCCCCTGGGGAGACTCAGAAGCACCCCAAGATCCATGGCAACACTGGAGAGGAATCCTCAGGTTCCGGCCCAGACTCCACACAAGGACTGAGGCCCCGGCATGGACGGGAGAGGAATCCCGAGAGGTCCCCTAGCAACTCGCATGGGGACTGGCCTTTCCTGAGGCCACCAGAGCGGGTCCCTGAGGTCCCCGTCGTAACTCGAGAAGACCTGCCGCAGCTCGAGAAAATCCAGGAGGTTCTCCCCTCCAGGCGAGATGAGGCCCATTTCCGCTGAGGCGTCTCGAGGCTGATCACACCTCCCCTCTGGAACTTCGAAAGGGTCCTCACACCCTTGGTGCAAATCAAGAAGTTCCCCGACATACCCGTCTCCACTCGAGAGGAATCACGAGGGTCCCGCCCACATCCAGAGGAGCCCCGTTTCCGCCTCGTAGCTCGAGATGAGGGATCCTTTCCCTGCTTCGTCGGGAAAGAGTTCCCGGCGTTCCCGTCGCATCTCAAGAGGAGGCCCTCTCAACAGGAACGGCGAGAGGAACTCCAGGGTCGTGCCACCATTCCAAGAGTCCCCCAGATGTCTCAGTCCATTCCAGAGGAACCTCTTTTCCCTTCACCGGCTCGTCTTTCACGCCGAGGATCGACTCACACCAAGGTGGCACGTGGCACAGCCCTGTGGGAAAGCCTCGTGGGAAAGCCTCGAGGGACAGCCTCGAGGGAAAGCCACAGATCCCTTGATCCACGTGACAGGAAGCGTGACACTACTGCTGCAGCTCGGGAGGAAAGCGCACGTGCATGCCCCCACTCCAGACGAGGCCTGACTCCCCTGGGGAGACTCAGAAGCACCCCAAGATCCATGGCAACACTGGAGAGGAATCCTCAGGTTCCGGCCCCGACTCCACACAAGGACTGAGGCCCCGGCATGGACGGGAGAGGAATCCCGAGAGGTCCCCTAGCAACTCGCATGGGGACTGGCCTTTCCTGAGGCCACCAGAGCGGGTCCCTGAGGTCCCCATCGTAACTCGAAAAGACCTGCCTCAACTCGAGAAAATCCAGGAGGTTCTCCCCTCCAGGCGAGATGAGGCCCATTTCCGCTGAGGCGTCTCGAGGCTGATCACACCTCACCTCTGGAACTTCCAAAGGGTCCTTCACACCCTTGGTGCAAATCAAGAAGTTCCCCGACATACCCGTCTCCACTCGAGAGGAATCGCGAGGGTCCCGCCCACATCCAGAGGAGCCCCGTTTCCGCCTCGTAGCTCGAGATGAGGGATCCTTTCCCTGCTTCGTCGGGAAAGAGTTCCCGGCGTTCCCGTCGCATCTCAAGAGGAGGCCCTCTCAACAGGAAAGGCGAGAGGAACTCCAGGGTCGTGCCACCATTCCAAGAGTCCCCCAGATGTCTCAGTCCATTCCAGAGGAACCTCTTTTCCCTTCACCGGCTCGTCTTTCAAGCCGAGGATCGACTCACACCAAGGTCGCACGTGGCACAGCCCTGTGGGATAGCCACGTGGGAAAGCCTCGAGGGACAGCCTCGAGGGAAAGCCACAGATCCCTTGATCCACGTGACAGGAAGCGTGACACTAGTGCTGCAGCTCGGGAGGAAAGCGCACGTGCATGCCCCCACTCGAGACGAGGCCTGACTCCCCTGGTGAGACTCAGAAGCACCCCAAGATCCATGGCAACACTGGAGAGGAATCCTCAGGTTCCGGCCCCGACTCCACACAAGGACTGAGGCCCCGGCATGGACGGGAGAGGAATACCGAGAGGTCCCCTAGCAACTCGCATGGGGACTGGCCTTTCCTGAGGCCACCAGAGCGGGTCCCTGCGGTACCCGTCGTAACTCGAGAAGACCTGCCGCAACTCGAGAAAATCCAGGAGGTTCTCCCCTCCAGGCGAGATGAGGCCCATTTCCGCTGAGGCGTCTCGAGGCTGATCACACCTCACCTCTGGAACTTCCAAAGGGTCCTTCACACCCTTGGTGCAAATCAAGAAGTTCCCCGACATACCCGTCTCCACTCGAGAGGAATCATGAGAGTCCCGCCCACATCCAGAGGAGCCCCGTTTCCGCCTCGTAGCTCGAGATGAGGGATCCTTTCCCTGCTTCGTCGGGAAAGAGTTCCCGGCGTTCCCGTCGCATCTCAAGAGGAGGCCCTCTCAACAGGAACGGCGAGAGGAACTCCAGGGTCGTGCCACCATTCCAAGAGTCCCCCAGATGTCTCAGTCCATTCCAGAGGAACCTCTTTTCCCTTCACCGGCTCGTCTTTCACGCCGAGGATTGACTCACACCAAGGTGGCACGTGGCACAGCCCTGTGGGAAAGCCTCGTGGGAAAGCCTCGAGGGACAGCCTCGAGGGAAAGCCACAGATCCCTTGATCCACGTGACAGGAAGCGTGACACTACTGCTGCAGCTCGGGAGGAAAGCGCACGTGCATGCCCCCACTCCAGACGAGGCCTGACTACCCTGGGGAGACTCAGAAGCACCCCAAGATCCATGGCAACACTGGAGAGGAATCCTCAGGTTCCGGCCCCGACTCCACACAAGGACTGAGGCCCCGGCATGGACGGGAGAGGAATCCCGAGAGGTCCCCTAGCAACTCGCATGGGGACTGGCCTTTCCTGAGGCCACCAGAGCGGGTCCCTGAGGTCCCCATCGTAACTCGAAAAGACCTGCCTCAACTCGAGAAAATCCAGGAGGTTCTCCCCTCCAGGCGAGATGAGGCCCATTTCCGCTGAGGCGTCTCGAGGCTGATCACACCTCACCTCTGGAACTTCCAAAGGGTCCTTCACACCCTTGGTGCAAATCAAGAAGTTCCCCGACATACCCGTCTCCACTCGAGAGGAATCGCGAGGGTCCCGCCCACATCCAGAGGAGCCCCGTTTCCGCCTCGTAGCTCGAGATGAGGGATCCTTTCCCTGCTTCGTCGGGAAAGAGTTCCCGGCGTTCCCGTCGCATCTCAAGAGGAGGCCCTCTCAACAGGAAAGGCGAGAGGAACTCCAGGGTCGTGCCACCATTCCAAGAGTCCCCCAGATGTCTCAGTCCATTCCAGAGGAACCTCTTTTCCCTTCACCGGCTCGTCTTTCAAGCCGAGGATCGACTCACACCAAGGTCGCACGTGGCACAGCCCTGTGGGATAGCCACGTGGGAAAGCCTCGAGGGACAGCCTCGAGGGAAAGCCACAGATCCCTTGATCCACGTGACAGGAAGCGTGACACTACTGCTGCAGCTCGGGAGGAAAGCGCACGTGCATGCCCCCACTCGAGACGAGGCCTGACTCCCCTGGGGAGACTCAGAAGCACCCCAAGATCCATGGCAACACTGGAGAGGAATCCTCAGGTTCCGGCCCAGACTCCACACAAGGACTGAGGCCCCGGCATGGACGGGAGAGGAATCCCGAGAGGTCCCCTAGCAACTCGCATGGGGACTGGCCTTTCCTGAGGCCACCAGAGCGGGTCCCTGAGGTCCCCGTCGTAACTCGAGAAGACCTGCCGCAGCTCGAGAAAATCCAGGAGGTTCTCCCCTCCAGGCGAGATGAGGCCCATTTCCGCTGAGGCGTCTCGAGGCTGATCACACCTCACCTCTGGAACTTCCAAAGGGTCCTTCACACCCTTGGTGCAAATCAAGAAGTTCCCCGACATACTCGTCTCCACTCGAGAGGAATCACGAGGGTCCCGCCCACATCCAGAGGAGCCCCGTTTCCGCCTCGTAGCTCGAGATGAGGGATCCTTTCCCTGCTTCGTCGGGAAAGAGTTCCCGGCGTTCCCGTCGCATCTCAAGAGGAGGCCCTCTCAACAGGAACGGCGAGAGGAACTCCAGGGTCGTGCCACCATTCCAAGAGTCCCCCAGATGTCTCAGTCCATTCCAGAGGAACCTCTTTTCCCTTCACCGGCTCGTCTTTCACGCCGAGGATCGACTCACACCAAGGTGGCACGTGGCACAGCCCTGTGGGAAAGCCTCGTGGGAAAGCCTCGAGGGACAGCCTCGAGGGAAAGCCACAGATCCCTTGATCCACGTGACAGGAAGCGTGACACTACTGCTGCAGCTCGGGAGGAAAGCGCACGTGCATGCCCCCACTCGAGACGAGGCCTGACTCCCCTGGGGAGACTCAGAAGCACCCCAAGATCCATGACAACACTGGAGAGCAATGCTCAGGTTCCGGCCCCGACTCCACACAAGGACTGAGGCCCCGGCATGGACGGGAGAGGAATCCCGAGAGGTCCCCTAGCAACTCGCATGGGGACTGGCCTTTCCTGAGGCCACCAGAGCGGGTCCCTGAGGTCCCCGTCGTAACTCGAGAAGACCTGCCGCAACTCGAGAAAATCCAGGAGGTTCTCCCCTCCAGGCGAGATGAGGCCCATTTCCGCTGAGGCGTCTCGAGGCTGATCACACCTCACCTCTGGAACTTCCAAAGGGTCCTTCACACCCTTGGTGCAAATCAAGAAGTTCCCCGACATACCCGTCTCCACTCGAGAGGAATCGCGAGGGTCCCGCCCACATCCAGAGGAGCCCCGTTTCCGCCTCGTAGCTCGAGATGAGGGATCCTTTCCCTGCTTCGTCGGGAAAGAGTTCCCGGCGTTCCCGTCGCATCTCAAGAGGAGGCCCTCTCAACAGGAAAGGCGAGAGGAACTCCAGGGTCGTGCCACCATTCCAAGAGTCCCCCAGATGTCTCAGTCCATTCCAGAGGAACCTCTTTTCCCTTCACCGGCTCGTCTTTCAAGCCGAGGATCGACTCACACCAAGGTCGCACGTGGCACAGCCCTGTGGGATAGCCACGTGGGAAAGCCTCGAGGGACAGCCTCGAGGGAAAGCCACAGATCCCTTGATCCACGTGACAGGAAGCGTGACACTACTGCTGCAGCTCGGGAGGAAAGCGCACGTGCATGCCCCCACTCGAGACGAGGCCTGACTCCCCTGGGGAGACTCAGAAGCACCCCAAGATCCATGGCAACACTGGAGAGGAATCCTCAGGTTCCGGCCCAGACTCCACACAAGGACTGAGGCCCCGGCATGGACGGGAGAGGAATCCCGAGAGGTCCCCTAGCAACAAGCATGGGGACTGGCCTTTCCTGAGGCCACCAGAGCGGGTCCCTGAGGTCCCCGTCGTAACTCGAGAAGACCTGCCGCAGCTCGAGAAAATCCAGGAGGTTCTCCCCTCCAGGCGAGATGAGGCCCATTTCCGCTGAGGCGTCTCGAGGCTGATCACACCTCCCCTCTGGAACTTCGAAAGGGTCCTTCACACCCTTGGTGCAAATCAAGAAGTTCCCCGACATACCCGTCTCCACTCGAGAGGAATCACGAGGGTCCCGCCCACATCCAGAGGAGCCCCGTTTCCGCCTCGTAGCTCGAGATGAGGGATCCTTTCCCTGCTTCGTCGGGAAAGAGTTCCCGGCGTTCCCGTCGCATCTCAAGAGGAGGCCCTCTCAACAGGAACGGCGAGAGGAACTCCAGGGTCGTGCCACCATTCCAAGAGTCCCCCAGATGTCTCAGTCCATTCCAGAGGAACCTCTTTTCCCTTCACCGGCTCGTCTTTCACGCCGAGGATCGACTCACACCAAGGTGGCACGTGGCACAGCCCTGTGGGAAAGCCTCGTGGGAAAGCCTCGAGGGACAGCCTCGAGGGAAAGACACAGATTCCTTGATCCACGTGACAAGAAGCGTGACACTACTGCTGCAGCTCGGGAGGAAAGCGCACGTGCATGCCCCCACTCGAGACGAGGCCTGACTCCCCTGGGGAGACTCAGAAGCACCCCAAGATCCATGGCAACACTGGAGAGCAATCCTCAGGTTCCGGCCCCGACTCTACACAAGGACTGAGGCCCCGGCATGGACGGGAGAGGAATCCCGAGAGGTCCCCTAGCAACTCGCATGGGGACTGGCCTTTCCTGAGGCCACCAGAGCGGGTCCCTGAGGTCCCCGTCGTAACTCGAGAAGACCTGCCGCAACTCGAGAAAATCCAGGAGGTTCTCCCCTCCAGGCGAGATGAGGCCCATTTCCGCTGAGGCGTCTCGAGGCTGATCACACCTCACCTCTGGAACTTCGAAAGGGTCCTTCACACCCTTGGTGCAAATCAAGAAGTTCCCCGACATACCCGTCTCCACTCGAGAGGAATCACGAGGGTCCCGCCCACATCCAGTGGAGCCCCGATTCCGCCTCGTAGCTCGAGATGAGGGATCCTTTCCCTGCTTCGTCGGGAAAGAGTTCCCGGCGTTCCCGTCGCATCTCAAGAGGAGGCCCTCTCAACAGGAACGGCGAGAGGAACTCCAGGGTCGTGCCACCATTCCAAGAGTCCCCCAGATGTCTCAGTCCATTCCAGAGGAACCTCTTTTCCCTTCACCGGCTCGTCTTTCACGCCGAGGATCGACTCACACCAAGGTGGCACGTGGCACAGCCCTGTGGGAAAGCCTCGTGGGAAAGCCTCGAGGGACAGCCTCGAGGGAAAGCCACAGATCCCTTGATCCACGTGACAGGAAGCGTGACACTACTGCTGCAGCTCGGGAGGAAAACGCACGTGCATGCCCCCACTCGAGACGAGGCCTGACTCCCCTGGGGAGACTCAGAAGCACCCCAAGATCCATGACAACACTGGAGAGCAATGCTCAGGTTCCGGCCCCGACTCCACACAAGGACTGAGGCCCCGGCATGGACGGGAGAGGAATCCCGAGAGGTCCCCTAGCAACTCGCATGGGGACTGGCCTTTCCTGAGGCCACCAGAGCGGGTCCCTGAGGTCCCCGTCGTAACTCGAGAAGACCTGCTGCAACTCGAGAAAATCCAGGAGGTTCTCCCCTCCAGGCGAGATGAGGCCCATTTCCGCTGAGGCGTCTCGAGGCTGATCACACCTCACCTCTGGAACTTCGAAAGGGTCCTTCACACCCTTGGTGCAAATCAAGAAGTTCCCCGACCTAGCCGTCTCCACTCGAGAGGAATCACGAGGGTCCCGCCCACATCCAGAGGAGCCCCGTTTCCGCCTCGTAGCTCGAGATGAGGGATCCTTTCCCTGCTTCGTCGGGAAAGAGTTCCTGGCGTTCCCGTCGCATCTCAAGAGGAGGCCCTCTCAACAGGAACGGCGAGAGGAACTCCAGGGTCGTGCCACCATTCCAAGAGTTCCCCAGATGTCTCAGTCCATTTCAGAGGAACCTCTTTTCCCTTCACCGGCTCGTCTTTCACGCCGAGGATCGACTCACACCAAGGTGGCACGTGGCACAGCCCTGTGGGAAAGCCTCGTGGGAAAGCCTCGATGGACAGCCTCGAGGGAAAGCCACAGATCCCTTGATCCACGTGACAGGAAGCGTGACACTACTGCTGCAGCTTGGGAGGAAAGCGCACGTGCATGCCCCCACTCGAGACGAGGCCTGACTCCCCTGGGGAGACTCAGAAGCACCCCAAGATCCATGGCAACACTGGAGAGGAATCCTCAGGTTCCGGCCCAGACTCCACACAAGGACTGAGGCCCCGGCATGGACGGGAGAGGAATCCCGAGAGGTCCCCTAGCAACTCGCATGGGGACTGGCCTTTCCTGAGGCCACCAGAGCGGGTCCCTGAGGTCCCCGTCGTAACTCGAGAAGACCTGCCGCAACTCGAGAAAATCCAGGAGGTTCTCCCCTCCAGGCGAGATGAGGCCCATTTCCGCTGAGGCGTCTCGAGGCTGATCACACCTCACCTCTGGAACTTCGAAAGGGTCCTTCACACCCTTGGTGCAAATCAAGAAGTTCCCTGACCTAGCCGTCTCCACTCTAGAGGAATCACGAGGGTCCCGCCCACATCCAGAGGAGCCCCGTTTCCGCCTCGTAGCTCGAGATGAGGGATCCTTTCCCTGCTTCGTCGGGAAAGAGTTCCCGGCGTTCCCGGCGCATCTCAAGAGGAGGCCCTCTCAACAGGAACGTCGAGAGGAACTCCAGGGTCATGCCACCATTCCAAGAGTCCCCCAGATGTCTCAGTCCATTCCAGAGGAACCTCTTTTCCCTTCACCGGCTCGTCTTTCACGCCGAGGATCGACTCACACCAAGGTGGCACGTGGCACAGCCCTGTGGGAAAGCCTCGTGGGAAAGCCTCGAGGGACAGCCTCGAGGGAAAGCCACAGATCCCTTGATCCACGTGACAGGAAGCGTGACACTACTGCTGCAGCTCGGGAGGAAAGCGCACGTGCATGCCCCCACTCGAGACGAGGCCTGACTCCCCTGGGGAGACTCAGAAGCACCCCAAGATCCATGGCAACACTGGAGAGGAATCCTCAGGTTCCGGCCCCGACTCCACACAAGGACTGAGGCCCCGGCATGGACGGGAGAGGAATCCCGAGAGGTCCCCTAGCAACTCGCATGGGGACTCTCCTTTCCTGAGGCCACCAGAGCGGGTCCCTGAGGTCCCCGTCGTAACTCGAGAAGACCTGCCGCAACTCGAGAAAATCCAGGAGGTTCTCCCCTCCAGGCGAGATGAGGCCCATTTCCGCTGAGGCGTCTCGAGGCTGATCACACCTCACCTCTGGAACTTCGAAAGGGTCCTTCACACCCTTGGTGCAAATCAAGAAGTTCCCCGACCTAGCCGTCTCCACTCGAGAGGAATCACGAGGGTCCCGCCCACATCCAGAGGAGCCCCGTTTCCGCCTCGTAGCTCGAGATGAGGGATCCTTTCCCTGGTTCGTCGGGAAAGAGTTCCCGGCGTTCCCGTCGCATCTCAAGAGGAGGCCCTCTCAACAGGAACGGCGAGAGGAACTCCAGGGTCGTGCCACCATTCCAAGAGTCCCCCAGATGTCTCAGTCCATTCCAGAGGAACCTCTTTTCCCTTCACCGGCTCGCCTTTCACGCCGAGGATCGACTCACACCAAGGTGGCACGTGGCACAGCCCTGTGGGAAAGCCTCGTGGGAAAGCCTCGAGGGACAGCCTCGAGGGAAAGCCACAGATCCCTTGATCCACGTGACAGGAAGCATGACACTACTGCTGCAGCTCGGGAGGAAAGCGCACGTGCATGCCCCCACTCGAGACGAGGCCTGACTCCCCTGGGGAGACTCAGAAGCACCCCAAGATCCATGGCAACACTGGAGAGGAATCCTCAGGTTCTGGCCCCGACTCCACACAAGGACTGAGGCCCCGGCATGGACGGGAGAGGAATCCCGAGAGGTCCCCTAGCAACTCGCATGGGGACTGGCCTTTCCTGAGGCCACCAGAGCGGGTCCCTGAGGTCCCCGTCGTAACTCGAGAAGACCTGCCGCAACTCGAGAAAATCCAGGAGGTTCTCCCCTCCAGGCGAGATGAGGCCCATTTCCGCTGAGGCGTCTCGAGGCTGATCACACCTCCCCTCTGGAACTTCGAAAGGCTCCTTCACACCCTTGGTGCAAATCAAGAATTTCCCCGACATAGCCGTCTCCACTCGAGAGGAATCACGAGGGTCCCGCCCACATCCAGAGGAGCCCCGTTTCCGCCTCGTAGCTCGAGATGAGGGATCCTTTCCCTGCTTCGTCGGGAAAGAGTTCCTGGCGTTCCCGTCGCATATCAAGAGGAGGCCCTCTCAACAGGAACGGCGAGAGGAACTCCAGGGTCGTGCCACCATTCCAAGAGTTCCCCAGATGTCTCAGTCCATTTCAGAGGAACCTCTTTTCCCTTCACCGGCTCGTCTTTCACGCCGAGGATCGACTCACACCAAGGTGGCATGTGGCACAGCCCTGTGGGAAAGCCTCGTGGGAAAGCCTCGAGGGACAGCCTCGAGGGAAAGCCACAGATCCCTTGATCCACGTGACAGGAAGCGTGACACTACTGCTGCAGCTCGGGAGGAAAGCGCACGTGCATGCCCCCTCTCGAGACGAGGCCTGACTCCCCTGGGGAGACTCAGAAGCACCCCAAGAGCCATGGCAACACTGGAGAGGAATCCTCAGGTTCCGGCCCCGACTCCACACAAGGACTGAGGCCCCGGCATGGACGGGAGAGGAATCCCGAGAGGTCCCCTAGCAACTCGCATGGGGACTGGCCTTTCCTGAGGCCACCAGAGCGGGTCCCTGAGGTCCCCGTCGTAACTCGAGAAGACCTGCCGCAACTCGAGAAAATCCAGGAGGTTCTCCCCTCCAGGCGAGATGAGGCCCATTTCCGCTGAGGCGTCTCGAGGCTGATCACACCTCCCCTCTGGAACTTCGAAAGGCTCCTTCACACCCTTGGTGCAAATCAAGAAGTTCCCTGACCTAGCCGTCTCCACTCTAGAGGAATCACGAGGGTCCCGCCCACATCCAGAGGAGCCCCGTTTCCGCCTCGTAGCTCGAGATGAGGGATCCTTTCCCTGCTTCGTCGGGAAAGAGTTCCTGGCGTTCCCGTCGCATCTCAAGAGGAGGCCCTCTCAACAGGAACGGCGAGAGGAACTCCAGGGTCGTGCCACCATTCCAAGAGTTCCCCAGATGTCTCAGTCCATTTCAGAGGAACCTCTTTTCCCTTCACCGGCTCGTCTTTCACGCCGAGGATCGACTCACACCAAGGTGGCACGTGGCACAGCCCTGTGGGAAAGCCTCGTGGGAAAGCCTCGATGGACAGCCTCGAGGGAAAGCCACAGATCCCTTGATCCACGTGACAGGAAGCGTGACACTACTGCTGCAGCTTGGGAGGAAAGCGCACGTGCATGCCCCCACTCGAGACGAGGCCTGACTCCCCTGGGGAGACTCAGAAGCACCCCAAGATCCATGGCAACACTGGAGAGGAATCCTCAGGTTCCGGCCCAGACTCCACACAAGGACTGAGGCCCCGGCATGGACGGGAGAGGAATCCCGAGAGGTCCCCTAGCAACTCGCATGGGGACTGGCCTTTCCTGAGGCCACCAGAGCGGGTCCCTGAGGTCCCCGTCGTAACTCGAGAAGACCTGCCGCAACTCGAGAAAATCCAGGAGGTTCTCCCCTCCAGGCGAGATGAGGCCCATTTCCGCTGAGGCGTCTCGAGGCTGATCACACCTCACCTCTGGAACTTCGAAAGGGTCCTTCACACCCTTGGTGCAAATCAAGAAGTTCCCTGACCTAGCCGTCTCCACTCTAGAGGAATCACGAGGGTCCCGCCCACATCCAGAGGAGCCCCGTTTCCGCCTCGTAGCTCGAGATGAGGGATCCTTTCCCTGCTTCGTCGGGAAAGAGTTCCCGGCGTTCCCGGCGCATCTCAAGAGGAGGCCCTCTCAACAGGAACGTCGAGAGGAACTCCAGGGTCATGCCACCATTCCAAGAGTCCCCCAGATGTCTCAGTCCATTCCAGAGGAACCTCTTTTCCCTTCACCGGCTCGTCTTTCACGCCGAGGATCGACTCACACCAAGGTGGCACGTGGCACAGCCCTGTGGGAAAGCCTCGTGGGAAAGCCTCGAGGGACAGCCTCGAGGGAAAGCCACAGATCCCTTGATCCACGTGACAGGAAGCGTGACACTACTGCTGCAGCTCGGGAGGAAAGCGCACGTGCATGCCCCCACTCGAGACGAGGCCTGACTCCCCTGGGGAGACTCAGAAGCACCCCAAGATCCATGGCAACACTGGAGAGGAATCCTCAGGTTCCGGCCCCGACTCCACACAAGGACTGAGGCCCCGGCATGGACGGGAGAGGAATCCCGAGAGGTCCCCTAGCAACTCGCATGGGGACTCTCCTTTCCTGAGGCCACCAGAGCGGGTCCCTGAGGTCCCCGTCGTAACTCGAGAAGACCTGCCGCAACTCGAGAAAATCCAGGAGGTTCTCCCCTCCAGGCGAGATGAGGCCCATTTCCGCTGAGGCGTCTCGAGGCTGATCACACCTCACCTCTGGAACTTCGAAAGGGTCCTTCACACCCTTGGTGCAAATCAAGAAGTTCCCCGACCTAGCCGTCTCCACTCGAGAGGAATCACGAGGGTCCCGCCCACATCCAGAGGAGCCCCGTTTCCGCCTCGTAGCTCGAGATGAGGGATCCTTTCCCTGGTTCGTCGGGAAAGAGTTCCCGGCGTTCCCGTCGCATCTCAAGAGGAGGCCCTCTCAACAGGAACGGCGAGAGGAACTCCAGGGTCGTGCCACCATTCCAAGAGTCCCCCAGATGTCTCAGTCCATTCCAGAGGAACCTCTTTTCCCTTCACCGGCTCGCCTTTCACGCCGAGGATCGACTCACACCAAGGTGGCACGTGGCACAGCCCTGTGGGAAAGCCTCGTGGGAAAGCCTCGAGGGACAGCCTCGAGGGAAAGCCACAGATCCCTTGATCCACGTGACAGGAAGCATGACACTACTGCTGCAGCTCGGGAGGAAAGCGCACGTGCATGCCCCCACTCGAGACGAGGCCTGACTCCCCTGGGGAGACTCAGAAGCACCCCAAGATCCATGGCAACACTGGAGAGGAATCCTCAGGTTCTGGCCCCGACTCCACACAAGGACTGAGGCCCCGGCATGGACGGGAGAGGAATCCCGAGAGGTCCCCTAGCAACTCGCATGGGGACTGGCCTTTCCTGAGGCCACCAGAGCGGGTCCCTGAGGTCCCCGTCGTAACTCGAGAAGACCTGCCGCAACTCGAGAAAATCCAGGAGGTTCTCCCCTCCAGGCGAGATGAGGCCCATTTCCGCTGAGGCGTCTCGAGGCTGATCACACCTCCCCTCTGGAACTTCGAAAGGCTCCTTCACACCCTTGGTGCAAATCAAGAATTTCCCCGACATAGCCGTCTCCACTCGAGAGGAATCACGAGGGTCCCGCCCACATCCAGAGGAGCCCCGTTTCCGCCTCGTAGCTCGAGATGAGGGATCCTTTCCCTGCTTCGTCGGGAAAGAGTTCCTGGCGTTCCCGTCGCATATCAAGAGGAGGCCCTCTCAACAGGAACGGCGAGAGGAACTCCAGGGTCGTGCCACCATTCCAAGAGTTCCCCAGATGTCTCAGTCCATTTCAGAGGAACCTCTTTTCCCTTCACCGGCTCGTCTTTCACGCCGAGGATCGACTCACACCAAGGTGGCATGTGGCACAGCCCTGTGGGAAAGCCTCGTGGGAAAGCCTCGAGGGACAGCCTCGAGGGAAAGCCACAGATCCCTTGATCCACGTGACAGGAAGCGTGACACTACTGCTGCAGCTCGGGAGGAAAGCGCACGTGCATGCCCCCTCTCGAGACGAGGCCTGACTCCCCTGGGGAGACTCAGAAGCACCCCAAGAGCCATGGCAACACTGGAGAGGAATCCTCAGGTTCCGGCCCCGACTCCACACAAGGACTGAGGCCCCGGCATGGACGGGAGAGGAATCCCGAGAGGTCCCCTAGCAACTCGCATGGGGACTGGCCTTTCCTGAGGCCACCAGAGCGGGTCCCTGAGGTCCCCGTCGTAACTCGAGAAGACCTGCCGCAACTCGAGAAAATCCAGGAGGTTCTCCCCTCCAGGCGAGATGAGGCCCATTTCCGCTGAGGCGTCTCGAGGCTGATCACACCTCCCCTCTGGAACTTCGAAAGGGTCCTTCACACCCTTGGTGCAAATCAAGAAGTTCCCCGACATACCCGTCTCCACTCGAGAGGAATCACGAGGGTCCCGCCCACATCCAGAGGAGCCCCGTTTCCGCCTCGTAGCTCGAGATGAGGGATCCTTTCCCTGATTCGTCGCGAAAGAGTTCCCGGCGTTCCCGTCGCATCTCAAGAGGAGGCCCTCTCAACAGGAACGGCGAGAGGAACTCCAGGGTCGTGCCACCATTCCAAGAGTCCCCCAGATGTCTCAGTCCATTCCAGAGGAAACTCTTTTCCCTTCACCGGCTCGTCTTTCACGCCGAGGATCGACTCACACCAAGGTGGCACGTGGCACAGCCCTCTGGGAAAGCCTCGTGGGAAAGCCTCGAGGGACAGCCTCGAGGGAAAGCCACAGATCCCTTGATCCACGTGACAGGAAGCGTGACACTAGTGCTGCAGCTCGGGAGGAAATCGCACGTGCATGCCCCCACTCGAGACGAGGCCTGACTCCCCTGGGGAGACTCAGAAGCACCCCAAGATCCATGGCAACACTGGAGAGGAATCCTCAGGTTCCGGCCCCGACTCCACACAAGGACTGAGGCCCCGGCATGGACGGGAGAGGAATCCCGAGAGGTCCCCTAGCAACTCGCATGGGGACTGGCCTTTCCTGAGGCCACCAGAGCGGGTCCCTGAGGTCCCCGTCGTAACTCGAGAAGACCTGCCGCAACTCGAGAAAATCCAGGAGGTTCTCCCCTCCAGGCGAGATGAGGCCCATTTCCGCTGAGGCGTCTCGAGGCTGATCACACCTCCCCTCTGGAACTTCGAAAGGGTCCTTCACACCCTTGGTGCAAATCAAGAAGTTCCCCGACATACCCGTCTCCACTCGAGAGGAATCACGAGGGTCCCGCCCACATCCAGAGGAGCCCCGTTTCCGCCTCGTAGCTCGAGATGAGGGATCCTTTCCCTGCTTCGTCGGGAAAGAGTTCCCGGCATTCCCGTCGCATCTCAAGAGGAGGCCCTCTCAACAGGAACGGCGAGAGGAACTCCAGGGTCGTGCCACCATTCCAAGAGTCCCGCAGATGTCTCAGTCCATTCCAGAGGAACCTCTTTTCCCTTCACCGGCTCGTCTTTCACGCCGAGGATCGACACCCACCAAGGTGGCACGTGGCACAGCCCTGTGGGAAAGCCTCGTGGGAAAGCCTCGAGGGACAGCCTCGAGGGAAAGCCACAGATCCCTTGATCCACGTGACAGGAAGCGTGACACTACTGCTGCAGCTCGGGAGGAAAGTGCACGTGCATGCCCCCACTCGAGACGAGGCCTGACTCCCCTGGGGAGACTCAGAAGCACCCCAAGATCCATGGCAACACTGGAGAGGAATCCTCAGGTTCCGGCCCCGACTCCACACAAGGACTGAGGCCCCGGCATGGACGGGAGAGGAATCCCGAGAGGTCCCCTAGCAACTCGCATGGGGACTGGCCTTTCCTGAGGCCACCAGAGCGGGTCCCTGAGGTCCCCGTCGTAACTCGAGAAGACCTGCCGCAACTCGAGAAAATCCAGGAGGTTCTCCCCTCCAAGCGAGATGAGGCCCATTTCCGCTGAGGCGTCTCGAGGCTGATCACACCTCACCTCTGGAACTTCGAAAGGGTCCTTCACATCCTTGGTGCAAATCAAGAAGTTCCCCGACATACCCGTCTCCACTCGAGAGGAATCACGAGGGTCCCGCCCACATCCAGAGGAGCCCCGTTTCCGCCTCGTAGCTCGAGATGAGGGATCCTTTCCCTGCTTCGTCGGGAAAGAGTTCCCGGCATTCCCGTCGCATCTCAAGAGGAGGCCCTCTCAACAGGAACGGCGAGAGGAACTCCAGGGTCGTGCCACCATTCCAAGAGTCCCGCAGATGTCTCAGTCCATTCCAGAGGAACCTCTTTTCCCTTCACCGGCTCGTCTTTCACGCCGAGGATCGACACCCACCAAGGTGGCACGTGGCACAGCCCTGTGGGAAAGCCTCGTGGGAAAGCCTCGAGGGACAGCCTCGAGGGAAAGCCACAGATCCCTTGATCCACGTGACAGGAAGCATGACACTACTGCTGCAGCTCGGGAGGAAAGCGCACGTGCATGCCCCCACTCGAGACGACGCCTGACTCCCCTGGGGAGACTCAGAAGCACCCCAAGATCCATGGCAACACTGGAGAGGAATCCTCAGGTTCCGGCCCCGACTCTACACAAGGACTGAGGCCCCGGCATGGACGGGAGAGGAATCCCGAGAGGTCCCCTAGCAACTCGCATGGGGACTGGCCTTTCCTGAGGCCACCAGAGCGGGTCCCTGAGGTCCCCGTCGTAACTCGAGAAGACCTGCCGCAACTCGAGAAAATCCAGGAGGTTCTCCCCTCCAGGCGAGATGAGGCCCATTTCCGCTGAGGCGTCTCGAGGCTGATCACACCTCACCTCTGGAACTTCGAAAGGGTCCTTCACACCCTTGGTGCAAATCAAGAAGTTCCCCGACATACCCGTCTCCACTCGAGAGGAATCACGAGGGTCCCGCCCACATCCAGAGGAGCCCCGTTTCCGCCTCGTAGCTCGAGATGAGGGATCCTTTCCCTGCTTCGTCGGGAAAGAGTTCCCGGCGTTCCCGTCGCATCTCAAGAGGAGGCCCTCTCAACAGGAACGGCGAGAGGAACTCCAGGGTCGTGCCACCATTCCAAGAGTCCCCCAGATGTCTCATTCCATTCCAGAGGAACCACTTTTCCCTTCACCGGCTCGTCTTTCACGCCGAGGATCGACTCACACCAAGGTGGCACGTGGCACAGCCCTGTGGGAAAGCCTCGTGGGAAAGCCTCGAGGGACAGCCTCGAGGGAAAGCCACAGATCCCTTGATCCACGTGACAGGAAGCGTGACACTACTGCTGCAGCTCGGGAGGAAAGCGCACGTGCATGCCCCCACTCGAGACGAGGCCTGACTCCCCTGGGGAGACTCAGAAGCACCCCAAGATCCATGGCAACACTGGAGAGGAATCCTCAGGTTCTGGCCCCGACTCCACACAAGGACTGAGGCCCCGGCATGGACGGGAGAGGAATCCCGAGAGGTCCCCTAGCAACTCGCATGGGGACTGGCCTTTCTGAGGCCACCAGAGCGGGTCCCTGAGGTCCCCGTCGTAACTCGAGAAGACCTGTCGCAACTCGAGAAAATCCAGGAGGTTCTCCCCTCCAGGCGAGATGAGGCCCATTTCCGCTGAGGCGTCTCGAGGCTGATCACACCTCAACTCTGGAACTTCCAAAGGGTCCTTCACACCCTTGGTGCAAATCAAGAAGTTCCCGACCTACCCGTCTCCACTCGAGAGGAATCACGATGGTCCCGCCCACATCCAGAGGAGCCCCGTTTCCGCCTCGTAGCTCGAGATGAGGGATCCTTTCCCTGCTTCGTCGGGAAAGAGTTCCCGGCGTTCCCGTCGCATCTCAAGAGGAGGCCCTCTCAACAGGAAAGGCGAGAGGAACTCCAGGGTCGTGCCACCATTCCAAGAGTCCCGCAGATGTCTCAGTCCATTCCAGAGGAACCTCTTTTCCCTTCACCGGCTCGTCTTTCACGCCCAGGATCGACTCACACCAAGGTGGCACGTGGCACAGCCCTGTGGGAAAGCCTCGTGGGAAAGCCTCGAGGGACAACCTCGAGGGAAAGCCACAGATCCCTTGATCCACGTGACAGGAAGCGTGACACTACTGCTGCAGCTCGGGAGGAAAGTGCACGTGCATGCCCCCACTCGAGACGAGGCCTGACTCCCCTGGGGAGACTCAGAAGCACCCCAAGATCCATGGCAACACTGGAGAGGAATCCTCAGGTTCCGGCCCCGACTCCACACAAGGACTGAGGCCCCGGCATGGACGGGAGAGGAATCCCGAGAGGTCCCCTAGCAACTCGCATGGGGACTGGCCTTTCCTGAGGCCACCAGAGCGGGTCCCTGAGGTCCCCGTCGTAACTCGAGAAGACCTGCCGCAACTCGAGAAAATCCAGGAGGTTCTCCCCTCCAAGCGAGATGAGGCCCATTTCCGCTGAGGCGTCTCGAGGCTGATCACACCTCACCTCTGGAACTTCGAAAGGGTCCTTCACATCCTTGGTGCAAATCAAGAAGTTCCCCGACATACCCGTCTCCACTCGAGAGGAATCACGAGGGTCCCGCCCACATCCAGAGGAGCCCCGTTTCCGCCTCGTAGCTCGAGATGAGGGATCCTTTCCCTGCTTCGTCGGGAAAGAGTTCCCGGCATTCCCGTCGCATCTCAAGAGGAGGCCCTCTCAACAGGAACGGCGAGAGGAACTCCAGGGTCGTGCCACCATTCCAAGAGTCCCGCAGATGTCTCAGTCCATTCCAGAGGAACCTCTTTTCCCTTCACCGGCTCGTCTTTCACGCCGAGGATCGACACCCACCAAGGTGGCACGTGGCACAGCCCTGTGGGAAAGCCTCGTGGGAAAGCCTCGAGGGACAGCCTCGAGGGAAAGCCACAGATCCCTTGATCCACGTGACAGGAAGCATGACACTACTGCTGCAGCTCGGGAGGAAAGCGCACGTGCATGCCCCCACTCGAGACGACGCCTGACTCCCCTGGGGAGACTCAGAAGCACCCCAAGATCCATGGCAACACTGGAGAGGAATCCTCAGGTTCCGGCCCCGACTCTACACAAGGACTGAGGCCCCGGCATGGACGGGAGAGGAATCCCGAGAGGTCCCCTAGCAACTCGCATGGGGACTGGCCTTTCCTGAGGCCACCAGAGCGGGTCCCTGAGGTCCCCGTCGTAACTCGAGAAGACCTGCCGCAACTCGAGAAAATCCAGGAGGTTCTCCCCTCCAGGCGAGATGAGGCCCATTTCCGCTGAGGCGTCTCGAGGCTGATCACACCTCACCTCTGGAACTTCGAAAGGGTCCTTCACACCCTTGGTGCAAATCAAGAAGTTCCCCGACATACCCGTCTCCACTCGAGAGGAATCACGAGGGTCCCGCCCACATCCAGAGGAGCCCCGTTTCCGCCTCGTAGCTCGAGATGAGGGATCCTTTCCCTGCTTCGTCGGGAAAGAGTTCCCGGCGTTCCCGTCGCATCTCAAGAGGAGGCCCTCTCAACAGGAACGGCGAGAGGAACTCCAGGGTCGTGCCACCATTCCAAGAGTCCCCCAGATGTCTCATTCCATTCCAGAGGAACCACTTTTCCCTTCACCGGCTCGTCTTTCACGCCGAGGATCGACTCACACCAAGGTGGCACGTGGCACAGCCCTGTGGGAAAGCCTCGTGGGAAAGCCTCGAGGGACAGCCTCGAGGGAAAGCCACAGATCCCTTGATCCACGTGACAGGAAGCGTGACACTACTGCTGCAGCTCGGGAGGAAAGCGCACGTGCATGCCCCCACTCGAGACGAGGCCTGACTCCCCTGGGGAGACTCAGAAGCACCCCAAGATCCATGGCAACACTGGAGAGGAATCCTCAGGTTCTGGCCCCGACTCCACACAAGGACTGAGGCCCCGGCATGGACGGGAGAGGAATCCCGAGAGGTCCCCTAGCAACTCGCATGGGGACTGGCCTTTCTGAGGCCACCAGAGCGGGTCCCTGAGGTCCCCGTCGTAACTCGAGAAGACCTGTCGCAACTCGAGAAAATCCAGGAGGTTCTCCCCTCCAGGCGAGATGAGGCCCATTTCCGCTGAGGCGTCTCGAGGCTGATCACACCTCAACTCTGGAACTTCCAAAGGGTCCTTCACACCCTTGGTGCAAATCAAGAAGTTCCCGACCTACCCGTCTCCACTCGAGAGGAATCACGATGGTCCCGCCCACATCCAGAGGAGCCCCGTTTCCGCCTCGTAGCTCGAGATGAGGGATCCTTTCCCTGCTTCGTCGGGAAAGAGTTCCCGGCGTTCCCGTCGCATCTCAAGAGGAGGCCCTCTCAACAGGAAAGGCGAGAGGAACTCCAGGGTCGTGCCACCATTCCAAGAGTCCCGCAGATGTCTCAGTCCATTCCAGAGGAACCTCTTTTCCCTTCACCGGCTCGTCTTTCACGCCCAGGATCGACTCACACCAAGGTGGCACGTGGCACAGCCCTGTGGGAAAGCCTCGTGGGAAAGCCTCGAGGGACAACCTCGAGGGAAAGCCACAGATCCCTTGATCCACGTGACAGGAAGCGTGACACTACTGCTGCAGCTCGGGAGGAAAGCGCACGTGCATGCCCCCACTCGAGACGACGCCTGACTCCGATGGGGAGACTCAGAAGCACCCCAAGATCCATGGCAACACTGGAGAGGAATCCTCAGGTTCCGGCCCCGACTCCACACAAGGACTGAGGCCCCGGCATGGACGGGAGAGGAATCCCGAGAGGTCCCCTAGCAACTCGCATGGGGACTGGCATTTCCTGAGGCCACCAGAGGGGGTCCCAGAGGTCCCCGTCGTAACTCGAGAAGACCTGCCGCAACTGGAGAAAATCCAGGAGGTTCTCCCCTCCAGGCGAGATGAGGCCCATTTCCGCTGAGGCGTCTCGAGGCTGATCACACCTCACCTCTGGAACTTCGAAAGGGTCCTTCACACCCTTGGTGCAAATCAAGAAGTTCCCCGACATTCCCGTCTCCACTGGAGAGGAATCACGAGGGTCCCGCCCACATCCAGAGGAGCCCCGTTTCCGCCTCGTAGCTCGAGATGAGGGATCCTTTCCCTGCTTCGTCGGGAAAGAGTTCCCGGCGTTCCCGTCGCATCTCAAGAGGAGGCCCTCTCAACAGGAACGGCGAGAGGAACTCCAGGGTCGTGCCACCATTCCAAGAGTCCCCCAGATGTCTCAGTCCATTCCAGAGGAACCTGTTTTCCCTTCACCGGCTCGTCTTTCACGCCGAGGATCGACTCACACCAAGGTGGCACGTGGCACAGCCCTGTGGGAAAGCCTCGTGTGAAAGCCTCGAGGGACAGCCTCGAGGGAAAGCCACAGGTCCCTTGATCCACGTGACAGGAAGCGTGACACTACTGCTGCAGATCGGGAGGAAAGCACACGTGCATGCCCCCACTCGAGACGAGGCCTGACTCCCCTGGGGAGACTCAGAAGCACCCCAAGATCCATGGCAACACTGGAGAGGAATCCTCAGGTTCCGGCCCCGACTCCACACAAGGACTGAGGCCCCGGCATGGACGGGAGAGGAATCCCGAGAGGTCCCCTAGCAACTCGCATGGGGACTGGCCTTTCCTGAGGCCACCAGAGCGGGTCCCTGAGGTCCCCGTCGTAACTCGAGAAGACCTGCCGCAACTGGATAAAATCGAGGAGGTTCTCCCCTCCAGGCGAGATGAGGCCCATTTCCGCTGAGGCGTCTCGAGGCTGATCACACCTCACCTCTGGAACTTTGAAAGGGTCCTTCACACCCTGGTGCAAATCAAGAAGTTCCCCGACCTAGCCGTCTCCACTCGAGAGGAATCACGAGGGTCCCGCCCACATCCAGAGGAGCCCCGTTTCCGCCTCGTAGCTCGAGATGAGGGATCCTTTCCCTGCTTCGTCGGGAAAGAGTTCCCGGCGTTCCCGTCGCATCTGAAGAGGAGGTCCTCTCAACAGGAGCGGCGAGAGGAACTCCAGGGTCGTGCCACCATTCCAAGAGTCCCCCAGATGTCTCAGTCCATTCCAGAGGAACGTCTTTTCCCTTCACCGGCTCGTCTTTCACGCCGAGGATCGACTCACACCAAGGTGGCACGTGGCACAGCCCTGTGGGAAAGCCTCGTGGGAAAGCCTCGAGGGACAGCCTCGAGGGAAAGCCACAGATCCCTTGATCCACGTGACAGGAAGCGTGAAACTACTGCTGCAGCTCGGGAGGAAATCGCACGTGCATGCCCCCACTCGAGACGAGGCCTGACTCCCCTGGGGAGACTCAGAAGCACCCCAAGATCCATGGCAACACTGGAGAGAAATCCTCAGGTTCCGGCCCCGACTCCACACAAGGACTGAGGCCCCGGCATGGACGGGAGAGGAATCCCGAGAGGCCCCCTAGCAACTCGCATGGGGACTGGCCTTTCCTGAGGCCACCAGAGCGGGTCCCTGAGGTCCCCGTCGTAACTCGAGAAGACCTGCCACAACTCGAGAAAATCCAGGAGGTTCTCCCCTCCAGGCGAGATGATGCCCATTTCCGCTGAGGCGTCTCGAGGCTGATCACACCTCTCCTCTGGAACTTCGAAAGGGTCCTTCACAACCTTGGTGCAAATCAAGAAGTTCCCCGACCTAGCCGTCTCCACTCGAGAGGAATCACGAGGGTCCCGCCCACATCCAGAGGAGCCCCGTTTCGGCCTCGTAGCTCGAGATGAGGGATCCTGTCCCTGCTTCGTCGGGAAAGAGTTCCCGGCGTTCCCGTCGCATCTCAAGAGGAGGCCCTCTCAACAGGAACGGCGAGAGGAACTCCAGGGTCGTGCCACCATTCCAAGAGTCCCGCAGATGTCTCAGTCCATTCCAGAGGAACCTCTTTTCCCTTCACCGGCTCGTCTTTCACGCCGAGGATCGACTCACACCAAGGTGGCACGTGGCACAGCCCTGTGGGAAAGCCTCGTGGGAAAGCCTCGAGGGACAGCCTCGAGGGAAAGCCACAGATCCCTTGATCCACGTGACAGGAAGCGTGACACTACTGCTGCAGCTCGGGAGGAAAGCGCACGTGCATGCCCCCACTCGAGACGAGGCCTGACTCCCCTGGGGAGACTCAGAAGCCCCCAAGATCCATGGCAACACTGGAGAGGAATCCTCAGGTTCCGGCCCCGACTCCACACAAGGACTGAGGCCCCGGCATGGACGGGAGAGGAATCCCGAGAGGCCCCCTAGCAACTCGCATGGGGACTGGCCTTTCCTGAGGCCACCAGAGCGGGTCCCTGAGGTCCCCGTCGTAAATCGAGAAGACCTGCCGCAACTCGAGAAAATCCAGGAGGTTCTCCCCTCCAGGCGAGATGAGGCCCATTTCCGCTGAGGCGTCTTGAGGCTGATCACACCTCACCTCTGGAACTTCGAAAGGGTCCTTCACACCCTTGGTGCAAATCAAGAAGTTCCCCGACCTAGCCGTCTCCACTCGAGAGGAATCACGAGGGTCCCGCCCACATCCAGAGGAGCCCCGTTTCGGCCTCGTAGCTCGAGATGAGGGATCCTGTCCCTGCTTCGTCGGGAAAGAGTTTCCGGCGTTCCCGTCGCATCTCAAGAGGAGGCCCTCTCAACAGGAACGGCGAGAGGAACTCCAGGGTGGTGCCACCTTTCCAAGAGTCCCCCAGATGTCTCAGTCCATTCCAGAGGAACCTCTATTCCTTCACCGGCTCGTCTTTCATGCCGAGGATCGACTCACACCAAGGTGGCACGTGGCCCAGCCCTGTGGGAAAGCCTCGTGGGAAAGCCTCGAGGGACAGCCTCGAGGGAAAGCCACAGATCCCTTGATCCACGTGACAGGAAGCGTGACACTACTGCTGCAGCTCGGGAGGAAAGCGCACGTGCATGCCCCCACTCGAGACGAGGCCTGACTCCCCTGGGGAGACTCAGAAGCACCCCGAGATCCATGGCAACACTGGAGAGGAATCCTCAGGTTCCGGCCCCGACTCCACACAAGGACTGAGGCCCCGGCATGGACGGGAGAGGAATCCCGAGAGGTCCCCTAGCAACTCGCATGGGGACTGGCCTTTCCTGAGGCCACCAGAGCGGGTCCCTGAGGTCCCCGTCGTACCTCGAGAAGACCTGCCGCAACTCGAGAAAATCCAGGAGGTTCTCCCCTCCAGGCGAGATGAGGCCCATTTCCGCTGAGGCGTCTCGAGGCTGATCACACCTCACCTCTGGAACTTCGAAAGGGTCCTTCACACCCTTGGTGCAAATCAAGAAGTTCCCCGACATACCCGTCTCCACTCGAGAGGAATCACGAGGGTCCTGCCCACATCCAGGGGAGCCCCGTTTCCGCCTCGTAGCTCGAGATGAGGGATCCTTTCCCTGCTTCGTCGGGAAAGAGTTCCCGGCGTTCCCATCGCATCTCAAGAGGAGGCCCTCTCAACAGGAACGGCGAGAGGAACTCCAGGGTCGTGCCACCATTCCAAGAGTCCCCCAGATGTCTCAGTCCATTCCAGAGGAACCTCTTTTCCCTTCACCGGCTCGTCTTTCACGCCGAGGATCAACTCACACCAAGGTGGCACGTGGCACAGCCCTGTGGGAAAGCCTCGTGGGAAAGCCTCGAGGGACAGCCTCGAGGGAAAGCCACAGATCCCTTGATCCACGTGACAGGAAGCGTGACACTACTGCTGCAGCTCGGGAGCAAAGCGCACGTGCATGCCCCCACTCGAGACGAGGCCTGACTCCCCTGGGGAGAGTCAGAAGCACCCCAAGATCCATGGCAACACTGGAGAGGAATCCTCAGGTTCCGGCCCCGACTCCACACAAGGACTGAGGCCCCCGCATGGACGGGGGAGGAATCCCGAGAGGTCACCTAGCAACTCGCATGGGGACTGGCCTTTCCTGAGGCCACCAGAGCGGGTCCCTGAGGTCCCCGTCGTAAATCGAGAAGACCTGCCGCAACTCGAGAAAATCCAGGAGGTTCTCCCCTCCAGGCGAGATGAGGCCCATTTCCGCTGAGGCGTCTTGAGGCTGATCACACCTCACCTCTGGAACTTCCAAAGGGTCCTTCACACCCTTGGTGCAAATCAAGAAGTTCCCCGACCTAGCCGTCTCCACTCGAGAGGAATCACGAGGGTCCCGCCCACATCCAGAGGAGCCCCGTTTCCGCCTCGTAGCTCGAGATGAGGGATCCTGTCCCTGCTTCGTCGGGAAAGAGTTTCCGGCGTTCCCGTCGCATCTCAAGAGGAGGCCCTCTCAACAGGAACGGTGAGAGGAACTCCAGGGTGGTGCCACCTTTCCAAGAGTCCCCCAGATGTCTCAGTCCATTCCAGAGGAACCTCTATTCCTTCACCGGCTCGTCTTTCATGCCGAGGATCGACTCACACCAAGGTGGCACGTGGCCCAGCCCTGTGGGAAAGCCTCGTGGGAAAGCCTCGAGGGACAGCCTCGACGGAAAGCCACAGATCCCTTGATCCACGTGACAGGAAGCGTGACACTACTGCTGCAGCTCGGGAGGAAAGCGCACGTGCATGCCCCCACTCGAGACGAGGCCTGACTCCCCTGGGGAGACTCAGAAGCACCCCGAGATCCATGGCAACACTGGAGAGGAATCCTCAGGTTCCGGCCCCGACTCCACACAAGGACTGAGGCCCCGGCATGGACGGGAGAGGAATCCCGAGAGGTCCCCTAGCAACTCGCATGGGGACTGGCCTTTCCTGAGGCCACCAGAGCGGGTCCCTGAGGTCCCCGTCGTACCTCGAGAAGACCTGCCGCAACTCGAGAAAATCCAGGAGGTTCTCCCCTCCAGGCGAGATGAGGCCCATTTCCGCTGAGGCGTCTCGAGGCTGATCACACCTCACCTCTGGAACTTCGAAAGGGTCCTTCACACCCTTGGTGCAAATCAAGAAGTTCCCCGACATACCCGTCTCCACTCGAGAGGAATCACGAGGGTCCTGCCCACATCCAGGGGAGCCCCGTTTCCGCCTCGTAGCTCGAGATGAGGGATCCTTTCCCTGCTTCGTCGGGAAAGAGTTCCCGGCGTTCCCATCGCATCTCAAGAGGAGGCCCTCTCAACAGGAACGGCGAGAGGAACTCCAGGGTCGAGCCAGCATTCCAAGAGTCCCCCAGATGTCTCAGTCCATTCCAGAGGAACCTCTTTTCCCTTCACCGGCTCGTCTTTCACGCCGAGGATCGACTCACACCAAGGTGGCACGTGGCACATCCCTGTGGGAAAGCCTCGTGGGAAGCCTCGAGGGACAGCCTCGAGGGAAAGCCACAGATCCCTTGATCCACGTGACAGGAAGCGTGACACTACTGCTGCAGCTCGGGAGGAAAGCGCACGTGCATTCCCCCACTCGAGACGAGCCCTGACTCCCCTGGGGAGACTCAGAAGCACCCCAAGATCCATGGCAACACTGGAGAGGAATCCTCATGTTCCGGCCCCGACTCCACACAAGGACTGAGGCCCCGGCATGGACGGGAGAGGAATCCCGAGAGGTCCCCTAGCAACTCGCATGGGGACTGGCCTTTCCTGAGGCCACCAGAGCGGGTCCCTGAGGTCCCCGTCGTAACTCGAGAAGACCTGCCACAACTCGAGAAAATCCAGGACGTTCTCCCCTCCAGGCGAGATGAGGCCCATTTCCGCTGAGGCGTCTCGAGGCTGATCACACCTCACCTCTGGAACTTCGAAAGGGTCCTTCACACCCTTGGTGCAAATCCAGAAGTTCCCCGACCTAGCCGTCTCGACTCGAGAGGAATCACGAGGGTCCCGCCCACATCCAGAGGAGCCCCGTTTCCGCCTCGTAGCTCGAGATGAGGGATCCTTTCCCTGCTTCGTCGGGAAAGAGTTCCCGGCGTTCCCGTCGCATCTCAAGAGGAGGCCCTCTCAACAGGAACGGGGAGAGGAACTCCAGGGTCGTGCCACCATTCCAAGAGTCCCCCAGATGTCTCAGTCCATTCCAGAGGAACCTCTTTTCCCTTCACCGGCTCGTCTTTCACGCCGAGGATCGACTCACACCAAGGTGGCACGTGGCACAGCCCTGTGGGAAAGCCTCGTGGGAAAGCCTCGAGGGACAGCCTCGAGGGAAAGCCACAGATCCCTTGATCCACGTGACAGGAAGCGTGACACTACTGCTGCAGCTCGGGAGCAAAGCGCATGTGCATGCCCCCACTCGAGACGAGGCCTGACTCCCCTGGGGAGACTCAGAAGCACCCCGAGATCCATGGCAACACTGGAGAGGAATCCTCAGGTTCCGGCCCCGACTCCACACAAGGACTGAGGCCCCGGCATGGACGGGAGAGGAATCCCGAGAGGTCCCCTAGCAACTCGCATGGGGACTGGCCTTTCCTGAGGCCACCAGAGCGGGTCCCTGAGGTCCCCGTCGTACCTCGAGAAGACCTGCCGCAACTCGAGAAAATCCAGGAGGTTCTCCCCTCCAGGCGAGATGAGGCCCATTTCCGCTGAGGCGTCTCGAGGCTGATCACACCTCACCTCTGGAACTTCGAAAGGGTCCTTCACACCCTTGGTGCAAATCAAGAAGTTCCCCGACATACCCGTCTCCACTCGAGAAGAATCACGAGGGTCCTGCCCACATCCAGGGGAGCCCCGTTTCCGCCTCGTAGCTCGAGATGAGGGATCCTTTCCCTGCTTCGTCGGGAAAGAGTTCCCGGCGTTCCCATCGCATCTCAAGAGGAGGCCCTCTCAACAGGAACGGCGAGAGGAACTCCAGGGTCGAGCCAGCATTCCAAGAGTCCCCCAGATGTCTCAGTCCATTCCAGAGGAACCTCTTTTCCCTTCACCGGCTCGTCTTTCACGCCGAGGATCGACTCACACCAAGGTGGCACGTGGCACATCCCTGTGGGAAAGCCTCGTGGGAAGCCTCGAGGGACAGCCTCGAGGGAAAGCCACAGATCCCTTGATCCACGTGACAGGAAGCGTGACACTACTGCTGCAGCTCGGGAGGAAAGCGCACGTGCATTCCCCCACTCGAGACGAGGCCTGACTCCCCTGGGGAGACTCAGAAGCACCCCAAGATCCATGGCAAAACTGGAGAGGAATCCTCATGTTCCGGCCCCGACTCCACACAAGGACTGAGGCCCCGGCATGGACGGGAGAGGAATCCCGAGAGGTCCCCTAGCAACTCGCATGGGGACTGGCCTTTCCTGAGGCCACCAGAGCGGGTCCCTGAGGTCCCCGTCGTAACTCGAGAAGACCTGCCACAACTCGAGAAAATCCAGGACGTTCTCCCCTCCAGGCGAGATGAGGCCCATTTCCGCTGAGGCGTCTCGAGGCTGATCACACCTCACCTCTGGAACTTCGAAAGGGTCCTTCACACCCTTGGTGCAAATCCAGAAGTTCCCCGACCTAGCTGTCTCGACTCGAGAGGAATCACGAGGGTCCCGCCCACATCCAGAGGAGCCCCGTTTCCGCCTCGTAGCTCGAGATGAGGGATCCTTTCCCTGCTTCGTCGGGAAAGAGTTCCCGGCGTTCCCGTCGCATCTCAAGAGGAGGCCCTCTCAACAGGAACGGGGAGAGGAACTCCAGGGTCGTGCCACCATTCCAAGAGTCCCCCAGATGTCTCAGTCCATTCCAGAGGAACCTCTTTTCCCTTCACCGGCTCGTCTTTCACGCCGAGGATCGACTCACACCAAGGTGGCACGTGGCACAGCCCTGTGGGAAAGCCTCGTGGGAAAGCCTCGAGGGACAGCCTCGAGGGAAAGCCACAGATCCCTTGATCCACGTGACAGGAAGCGTGACACTACTGCTGCAGCTCGGGAGCAAAGCGCATGTGCATGCCCCCACTCGAGACGAGGCCTGACTCCCCTGGGGAGACTCAGAAGCACCCCAAGATCCATGGCAACACTGGAGAGGAATCCTCAGGTTCCGGCCCCGACTCCACACAAGGACTGAGGCCCCCGCATGGACGGGAGAGGAATCCCGAGAGGTCCCCTAGCAACTCGCATGGGGACTGGCCTTTCCTGAGGCCACCAGAGCGGGTCCCTGAGGTCCCCGTCGTACGTCGAGAAGACCTGCCGCAACTCGAGAAAATCCAGGAGGTTCTCCCCTCCAGGCGAGATGAGGCCCATTTCCGCTGAGGCGTCTCGAGGCTGATCACACCTCACCTCTGGAACTTCGAAAGGGTCCTTCACACCCTTGGTGCAAATCAAGAAGTTCCCCGACCTAGCCGTCTCCACTCGAGAGGAATCACGAGGGTCCCGCCCACATCCAGAGGAGCCCCGTTTCCGCCTCGTAGCTCGAGATGAGGGATCCTGTCCCTGCTTCGTCGGGAAAGAGTTTCCGGCGTTCCCGTCGCATCTCAAGAGGAGGCCCTCTCAACAGGAACGGCGAGAGGAACTCCAGGGTGGTGCCACCTTTCCAAGAGTCCCCCAAATGTCTCATTCCATTCCAGAGGAACCTCTATTCCTTCACCGGCTCGTCTTTCATGCCGAGGATCGACTCACACCAAGGTGGCACGTGGCCCAGCCCTGTGGGAAAGCCTCGTGGGAAAGCCTCGAGGGACAGCCTCGACGGAAAGCCACAGATCCCTTGATCCACGTGACAGGAAGCGTGACACTACTGCTGCAGCTCGGGAGGAAAGCGCACGTGCATGCCCCCACTCGAGACGAGGCCTGACTCCCCTGGGGAGACTCAGAAGCACCCCGAGATCCATGGCAACACTGGAGAGGAATCCTCAGGTTCCGGCCCCGACTCCACACAAGGACTGAGGCCCCGGCATGGACGGGAGAGGAATCCCGAGAGGTCCCCTAGCAACTCGCATGGGGACTGGCCTTTCCTGAGGCCACCAGAGCGGGTCCCTGAGGTCCCCGTCGTACCTCGAGAAGACCTGCCGCAACTCGAGAAAATCCAGGAGGTTCTCCCCTCCAGGCGAGATGAGGCCCATTTCCGCTGAGGCGTCTCGAGGCTGATCACACCTCACCTCTGGAACTTCGAAAGGGTCCTTCACACCCTTGGTACAAATCAAGAAGTTCCCCGACATACCCGTCTCCACTCGAGAGGAATCACGAGGGTCCTGCCCACATCCAGGGGAGCCCCGTTTCCGCCTCGTAGCTCGAGATGAGGGATCCTTTCCCTGCTTCGTCGGGAAAGAGTTCCCGGCGTTCCCATCGCATCTCAAGAGGAGGCCCTCTCAAAAGGAACGGCGAGAGGAACTCCAGGGTCGAGCCAGCATTCCAAGAGTCCCCCAGATGTCTCAGTCCATTCCAGAGGAACCTCTTTTCCCTTCACCGGCTCGTCTTTCACGCCGAGGATCGACTGACACCAAGGTGGCACGTGGCACAGCCCTGTTGGAAAGCCTCGTGGGAAGCCTCGAGGGACAGCCTCGAGGGAAAGCCACAGATCCCTTGATCCACGTGACAGGAAGCGTTACACTACTGCTGCAGCTCGGGAGGAAAGCGCACGTGCATTCCCCCAATCGAGACGAGCCCTGACTCCCCTGGGGAGACTCAGAAGCACCCCAAGATCCATGGCAACACTGGAGAGGAATCCTCAGGTTCCGGCCCCGACTCCACACAAGGACTGAGGCCCCGGCATGGACGGGAGAGGAATCCCGAGAGGTCCCCTAGCAACTCGCATGGGGACTGGCCTTTCCTGAGGCCACCAGAGCGGGTCCCTGAGGTCCCCGTCGTAACTCGAGAAGACCTGCCACAACTCGAGAAAATCCAGGACGTTCTCCCCTCCAGGCGAGATGAGGCCCATTTCCGCTGAGGCGTCTCAAGGCTGATCACACCTCACCTCTGGAACTTCGAAAGGGTCCTTCACACCCTTGGTGCAAATCCAGAAGTTCCCCGACCTAGCCGTCTCCACTCGAGAGGAATCACGAGGGTCCCGCCCACATCCAGAGGAGCCCCGTTTCCGCCTCGTAGCTCGAGATGAGGGATCCTTTCCCTGCTTCGTCGGGAAAGAGTTCCCGGCGTTCCCGTCGCATCTCAAGAGGAGGCCCTCTCAACAGGAACGGGGAGAGGAACTCCAGGGTCGTGCCACCATTCCAAGAGTCCCCCAGATGTCTCAGTCCATTCCAGAGGAACCTCTTTTCCCTTCACCGGCTCGTCTTTCACGCCGAGGATCGACTCACACCAAGGTGGCACGTGGCACAGCCCTGTGGGAAAGCCTCGTGGGAAAGCCTCGAGGGACAGCCTCGAGGGAAAGCCACAGATCCCTTGATCCACGTGACAGGAAGCGTGACACTACTGCTGCAGCTCGGGAGCAAAGCGCACGTGCATGCCCCCACTCGAGACGAGGCCTGACTCCCCTGGGGAGACTCAGAAGCACCCCAAGATCCATGGCAACACTGGAGAGGAATCCTCAGGTTCCGGCCCCGACTCCACACAAGGACTGAGGCCCCCGCATGGACGGGAGAGGAATCCCGAGAGGTCCCCTAGCAACTCGCATGGGGACTGGCCTTTCCTGAGGCCACCAGAGCGGGTCCCTGAGGTCCCCGTCGTAAGTCGAGAAGACCTGCCGCAACTCGAGAAAATCCAGGAGGTTCTCCCCTCCAGGCGAGATGAGGCCCATTTCCGCTGAGGCGTCTCGAGGCTGATCACACCTCACCTCTGGAACTTCGAAAGGGTCCTTCACACCCTTGGTGCAAATCAAGAAGTTCCCCGACCTAGCCGTCTCCACTCGAGAGGAATCACGAGGGTCCCGCCCACATCCAGAGGAGCCCCGTTTCGGCCTCGTAGCTCGAGATGAGGGATCCTGTCCCTGCTTCGTCGGGAAAGATTTTCCGGCGTTCCCGTCGCATCTCAAGAGGAGGCCCTCTCAACAGGAACGGCGAGAGGAACTCCAGGGTCGAGCCAGCATTCCAAGAGTCCCCCAGATGTCTCAGTCCATTCCAGAGGAACCTCTTTTCCCTTCACCGGCTCGTCTTTCACGCCGAGGATCGACTCACACCAAGGTGGCACGTGGCACAGCCCTGTGGGAAAGCCTCGTGGGAAGCCTCGAGGGACAGCCTCGAGGGAAAGCCACAGATCCCTTGATCCACGTGACAGGAAGCGTGACACTACTGCTGCAGCTCGGGAGCAAAGCGCACGTGCATTCCCCCAATCGAGACGAGCCCTGACTCCCCTGGGGAGACTCAGAAGCACCCCAAGATCCATGGCAACACTGGAGAGGAATCCTCAGGTTCCGGCCCCGACTCCACACAAGGACTGAGGCCCCGGCATGGACGGGAGAGGAATCCCGAGAGGTCCCCTAGCAACTCGCATGGGGACTGGCCTTTCCTGAGGCCACCAGAGCGGGTCCCTGAGGTCCCCGTCGTAACTCGAGAAGACCTGCCGCAACTCGAGAAAATCCAGGAGGTTCTCCCCTCCAGGCGAGATGAGGCCCATTTCCGCTGAGGCGTCTCGAGGCTGATCACACCTCACCTCTGGAACTTCGAAAGGGTCCTTCACACCCTTGGTGCAAATCAAGAAGTTCCCCGACCTAGCCGTCTCCACTCGAGAGGAATCACGAGGGTCCCGCCCACATCCAGAGGAGCCCCGTTTCCGCCTCGTAGCTCGAGATGAGGGATCCTTTCCCTGCTTCCTCGGGAAAGAGTTCCCGGCGTTCCCATCGCATCTCAAGAGGAGGCCCTCTCAACAGGAACGGCGAGAGGAACTCCAGGGTCGTGCCACCATTCCAAGAGTCCCCCAGATGTCTCAGTCCATTCCAGAGGAACCTCTTTTCCCTTCACCGGCTTGTCTTTCACGCCGAGGATCGACTCACACCAAGGTGGCACGTGGCACAGCCCTGTGGGAAAGCCTCGTGGGAAAGCCTCGAGGGACAGCCTCGAGGGAAAGCCACAGATCCCTTGATCCACGTGACAGGAAGCGTGACACTACTGCTGCAGTTCGGGAGGAAAGCGCACGTGCATGCCCCCACTCGAGACGAGGCCTGACTCCCCTGGGGAGACTCAGAAGCACCCCGAGATCCATGGTAACACTGGAGAGGAATCCTCAGGTTCCGGCCCCGACTCCACACAAGGACTGAGGCCCCAGCATGGACGGGAGAGGAATCCCGAGAGGTCCCCTAGCAACTCGCATGGGGACTCTCCTTTCCTGAGGCCACCAGAGCGGGTCCCTGAGGTCCCCGTCGTAACTCGAGAAGACCTGCCGCAACTCGAGAAAATCCAGGAGGTTCTCCCCTCCAGGCGAGATGAGGCCCATTTCCGCTGAGGCGTCTCGAGGCTGATCACACCTCACCTCTGGAACTTCGAAAGGGTCCTTCACACCCTTGGTGCAAATCAAGAAGTTCCCCGACCTAGCCGTCTCCACTCGAGAGGAATCACGAGGGTCCCGCCCACATCCAGAGGAGCCCCGTTTCCGCCTCGTAGCTCGAGATGAGGGATCCTTTCCCTGCTTCGTCGGGAAAGAGTTCCCGGCGTTCCCGTCGCATCTCAAGAGGAGGCCCTCTCAACAGGAACGGGGAGAGGAACTCCAGGGTCGTGCCACCATTCCAAGAGTCCCCCAGATGTCTCAGTCCATTCCAGAGGAACCTCTTTTCCCTTCACCGGCTTGTCTTTCACGCCGAGGATCGACTCACACCAAGGTGGCACGTGGCACAGCCCTGTGGGAAAGCCTCGTGGGAAAGCCTCGAGGGACAGCCTCGAGGGAAAGCCACAGATCCCTTGATCCACGTGACAGGAAGCGTGACACTACTGCTGCAGTTCGGGAGGAAAGCGCACGTGCATGCCCCCACTCGAGACGAGGCCTGACTCCCCTGGGGAGACTCAGAAGCACCCCGAGATCCATGGTAACACTGGAGAGGAATCCTCAGGTTCCGGCCCCGACTCCACACAAGGACTGAGGCCCCAGCATGGACGGGAGAGGAAGCCCGAGAGGTCCCCTAGCAACTCGCATGGGGACTCTCCTTTCCTGAGGCCACCAGAGCGGGTCCCAGAGGTCCCCGTCGTAACTCGAGAAGACCTGCCGCAACTCGAAAAAATCCAGGAGGTTCTCCCCTCCAGGCGAGATGAGGCCCATTTCCGCTGAGGCGTCTCGAGGCTGATCACACCTCACCTCTGGAACTTCGAAAGGGTCCTTCACACCCTTGGTGCAAATCCAGAAGTTCCCCGACCTAGCCGTCTCGACTCGAGAGGAATCACGAGGGTCCCGCCCACATCCAGAGGAGCCCCGTTTCCGCCTCGTAGCTCGACATGAGGGATCCTTTCCCTGCTTCGTCGGGAAAGAGTTCCCGGCGTTCCCGTCGCATCTCAAGAGGAGGCCCTCTCAACAGGAACGGCGAGAGGAACTCCAGGGTCGTGCCACCATTCCAAGAGTCCCCCAGATGTCTCAGTCCATTCCAGAGGAACCTCTTTTCCCTTCACCGGCTCGTCTTTCACGCCGAGGATCGACTCACACCAAGGTGGCACGTGGCACAGCCCTGTGGGAAAGCCTCGTGGGAAAGCCTCGAGGGACAGCCTCGAGGGAAAGCCACAGATCCCTTGATCCACATGACAGGAAGCGTGACACTACTGCTGCAGCTCGGGAGGAAAGCGCACGTGCATGCCCCCACTCGAGACGAGGCCTGACTCCCCTGGGGAGACTGAGAAGCACCCCGAGATCCATGGCAACACTGGAGAGGAATCCTCAGGTTCCGGCCCCGACTCCACACAAGGACTGAGGCCCCGGCATGGACGGGAGAGGAATCCCGAGAGGTCCCCTAGCAACTCGCATGGGGACTCTCCTTTCCTGAGGCCACCAGAGCGGGTCCCTGAGGTCCCCGTCGTAACTCGAGAAGACCTGCCGCAACTCGAGAAAATCCAGGAGGTTCTCCCCTCCAGGCGAGATGAGGCCCATTTCCGCTGAGGCGTCTCAAGGCTGATCACACCTCACCTCTGGAACTTCGAAAGGGTCCTTCACACCCTTGGTGCAAATCAAGAAGTTCCCCGACCTAGCCGTCTCCACTCGAGAGGAATCACGAGGGTCCCGCCCACATCCAGAGGAGCCCCGTTTCGGCCTCGTAGCTCGAGATGAGGGATCCTGTCCCTGCTTCGTCGGGAAAGAGTTCCCGGCGTTCCCGTCGCATCTCAAGAGGAGGCCCTCTCAACAGGAACGGGGAGAGGAACTCCAGGGTCGTGCCACCATTCCAAGAGTCCCCCAGATGTCTCAGTCCATTCCAGAGGAACCTCTTTTCCCTTCACCGGCTTGTCTTTCACGCCGAGGATCGACTCACACCAAGGTGGCACGTGGCACAGCCCTGTGGGAAAGCCTCGTGGGAAAGCCTCGAGGGACAGCCTCGAGGGAAAGCCACAGATCCCTTGATCCACGTGACAGGAAGCGTGACACTACTGCTGCAGCTCGGGAGGAAAGCGCACGTGCATGCCCCCACTCGAGACGAGGCCTGACTCCCCTGGGGAGACTCAGAAGCACCCCGAGATCCATGGTAACACTGGAGAGGAATCCTCAGGTTCCGGCCCCGACTCCACACAAGGACTGAGGCCCCGGCATGGACGGGAGAGGAATCCCGAGAGGTCCCCTAGCAACTCGCATGGGGACTCTCCTTTCCTGAGGCCACCAGAGCGGGTCCCAGAGGTCCCCGTCGTAACTCGAGAAGACCTGCCGCAACTCGAGAAAATCCAGGAGGTTCTCCCCTCCAGGCGAGATGAGGCCCATTTCCGCTGAGGCGTCTCGAGGCTGATCACACCTCACCTCTGGAACTTCGAAAGGGTCCTTCACACCCTTGGTGCAAATCCAGAAGTTCCCCGACCTAGCCGTCTCGACTCGAGAGGAATCACGAGGGTTCCGCCCACATCCAGAGGAGCCCCGTTTCCGCCTCGTAGCTCGAGATGAGGGATCCTTTCCCTGCTTCCTCGGGAAAGAGTTCCCGGCGTTCCCGTCGCATCTCAAGAGGAGGCCCTCTCAACAGGAACGGCGAGAGGAACTCCAGGGTCGTGCCACCATTCCAAGAGTCCCCCAGATGTCTCAGTCCATTCCAGAGGAACCTCTTTTCCCTTCACCGGCTCGTCTTTCACGCCGAGGATCGACTCACACCAAGGTGGCACGTGGCACAGCCCTGTGGGAAAGCCTCGTGGGAAAGCCTCGAGGGACAGCCTCGAGGGAAAGACACAGATCCCTTGATCCACATGACAGGAAGCGTGACACTACTGCTGCAGCTCGGGAGGAAAGCGCACGTGCATGCCCCCACTCGAGACGAGGCCTGACTCCCCTGGGGAGACTCAGAAGCACCCCGAGATCCATGGCAACACTGGAGAGGAATCCTCAGGTTCCGGCCCCGACTCCACACAAGGACTGAGGCCCCGGCATGGACGGGAGAGGAATCCCGAGAGGTCCCCTAGCAACTCGCATGGGGACTCTCCTTTCCTGAGGCCACCAGAGCGGGTCCCTGAGGTCCCCGTCGTAACTCGAGAAGACCTGCCGCAACTCGAGAAAATCCAGGAGGTTCTCCCCTCCAGGCGAGATGAGGCCCATTTCCGCTGAGGCGTCTCGAGGCTGATCACACCTCCCCTCTGGAACTTCGAAAGGGTCCTTCACACCCTTGGTGCAAATCAAGAAGTTCCCCGACCTAGCCGTCTCCACTCGAGAGGAATCACGAGGGTCCCGCCCACATCCAGAGGAGCCCCGTTTCCGCCTCGTAGCTCGAGATGAGGGATCCTTTCCCTGCTTCGTCGGGAAAGAGTTCCCGGCGTTCCCGTCGCATCTCAAGAGGAGGCCCTCTCAACAGGAACGGGGAGAGGAACTCCAGGGTCGTGCCACCATTCCAAGAGTCCCCCAGATGTCTCAGTCCATTCCAGAGGAACCTCTTTTCCCTTCACCGGCTTGTCTTTCACGCCGAGGATCGACTCACACCAAGGTGGCATGTGGCACAGCCCTGTGGGAAAGCCTCGTGGGAAAGCCTCGAGGGACAGCCTCGAGGGAAAGCCACAGATCCCTTGATCCACGTGACAGGAAGCGTGACACTACTGCTGCAGTTCGGGAGGAAAGCGCACGTGCATGCCCCCACTCGAGACGAGGCCTGACTCCCCTGGGGAGACTCAGAAGCACCCCGAGATCCATGGTAACACTGGAGAGGAATCCTCAGGTTCCGGCCCCGACTCCACACAAGGACTGAGGCCCCAGCATGGACGGGAGAGGAATCCCGAGAGGTCTCCTAGCAACTGGCATGGGGACTCTCCTTTCCTGAGGCCACCAGAGCGGGTCCCTGAGGTCCCCGTCGTAACTCGAGAAGACCTGCCGCAACTCGAGAAAATCCAGGAGGTTCTCCCCTCCAGGCGAGATGAGGCCCATTTCCGCTGAGGCGTCTCGAGGCTGATCACACCTCCCCTCTGGAACTTCGAAAGGGTCCTTCACACCCTTGGTGCAAATCAAGAAGTTCCCCGACCTAGCCGTCTCCACTCGAGAGGAATCACGAGGGTCCCGCCCACATCCAGAGGAGCCCCGTTTCCGCCTCGTAGCTCGAGATGAGGGATCCTTTCCCTGCTTCGTCGGGAAAGAGTTCCCGGCGTTCCCGTCGCATCTCAAGAGGAGGCCCTCTCAACAGGAACGGGGAGAGGAACTCCAGGGTCGTGCCACCATTCCAAGAGTCCCCCAGATGTCTCAGTCCATTCCAGAGGAACCTCTTTTCCCTTCACCGGCTTGTCTTTCACGCCGAGGATCGACTCACACCAAGGTGGCACGTGGCACAGCCCTGTGGGAAAGCCTCGTGGGAAAGCCTCGAGGGACAGCCTCGAGGGAAAGCCACAGATCCCTTGATCCACGTGACAGGAAGCGTGACACTACTGCTGCAGTTCGGGAGGAAAGCGCACGTGCATGCCCCCACTCGAGACGAGGCCTGACTCCCCTGGGGAGACTCAGAAGCACCCCGAGATCCATGGTAACACTGGAGAGGAATCCTCAGGTTCCGGCCCCGACTCCACACAAGGACTGAGGCCCCAGCATGGACGGGAGAGGAATCCCGAGAGGTCCCCTAGCAACTCGCATGGGGACTCTCCTTTCCTGAGGCCACCAGAGCGGGTCCCAGAGGTCCCCGTCGTAACTCGAGAAGACCTGCCGCAACTCGAGAAAATCCAGGAGGTTCTCCCCTCCAGGCGAGATGAGGCCCATTTCCGCTGAGGCGTCTCGAGGCTGATCACACCTCACCTCTGGAACTTCGAAAGGGTCCTTCACACCCTTGGTGCAAATCCAGAAGTTCCCCGACCTAGCCGTCTCGACTCGAGAGGAATCACGAGGGTCCCGCCCACATCCAGAGGAGCCCCGTTTCCGCCTCGTAGCTCGAGATGAGGGATCCTTTCCCTGCTTCGTCGGGAAAGAGTTCCCGGCGTTCCCGTCGCATCTCAAGAGGAGGCCCTCTCAACAGGAACGGCGAGAGGAACTCCAGGGTCGTGCCACCATTCCAAGAGTCCCCCAGATGTCTCAGTCCATTCCAGAGGAACCTCTTTTCCCTTCACCGGCTTGTCTTTCACGCCGAGGATCGACACACACCAAGGTGGCACGTGGCACAGCCCTGTGGGAAAGCCTCGTGGGAAAGCCTCGAGGGACAGCCTCGAGGGAAAGCCACAGATCCCTTGATCCACATGACAGGAAGCGTGACACTACTGCTGCAGCTCGGGAGGAAAGCGCACGTGCATGCCCCCACTCGAGACGAGGCCTGACTCCCCTGGGGAGACTCAGAAGCACCCCGAGATCCATGGCAACACTGGAGAGGAATCCTCAGGTTCCGGCCCCGACTCCACACAAGGACTGAGGCCCCGGCATGGACGGGAGAGGAATCCCGAGAGGTCCCCTAGCAACTCGCATGGGGACTCTCCTTTCCTGAGGCCACCAGAGCGGGTCCCTGAGGTCCCCGTGGTAACTCGAGAAGACCTGCCGCAACTCGAGAAAATCCAGGAGGTTCTCCCCTCCAGGCGAGATGAGGCCCATTTCCGCTGAGGCGTCTCGAGGCTGATCACACCTCACCTCTGGAACTTCGAAAGGGTCCTTCACACCCTTGGTGCAAATCAAGAAGTTCCCCGACCTAGCCGTCTCCACTCGAGAGGAATCACGAGGGTCCCGCCCACATCCAGAGGAGCCCCGTTTCGGCCTCGTAGCTCGAGATGAGGGATCCTTTCCCTGCTTCGTCGGGAAAGAGTTCCCGGCGTTCCCGTCGCATCTCAAGAGGAGGCCCTCTCAACAGGAACGGCGAGAGGAACTCCAGGGTCGTGCCACCATTCCAAGAGTCCCCCAGATGTCTCAGTCCATTCCAGAGGAACCTCTTTTCCCTTCACCGGCTTGTCTTTCACGCCGAGGATCGACTCACACCAAGGTGGCACGTGGCACAGCCCTGTGGGAAAGACTCGTGGGAAAGCCTCGAGGGACAGCCTCGAGGGAAAGCCACAGATCCCTTGATCCACGTGACAGGAAGCGTGACACTACTGCTGCAGCTCGGGAGGAAAGCGCACGTGCATGCCCCCACTCGAGACGAGGCCTGACTCCCCAGGGGAGACTCAGAAGCACCCCGAGATCCATGGTAACACTGGAGAGGAATCCTCAGGTTCCGGCCCCGACTCCACACAAGGACTGAGGCCCCGGCATGGACGGTAGAGGAATCCCGAGAGGTCCCCTAGCAACTCGCATGGGGACTCTCCTTTCCTGAGGCCACCAGAGCGGGTCCCTGAGGTCCCCGTCGTAACTCGAGAAGACCTGCCGCAACTCGAGAAAATCCAGGAGGTTCTCCCCTCCAGGCGAGATGAGGCCCATTTCCGCTGAGGCGTCTCGAGGCTGATCACACCTCACCTCTGGAACTTCGAAAGGGTCCTTCACACCCTTGGTGCAAATCCAGAAGTTCCCCGACCTAGCCGTCTCGACTCGAGAGGAATCACGAGGGTTCCGCCCACATCCAGAGGAGCCCCGTTTCCGCCTCGTAGCTCGAGATGAGGGATCCTTTCCCTGCTTCCTCGGGAAAGAGTTCCCGGCGTTCCCGTCGCATCTCAAGAGGAGGCCCTCTCAACAGGAACGGCGAGAGGAACTCCAGGGTCGTGCCACCATTCCAAGAGTCCCCCAGATGTCTCAGTCCATTCCAGAGGAACCTCTTTTCCCTTCACCGGCTTGTCTTTCACGCCGAGGATCGACTCACACCAAGGTGGCACGTGGCACAGCCCTGTGGGAAAGCCTCGTGGGAAAGCCTCGAGGGACAGCCTCGAGGGAAAGCCACAGATCCCTTGATCCACGTGACAGGAAGCGTGACACTACTGCTGCAGTTCGGGAGGAAAGCGCACGTGCATGCCCCCACTCGAGACGAGGCCTGACTCCCCTGGGGAGACTCAGAAGCACCCCGAGATCCATGGTAACACTGGAGAGGAATCCTCAGGTTCCGGCCCCGACTCCACACAAGGACTGAGGCCCCAGCATGGACGGGATAGGAATCCCGAGAGGTCCCCTAGCAACTCGCATGGGGACTCTGCTTTCCTGAGGCCACCAGAGCGGGTCCCAGAGGTCCCCGTCGTAACTCGAGAAGACCTGCCGCAACTCGAGAAAATCCACGAGGTTCTCCCCTCCAGGCGAGATGAGGCCCATTTCCGCTGAGGCGTCTCGAGGCTGATCACACCTCACCTCTGGAACTTCGAAAGGGTCCTTCACACCCTTGGTGCAAATCCAGAAGTTCCCCGACCTAGCCGTCTCGACTCGAGAGGAATCACGAGGGTCCCACCCACATCCAGAGGAGCCCCGTTTCCGCCTCGTAGCTCGAGATGAGGGATCCTTTCCCTGCTTCGTCGGGAAAGAGTTCCCGGCGTTCCCGTCGCATCTCAAGAGGAGGCCCTCTCAACAGGAACGGCGAGAGGAACTCCAGGGTCGTGCCACCATTCCAAGAGTCCCCCAGATGTCTCAGTCCATTCCAGAGGAACCTCTTTTCCCTTCACCGGCTTGTCTTTCACGCCGAGGATCGACACACACCAAGGTGGCACGTGGCACAGCCCTGTGGGAAAGCCTCGTGGGAAAGCCTCGAGGGACAGCCTCGAGGGAAAGCCACAGATCCCTTGATCCACATGACAGGAAGCGTGACACTACTGCTGCAGCTCGGGAGGAAAGCGCACGTGCATGCCCCCACTCGAGACGAGGCCTGACTCCCCTGGGGAGACTCAGAAGCACCCCGAGATCCATGGCAACACTGGAGAGGAATCCTCAGGTTCCGGCCCCGACTCCACACAAGGACTGAGGCCCCGGCATGGACGGGAGAGGAATCCCGAGAGGTCCCCTAGCAACTCGCATGGGGACTCTCCTTTCCTGAGGCCACCAGAGCGGGTCCCTGAGGTCCCCGTCGTAACTCGAGAAGACCTGCCGCAACTCGAGAAAATCCAGGAGGTTCTCCCCTCCAGGCGAGATGAGGCCCATTTCCGCTGAGGCGTCTCGAGGCTGATCACACCTCCCCTCTGGAACTTCGAAAGGGTCCTTCACACCCTTGGTGCAAATCAAGAAGTTCCCCGACCTAGCCGTCTCCACTCGAGAGGAATCACGAGGGTCCCGCCCACATCCAGAGGAGCCCCGTTTCCGCCTCGTAGCTCGAGATGAGGGATCCTTTCCCTGCTTCGTCGGGAAAGAGTTCCCGGCGTTCCCGTCGCATCTCAAGAGGAGGCCCTCTCAACAGGAACGGGGAGAGGAACTCCAGGGTCGTGCCACCATTCCAAGAGTCCCCCAGATGTCTCAGTCCATTCCAGAGGAACCTCTTTTCCCTTCACCGGCTTGTCTTTCACGCCGAGGATCGACTCACACCAAGGTGGCACGTGGCACAGCCCTGTGGGAAAGCCTCGTGGGAAAGCCTCGAGGGACAGCCTCGAGGGAAAGCCACAGATCCCTTGATCCACGTGACAGGAAGCGTGACACTACTGCTGCAGTTCGGGAGGAAAGCGCACGTGCATGCCCCCACTCGAGACGAGGCCTGACTCCCCTGGGGAGACTCAGAAGCACCCCGAGATCCATGGTAACACTGGAGAGGAATCCTCAGGTTCCGGCCCCGACTCCACACAAGGACTGAGGCCCCAGCATGGACGGGAGAGGAATCCCGAGAGGTCCCCTAGCAACTCGCATGGGGACTCTGCTTTCCTGAGGCCACCAGAGCGGGTCCCAGAGGTCCCCGTCGTAACTCGAGAAGACCTGCCGCAACTCGAGAAAATCCAGGAGGTTCTCCCCTCCAGGCGAGATGAGGCCCATTTCCGCTGAGGCGTCTCGAGGCTGATCACACCTCACCTCTGGAACTTCGAAAGGGTCCTTCACACCCTTGGTGCAAATCCAGAAGTTCCCCGACCTAGCCGTCTCGACTCGAGAGGAATCACGAGGGTCCCGCCCACATCCAGAGGAGCCCCGTTTCGGCCTCGTAGCTCGAGATGAGGGATCCTTTCCCTGCTTCGTCGGGAAAGAGATCCCGGCGTTCCCGTCGCATCTCAAGAGGAGGCCCTCTCAACAGGAACGGCGAGAGGAACTCCAGGGTCGTGCCACCATTCCAAGAGTCCCCCAGATGTCTCAGTCCATTCCAGAGGAACCTCTTTTCCCTTCACCGGCTTGTCTTTCACGCCGAGGATCGACTCACACCAAGGTGGCACGTGGCACAGCCCTGTGGGAAAGCCTCGTGGGAAAGCCTCGAGGGACAGCCTCGAGGGAAAGCCACAGATCCCTTGATCCACGTGACAGGAAGCGTGACACTACTGCTGCAGCTCGGGAGGAAAGCGCACGTGCATGCCCCCACTCGAGACGAGGCCTGACTCCCCTGGGGAGACTCAGAAGCACCCCGAGATCCATGGTAACACTGGAGAGGAATCCTCAGGTTCCGGCCCCGACTCCACACAAGGACTGAGGCCCCGGCATGGACGGGAGAGGAATCCCGAGAGGTCCCCTAGCAACTCGCATGGGGACTCTCCTTTCCTGAGGCCACCAGAGCGGGTCCCTGAGGTCCCCGTCGTAACTCGAGAAGACCTGCCGCAACTCGAGAAAATCCAGGAGGTTCTCCCCTCCAGGCGAGATGAGGCCCATTTCCGCTGAGGCGTCTCGAGGCTGATCACACCTCACCTCTGGAACTTCGAAAGGGTCCTTCACACCCTTGGTGCAAATCCAGAAGTTCCCCGACCTAGCCGTCTCGACTCGAGAGGAATCACGAGGGTTCCGCCCACATCCAGAGGAGCCCCGTTTCCGCCTCGTAGCTCGAGATGAGGGATCCTTTCCCTGCTTCCTCGGGAAAGAGTTCCCGGCGTTCCCGTCGCATCTCAAGAGGAGGCCCTCTCAACAGGAACGGCGAGAGGAACTCCAGGGTCGTGCCACCATTCCAAGAGTCCCCCAGATGTCTCAGTCCATTCCAGAGGAACCTCTTTTCCCTTCACCGGCTCGTCTTTCACGCCGAGGATCGACTCACACCAAGGTGGCACGTGGCACAGCCCTGTGGGAAAGCCTCGTGGGAAAGCCTCGAGGGACAGCCTCGAGGGAAAGCCACAGATCCCTTGATCCACATGACAGGAAGCGTGACACTACTGCTGCAGCTCGGGAGGAAAGCGCACGTGCATGCCCCCACTCGAGACGAGGCCTGACTCCCCTGGGGAGACTCAGAAGCACCCCGAGATCCATGGTAACACTGGAGAGGAATCCTCAGGTTCCGGCCCCGACTCCACACAAGGACTGAGGCCCCGGCATGGACGGGAGAGGAATCCCGAGAGGTCCCCTAGCAACTCACATGTGGACTGGCCTTTCCTGAGGCCACCAGAGCGGGTCCCTGAGGTCCCCGTCGTAACTCGAGAAGACCTGCCGCAACTGGAAAAAATCTAGGAGGTTCTCCCCTCCAGGCGAGATGAGGCCCATTTCCGCTGAGGCGTCTCGAGGCTGATCACACCTCCCCTCTGGAACTTCGAAAGGGTCCTTCACACCCTTGGTGCAAATCAAGAAGTTCCCCGACATACCCGTCTCCACTCGAGAGGAATGACGGGGGTCCCGCCCACATCCAGAGGAGCCCCGTTTCCGCCTCGTAGCTCGAGATGAGGGATCCTTTCCCTGCTTCGTCGGGAAAGAGTTCCCGGCGTTCCCGTCGCATCTCAAGAGGAGGCCCTCTCAACAGGAACGGCGAGAGGAACTCCAGGGTCGTGCCACCATTCCAAGAGTCCCCCAGATGTCTCAGTCCATTCCAGAGGAACCTCTTTTCCCTTCACCGGCTTGTCTTTCACGCCGAGGATCGACTCACACCAAGGTGGCACGTGGCACAGCCCTGTGGGAAAGCCTCGTGGGAAAGCCTCGAGGGACAGCCTCGAGGGAAAGCCACAGATCCCTTGATCCACGTGACAGGAAGCGTGACACTACTGCTGCAGCTCGGGAGGAAAGCGCACGTGCATGCCCCCACTCGAGACGAGGCCTGACTCCCCTGGGGAGACTCAGAAGCACCCCGAGATCCATGGTAACACTGGAGAGGAATCCTCAGGTTCCGGCCCCGACTCCACACAAGGACTGAGGCCCCGGCATGGACGGGAGAGGAATCCCGAGAGGTCCCCTAGCAACTCGCATGGGGACTCTCCTTTCCTGAGGCCACCAGAGCGGGTCCCTGAGGTCCCCGTCGTAACTCGAGAAGACCTGCCGCAACTCGAGAAAATCCAGGAGGTTCTCCCCTCCAGGCGAGATGAGGCCCATTTCCGCTGAGGCGTCTCGAGGCTGATCACACCTCACCTCTGGAACTTCGAAAGGGTCCTTCACACCCTTGGTGCAAATCAAGAAGTTCCCCGACCTAGCCGTCTCGACTCGAGAGGAATCACGAGGTTTCCGCCCACATCCAGAGGAGCCCCGTTTCCGCCTCGTAGCTCGAGATGAGGGATCCTGTCCCTGCTTCGTCGGGAAAGAGTTCCCGGCGTTCCCGTCGCATCTCAAGAGGAGGCCCTCTCAACAGGAACGGGGAGAGGAACTCCAGGGTCGTGCCACCATTCCAAGAGTCCCCCAGATGTCTCAGTCCATTCCAGAGGAACCTCTTTTCCCTTCACCGGCTTGTCTTTCACGCCGAGGATCGACTCACACCAAGGTGGCACGTGGCACAGCCCTGTGGGAAAGCCTCGTGGGAAAGCCTCGAGGGACAGCCTCGAGGGAAAGCCACAGATCCCTTGATCCACGTGACAGGAAGCGTGACACTACTGCTGCAGCTCGGGAGGAAAGCGCACGTGCATGCCCCCACTCGAGACGAGGCCTGACTCCCCTGGGGAGACTCAGAAGCACCCCGAGATCCATGGTAACACTGGAGAGGAATCCTCAGGTTCCGGCCCCGACTCCACACAAGGACTGAGGCCCCGGCATGGACGGGAGAGGAATCCCGAGAGGTCCCCTAGCAACTCGCATGGGGACTCTCCTTTCCTGAGGCCACCAGAGCGGGTCCCAGAGGTCCCCGTCGTAACTCGAGAAGACCTGCCGCAACTCGAGAAAATCCAGGAGGTTCTCCCCTCCAGGCGAGATGAGGCCCATTTCCGCTGAGGCGTCTCGAGGCTGATCACACCTCACCTCTGGAACTTCGAAAGGGTCCTTCACACCATTGGTGCAAATCCAGAAGTTCCCCGACCTAGCCGTCTCCACTCGAGAGGAATCACGAGGGTTCCGCCCACATCCAGAGGAGCCCCGTTTCCGCCTCGTAGCTCGAGATGAGGGATCCTTTCCCTGCTTCCTCGGGAAAGAGTTCCCGGCGTTCCCGTCGCATCTCAAGAGGAGGCCCTCTCAACAGGAACGGCGAGAGGAA
The DNA here is from genome assembly GCF_023091745.1 of Budorcas taxicolor. Classification (NCBI taxonomy): domain Eukaryota; kingdom Metazoa; phylum Chordata; class Mammalia; order Artiodactyla; family Bovidae; genus Budorcas; species Budorcas taxicolor. The sequence goes on along the minus strand of NW_026292784.1, from coordinate 226,717 downwards.
CTCCAGGGTCGTGCCACCATTCCAAGAGTCCCCCAGATGTCTCAGTCCATTCCAGAGGAACCTCTTTTCCCTTCACCGGCTCGTCTTTCACGCCGAGGATCGACTCACACCAAGGTGGCACGTGGCACAGCCCTGTGGGAAAGCCTCGTGGGAAAGCCTCGAGGGACAGCCTCGAGGGAAAGACACAGATCCCTTGATCCACATGACAGGAAGCGTGACACTACTGCTGCAGCTCGGGAGGAAAGCGCACGTGCATGCCCCCACTCGAGACGAGGCCTGACTCCCCTGGGGAGACTCAGAAGCACCCCGAGATCCATGGCAACACTGGAGAGGAATCCTCAGGTTCCGGCCCCGACTCCACACAAGGACTGAGGCCCCGGCATGGACGGGAGAGGAATCCCGAGAGGTCCCCTAGCAACTCGCATGGGGACTCTCCTTTCCTGAGGCCACCAGAGCGGGTCCCTGAGGTCCCCGTCGTAACTCGAGAAGACCTGCCGCAACTCGAGAAAATCCAGGAGGTTCTCCCCTCCAGGCGAGATGAGGCCCATTTCCGCTGAGGCGTCTCGAGGCTGATCACACCTCCCCTCTGGAACTTCGAAAGGGTCCTTCACACCCTTGGTGCAAATCAAGAAGTTCCCCGACCTAGTCGTCTCCACTCGAGAGGAATCACGAGGGTCCCGCCCACATCCAGAGGAGCCCCGTTTCCGCCTCGTAGCTCGAGATGAGGGATCCTTTCCCTGCTTCGTCGGGAAAGAGTTCCCGGCGTTCCCGTCGCATCTCAAGAGGAGGCCCTCTCAACAGGAACGGGGAGAGGAACTCCAGGGTCGTGCCACCATTCCAAGAGTCCCCCAGATGTCTCAGTCCATTCCAGAGGAACCTCTTTTCCCTTCACCGGCTTGTCTTTCACGCCGAGGATCGACTCACACCAAGGTGGCACGTGGCACAGCCCTGTGGGAAAGCCTCGTGGGAAAGCCTCGAGGGACAGCCTCGAGGGAAAGCCACAGATCCCTTGATCCACGTGACAGGAAGCGTGACACTACTGCTGCAGTTCGGGAGGAAAGCGCACGTGCATGCCCCCACTCGAGACGAGGCCTGACTCCCCTGGGGAGACTCAGAAGCACCCCGAGATCCATGGTAACACTGGAGAGGAATCCTCAGGTTCCGGCCCCGACTCCACACAAGGACTGAGGCCCCAGCATGGACGGGAGAGGAATCCCGAGAGGTCCCCTAGCAACTCGCATGGGGACTCTCCTTTCCTGAGGCCACCAGAGAGGGTCCCTGAGGTCCCCGTCGTAACTCGAGAAGACCTGCCGCAACTCGAGAAAATCCAGGAGGTTCTCCCCTCCAGGCGAGATGAGGCCCATTTCCGCTGAGGCGTCTCGAGGCTGATCACACCTCCCCTCTGGAACTTCGAAAGGGTCCTTCACACCCTTGGTGCAAATCAAGAAGTTCCCCGACCTAGCCGTCTCCACTCGAGAGGAATCACGAGGGTCCCGCCCACATCCAGAGGAGCCCCGTTTCCGCCTCGTAGCTCGAGATGAGGGATCCTTTCCCTGCTTCGTCGGGAAAGAGTTCCCGGCGTTCCCGTCGCATCTCAAGAGGAGGCCCTCTCAACAGGAACGGGGAGAGGAACTCCAGGGTCGTGCCACCATTCCAAGAGTCCCCCAGATGTCTCAGTCCATTCCAGAGGAACCTCTTTTCCCTTCACCGGCTTGTCTTTCACGCCGAGGATCGACTCACACCAAGGTGGCACGTGGCACAGCCCTGTGGGAAAGCCTCGTGGGAAAGCCTCGAGGGACAGCCTCGAGGGAAAGCCACAGATCCCTTGATCCACGTGACAGGAAGCGTGACACTACTGCTGCAGTTCGGGAGGAAAGCGCACGTGCATGCCCCCACTCGAGACGAGGCCTGACTCCCCTGGGGAGACTCAGAAGCACCCCGAGATCCATGGTAACACTGGAGAGGAATCCTCAGGTTCCGGCCCCGACTCCACACAAGGACTGAGGCCCCAGCATGGACGGGAGAGGAATCCCGAGAGGTCCCCTAGCAACTCACATGTGGACTGGCCTTTCCTGAGGCCACCAGAGCGGGTCCCTGAGGTCCCCGTCGTAACTCGAGAAGACCTGCCGCAACTGGAAAAAATCTAGGAGGTTCTCCCCTCCAGGCGAGATGAGGCCCATTTCCGCTGAGGCGTCTCGAGGCTGATCACACCTCCCCTCTGGAACTTCGAAAGGGTCCTTCACACCCTTGGTGCAAATCAAGAAGTTCCCCGACATACCCGTCTCCACTCGAGAGGAATGACGGGGGTCCCGCCCACATCCAGAGGAGCCCCGTTTCCGCCTCGTAGCTCGAGATGAGGGATCCTTTCCCTGCTTCGTCGGGAAAGAGTTCCCGGCGTTCCCGTCGCATCTCAAGAGGAGGCCCTCTCAACAGGAACGGCGAGAGGAACTCCAGGGTCGTGCCACCATTCCAAGAGTCCCCCAGATGTCTCAGTCCATTCCAGAGGAACCTCTTTTCCCTTCACCGGCTTGTCTTTCACGCCGAGGATCGACTCACACCAAGGTGGCACGTGGCACAGCCCTGTGGGAAAGCCTCGTGGGAAAGCCTCGAGGGACAGCCTCGAGGGAAAGCCACAGATCCCTTGATCCACGTGACAGGAAGCGTGACACTACTGCTGCAGCTCGGGAGGAAAGCGCACGTGCATGCCCCCACTCGAGACGAGGCCTGACTCCCCTGGGGAGACTCAGAAGCACCCCGAGATCCATGGTAACACTGGAGAGGAATCCTCAGGTTCCGGCCCCGACTCCACACAAGGACTGAGGCCCCGGCATGGACGGGAGAGGAATCCCGAGAGGTCCCCTAGCAACTCGCATGGGGACTCTCCTTTCCTGAGGCCACCAGAGCGGGTCCCTGAGGTCCCCGTCGTAACTCGAGAAGACCTGCCGCAACTCGAGAAAATCCAGGAGGTTCTCCCCTCCAGGCGAGATGAGGCCCATTTCCGCTGAGGCGTCTCGAGGCTGATCACACCTCACCTCTGGAACTTCGAAAGGGTCCTTCACACCCTTGGTGCAAATCAAGAAGTTCCCCGACCTAGCCGTCTCGACTCGAGAGGAATCACGAGGTTTCCGCCCACATCCAGAGGAGCCCCGTTTCCGCCTCGTAGCTCGAGATGAGGGATCCTGTCCCTGCTTCGTCGGGAAAGAGTTCCCGGCGTTCCCGTCGCATCTCAAGAGGAGGCCCTCTCAACAGGAACGGGGAGAGGAACTCCAGGGTCGTGCCACCATTCCAAGAGTCCCCCAGATGTCTCAGTCCATTCCAGAGGAACCTCTTTTCCCTTCACCGGCTTGTCTTTCACGCCGAGGATCGACTCACACCAAGGTGGCACGTGGCACAGCCCTGTGGGAAAGCCTCGTGGGAAAGCCTCGAGGGACAGCCTCGAGGGAAAGCCACAGATCCCTTGATCCACGTGACAGGAAGCGTGACACTACTGCTGCAGCTCGGGAGGAAAGCGCACGTGCATGCCCCCACTCGAGACGAGGCCTGACTCCCCTGGGGAGACTCAGAAGCACCCCGAGATCCATGGTAACACTGGAGAGGAATCCTCAGGTTCCGGCCCCGACTCCACACAAGGACTGAGGCCCCGGCATGGACGGGAGAGGAATCCCGAGAGGTCCCCTAGCAACTCGCATGGGGACTCTCCTTTCCTGAGGCCACCAGAGCGGGTCCCAGAGGTCCCCGTCGTAACTCGAGAAGACCTGCCGCAACTCGAGAAAATCCAGGAGGTTCTCCCCTCCAGGCGAGATGAGGCCCATTTCCGCTGAGGCGTCTCGAGGCTGATCACACCTCACCTCTGGAACTTCGAAAGGGTCCTTCACACCATTGGTGCAAATCCAGAAGTTCCCCGACCTAGCCGTCTCCACTCGAGAGGAATCACGAGGGTTCCGCCCACATCCAGAGGAGCCCCGTTTCCGCCTCGTAGCTCGAGATGAGGGATCCTTTCCCTGCTTCCTCGGGAAAGAGTTCCCGGCGTTCCCGTCGCATCTCAAGAGGAGGCCCTCTCAACAGGAACGGCGAGAGGAACTCCAGGGTCGTGCCACCATTCCAAGAGTCCCCCAGATGTCTCAGTCCATTCCAGAGGAACCTCTTTTCCCTTCACCGGCTCGTCTTTCACGCCGAGGATCGACTCACACCAAGGTGGCACGTGGCACAGCCCTGTGGGAAAGCCTCGTGGGAAAGCCTCGAGGGACAGCCTCGAGGGAAAGACACAGATCCCTTGATCCACATGACAGGAAGCGTGACACTACTGCTGCAGCTCGGGAGGAAAGCGCACGTGCATGCCCCCACTCGAGACGAGGCCTGACTCCCCTGGGGAGACTCAGAAGCACCCCGAGATCCATGGCAACACTGGAGAGGAATCCTCAGGTTCCGGCCCCGACTCCACACAAGGACTGAGGCCCCGGCATGGACGGGAGAGGAATCCCGAGAGGTCCCCTAGCAACTCGCATGGGGACTCTCCTTTCCTGAGGCCACCAGAGCGGGTCCCTGAGGTCCCCGTCGTAACTCGAGAAGACCTGCCGCAACTCGAGAAAATCCAGGAGGTTCTCCCCTCCAGGCGAGATGAGGCCCATTTCCGCTGAGGCGTCTCGAGGCTGATCACACCTCCCCTCTGGAACTTCGAAAGGGTCCTTCACACCCTTGGTGCAAATCAAGAAGTTCCCCGACCTAGTCGTCTCCACTCGAGAGGAATCACGAGGGTCCCGCCCACATCCAGAGGAGCCCCGTTTCCGCCTCGTAGCTCGAGATGAGGGATCCTTTCCCTGCTTCGTCGGGAAAGAGTTTCCGGCGTTCCCGTCGCATCTCAAGAGGAGGCCCTCTCAACAGGAACGGGGAGAGGAACTCCAGGGTCGTGCCACCATTCCAAGAGTCCCCCAGATGTCTCAGTCCATTCCAGAGGAACCTCTTTTCCCTTCACCGGCTTGTCTTTCACGCCGAGGATCGACTCACACCAAGGTGGCACGTGGCACAGCCCTGTGGGAAAGCCTCGTGGGAAAGCCTCGAGGGACAGCCTCGAGGGAAAGCCACAGATCCCTTGATCCACGTGACAGGAAGCGTGACACTACTGCTGCAGTTCGGGAGGAAAGCGCACGTGCATGCCCCCACTCGAGACGAGGCCTGACTCCCCTGGGGAGACTCAGAAGCACCCCGAGATCCATGGTAACACTGGAGAGGAATCCTCAGGTTCCGGCCCCGACTCCACACAAGGACTGAGGCCCCAGCATGGACGGGAGAGGAATCCCGAGAGGTCCCCTAGCAACTCGCATGGGGACTCTCCTTTCCTGAGGCCACCAGAGAGGGTCCCTGAGGTCCCCGTCGTAACTCGAGAAGACCTGCCGCAACTCGAGAAAATCCAGGAGGTTCTCCCCTCCAGGCGAGATGAGGCCCATTTCCGCTGAGGCGTCTCGAGGCTGATCACACCTCCCCTCTGGAACTTCGAAAGGGTCCTTCACACCCTTGGTGCAAATCAAGAAGTTCCCCGACCTAGCCGTCTCCACTCGAGAGGAATCACGAGGGTCCCGCCCACATCCAGAGGAGCCCCGTTTCCGCCTCGTAGCTCGAGATGAGGGATCCTTTCCCTGCTTCGTCGGGAAAGAGTTCCCGGCGTTCCCGTCGCATCTCAAGAGGAGGCCCTCTCAACAGGAACGGGGAGAGGAACTCCAGGGTCGTGCCACCATTCCAAGAGTCCCCCAGATGTCTCAGTCCATTCCAGAGGAACCTCTTTTCCCTTCACCGGCTTGTCTTTCACGCCGAGGATCGACTCACACCAAGGTGGCACGTGGCACAGCCCTGTGGGAAAGCCTCGTGGGAAAGCCTCGAGGGACAGCCTCGAGGGAAAGCCACAGATCCCTTGATCCACGTGACAGGAAGCGTGACACTACTGCTGCAGTTCGGGAGGAAAGCGCACGTGCATGCCCCCACTCGAGACGAGGCCTGACTCCCCTGGGGAGACTCAGAAGCACCCCGAGATCCATGGTAACACTGGAGAGGAATCCTCAGGTTCCGGCCCCGACTCCACACAAGGACTGAGGCCCCAGCATGGACGGGAGAGGAATCCCGAGAGGTCCCCTAGCAACTCGCATGGGGACTCTGCTTTCCTGAGGCCACCAGAGCGGGTCCCAGAGGTCCCCGTCGTAACTCGAGAAGACCTGCCGCAACTCGAGAAAATCCAGGAGGTTCTCCCCTCCAGGCGAGATGAGGCCCATTTCCGCTGAGGCGTCTCGAGGCTGATCACACCTCACCTCTGGAACTTCGAAAGGGTCCTTCACACCCTTGGTGCAAATCCAGAAGTTCCCCGACCTAGCCGTCTCCACTCGAGAGGAATCACGAGGGTCCCGCCCACATCCAGAGGAGCCCCGTTTCCGCCTCGTAGCTCGAGATGAGGGATCCTTTCCCTGCTTCGTCGGGAAAGAGTTCCCGGCGTTCCCGTCGCATCTCAAGAGGAGGCCCTCTCAACAGGAACGGGGAGAGGAACTCCAGGGTCGTGCCACCATTCCAAGAGTCCCCCAGATGTCTCAGTCCATTCCAGAGGAACCTCTTTTCCCTTCACCGGCTTGTCTTTCACGCCGAGGATCGACTCACACCAAGGTGGCACGTGGCACAGCCCTGTGGGAAAGCCTCGTGGGAAAGCCTCGAGGGACAGCCTCGAGGGAAAGCCACAGATCCCTTGATCCACATGACAGGAAGCGTGACACTACTGCTGCAGCTCGGGAGGAAAGCGCACGTGCATGCCCCCACTCGAGACGAGGCCTGACTCCCCTGGGGAGACTCAGAAGCACCCCGAGATCCATGGCAACACTGGAGAGGAATCCTCAGGTTCCGGCCCCGACTCCACACAAGGACTGAGGCCCCGGCATGGACGGGAGAGGAATCCCGAGAGGTCCCCTAGCAACTCGCATGGGGACTCTCCTTTCCTGAGGCCACCAGAGCGGGTCCCTGAGGTCCCCGTCGTAACTCGAGAAGACCTGCCGCAACTCGAGAAAATCCAGGAGGTTCTCCCCTCCAGGCGAGATGAGGCCCATTTCCGCTGAGGCGTCTCGAGGCTGATCACGCCTCACCTCTGGAACTTCGAAAGGGTCCTTCACACCCTTGGTGCAAATCAAGAAGTTCCCCGACCTAGCCGTCTCCACTCGAGAGGAATCACGAGGGTCCCGCCCACATCCAGAGGAGCCCCGTTTCGGCCTCGTAGCTCGAGATGAGGGATCCTTTCCCTGCTTCGTCGGGAAAGAGTTCCCGGCGTTCCCGTCGCATCTCAAGAGGAGGCCCTCTCAACAGGAACGGCGAGAGGAACTCCAGGGTCGTGCCACCATTCCAAGAGTCCCCCAGATGTCTCAGTCCATTCCAGAGGAACCTCTTTTCCCTTCACCGGCTTGTCTTTCACGCCGAGGATCGACTCACACCAAGGTGGCACGTGGCACAGCCCTGTGGGAAAGCCTCGTGGGAAAGCCTCGAGGGACAGCCTCGAGGGAAAGCCACAGATCCCTTGATCCACGTGACAGGAAGCGTGACACTACTGCTGCAGCTCGGGAGGAAAGTGCACGTGCATGCCCCCACTCGAGACGAGGCCTGACTCCCCTGGGGAGACTCAGAAGCACCCCGAGATCCATGGTAACACTGGAGAGGAATCCTCAGGTTCCGGCCCCGACTCCACACAAGGACTGAGGCCCCGGCATGGACGGGAGAGGAATCCCGAGAGGTCCCCTAGCAACTCGCATGGGGACTCTCCTTTCCTGAGGCCACCAGAGCGGGTCCCTGAGGTCCCCGTCGTAACTCGAGAAGACCTGCCGCAACTCGAGAAAATCCAGGAGGTTCTCCCCTCCAGGCGAGATGAGGCCCATTTCCGCTGAGGCGTCTCGAGGCTGATCACACCTCACCTCTGGAACTTCGAAAGGGTCCTTCACACCCTTGGTGCAAATCCAGAAGTTCCCCGACCTAGCCGTCTCGACTCGAGAGGAATCACGAGGGTTCCGCCCACATCCAGAGGAGCCCCGTTTCCGCCTCGTAGCTCGAGATGAGGGATCCTTTCCCTGCTTCCTCGGGAAAGAGTTCCCGGCGTTCCCGTCGCATCTCAAGAGGAGGCCCTCTCAACAGGAACGGCGAGAGGAACTCCAGGGTCGTGCCACCATTCCAAGAGTCCCCCAGATATCTCAGTCCATTCCAGAGGAACCTCTTCTCCCTTCACCGGCTTGTCTTTCACGCCGAGGATCGACTCACACCAAGGTGGCACGTGGCACAGCCCTGTGGGAAAGCCTCGTGGGAAAGCCTCGAGGGACAGCCTCGAGGGAAAGCCACAGATCCCTTGATCCACGTGACAGGAAGCGTGACACTACTGCTGCAGTTCGGGAGGAAAGCGCACGTGCATGCCCCCACTCGAGACGAGGCCTGACTCCCCTGGGGAGACTCAGAAGCACCCCGAGATCCATGGTAACACTGGAGAGGAATCCTCAGGTTCCGGCCCCGACTCCACACAAGGACTGAGGCCCCAGCATGGACGGGAGAGGAATCCCGAGAGGTCCCCTAGCAACTCGCATGGGGACTCTGCTTTCCTGAGGCCACCAGAGCGGGTCCCAGAGGTCCCCGTCGTAACTCGAGAAGACCTGCCGCAACTCGAGAAAATCCAGGAGGTTCTCCCCTCCAGGCGAGATGAGGCCCATTTCCGCTGAGGCGTCTCGAGGCTGATCACACCTCACCTCTGGAACTTCGAAAGGGTCCTTCACACCCTTGGTGCAAATCCAGAAGTTCCCCGACCTAGCCGTCTCGACTCGAGAGGAATCACGAGGGTCCCGCCCACATCCAGAGGAGCCCCGTTTCCGCCTCGTAGCTCGAGATGAGGGATCCTTTCCCTGCTTCGTCGGGAAAGAGTTCCCGGCGTTCCCGTCGCATCTCAAGAGGAGGCCCTCTCAACAGGAACGGCGAGAGGAACTCCAGGGTCGTGCCACCATTCCAAGAGTCCCCCAGATGTCTCAGTCCATTCCAGAGGAACCTCTTTTCCCTTCACCGGCTTGTCTTTCACGCCGAGGATCGACACACACCAAGGTGGCACGTGGCACAGCCCTGTGGGAAAGCCTCGTGGGAAAGCCTCGAGGGACAGCCTCGAGGGAAAGCCACAGATCCCTTGATCCACATGACAGGAAGCGTGACACTACTGCTGCAGCTCGGGAGGAAAGCGCACGTGCATGCCCCCACTCGAGACGAGGCCTGACTCCCCTGGGGAGACTCAGAAGCACCCCGAGATCCATGGCAACACTGGAGAGGAATCCTCAGGTTCCGGCCCCGACTCCACACAAGGACTGAGGCCCCGGCATGGACGGGAGAGGAATCCCGAGAGGTCCCCTAGCAACTCGCATGGGGACTCTCCTTTCCTGAGGCCACCAGAGCGGGTCCCTGAGGTCCCCGTCGTAACTCGAGAAGACCTGCCGCAACTCGAGAAAATCCAGGAGGTTCTCCCCTCCAGGCGAGATGAGGCCCATTTCCGCTGAGGCGTCTCGAGGCTGATCACACCTCCCCTCTGGAACTTCGAAAGGGTCCTTCACACCCTTGGTGCAAATCAAGAAGTTCCCCGACCTAGCCGTCTCCACTCGAGAGGAATCACGAGGGTCCCGCCCACATCCAGAGGAGCCCCGTTTCCGCCTCGTAGCTCGAGATGAGGGATCCTTTCCCTGCTTCGTCGGGAAAGAGTTCCCGGCGTTCCCGTCGCATCTCAAGAGGAGGCCCTCTCAACAGGAACGGCGAGAGGAACTCCAGGGTCGTGCCACCATTCCAAGAGTCCCCCAGATGTCTCAGTCCATTCCAGAGGAACCTCTTTTCCCTTCACCGGCTTGTCTTTCACGCCGAGGATCGACTCACACCAAGGTGGCACGTGGCACAGCCCTGTGGGAAAGCCTCGTGGGAAAGCCTCGAGGGACAGCCTCGAGGGAAAGCCACAGATCCCTTGATCCACGTGACAGGAAGCGTGACACTACTGCTGCAGCTCGGGAGGAAAGCGCACGTGCATGCCCCCACTCGAGACGAGGCCTGACTCCCCTGGGGAGACTCAGAAGCACCCCGAGATCCATGGTAACACTGGAGAGGAATCCTCAGGTTCCGGCCCCGACTCCACACAAGGACTGAGGCCCCGGCATGGACGGGAGAGGAATCCCGAGAGGTCCCCTAGCAACTCGCATGGGGACTCTCCTTTCCTGAGGCCACCAGAGCGGGTCCCTGAGGTCCCCGTCGTAACTCGAGAAGACCTGCCGCAACTCGAGAAAATCCAGGAGGTTCTCCCCTCCAGGCGAGATGAGGCCCATTTCCGCTGAGGCGTCTCGAGGCTGATCACACCTCACCTCTGGAACTTCGAAAGGGTCCTTCACACCCTTGGTGCAAATCCAGAAGTTCCCCGACCTAGCCGTCTCGACTCGAGAGGAATCACGAGGGTTCCGCCCACATCCAGAGGAGCCCCGTTTCCGCCTCGTAGCTCGAGATGAGGGATCCTTTCCCTGCTTCCTCGGGAAAGAGTTCCCGGCGTTCCCGTCGCATCTCAAGAGGAGGCCCTCTCAACAGGAACGGCGAGAGGAACTCCAGGGTCGTGCCACCATTCCAAGAGTCCCCCAGATGTCTCAGTCCATTCCAGAGGAACCTCTTTTCCCTTCACCGGCTCGTCTTTCACGCCGAGGATCGACTCACACCAAGGTGGCACGTGGCACAGCCCTGTGGGAAAGCCTCGTGGGAAAGCCTCGAGGGACAGCCTCGAGGGAAAGCCACAGATCCCTTGATCCACATGACAGGAAGCGTGACACTACTGCTGCAGCTCGGGAGGAAAGCGCACGTGCATGCCCCCACTCGAGACGAGGCCTGACTCCCCTGGGGAGACTCAGAAGCACCCCGAGATCCATGGTAACACTGGAGAGGAATCCTCAGGTTCCGGCCCCGACTCCACACAAGGACTGAGGCCCCGGCATGGACGGGAGAGGTATCCCGAGAGGTCCCCTAGCAACTCGCATGGGGACTCTCCTTTACTGAGGCCACCAGAGCGGGTCCCAGAGGTCCCCGTCGTAACTCGAGAAGACCTGCCGCAACTCGAGAAAATCCAGGAGGTTCTCCCCTCCAGGCGAGATGAGGCCCATTTCCGCTGAGGCGTCTCGAGGCTGATCACACCTCACCTCTGGAACTTCGAAAGGGTCCTTCACACCCTTGGTGCAAATCCAGAAGTTCCCCGACCTAGCCGTCTCGACTCGAGAGGAATCACGAGGGTCCCCGCCCACATCCAGAGGAGCCCCGTTTCCGCCTCGTAGCTCGAGATGAGGGATCCTTTCCCTGCTTCGTCGGGAAAGAGTTCCCGGCGTTCCCGTCGCATCTCAAGAGGAGGCCCTCTCAACAGGAACGGCGAGAGGAACTCCAGGGTCGTGCCACCATTCCAAGAGTCCCCAGATGTCTCAGTCCATTCCAGAGGAACCTCTTTTCCCTTCACCGGCTTGTCTTTCACGCCGAGGATCGACACACACCAAGGTGGCACGTGGCACAGCCCTGTGGGAAAGCCTCGTGGGAAAGCCTCGAGGGACAGCCTCGAGGGAAAGCCACAGATCCCTTGATCCACATGACAGGAAGCGTGACACTACTGCTGCAGCTCGGGAGGAAAGCGCACGTGCATGCCCCCACTCGAGACGAGGCCTGACTCCCCTGGGGAGACTCAGAAGCACCCCGAGATCCATGGCAACACTGGAGAGGAATCCTCAGGTTCCGGCCCCGACTCCACACAAGGACTGAGGCCCCGGCATGGACGGGAGAGGAATCCCGAGAGGTCCCCTAGCAACTCGCATGGGGACTCTCCTTTCCTGAGGCCACCAGAGCGGGTCCCTGAGGTCCCCCGTCGTAACTCGAGAAGACCTGCCGCAACTCGAGAAAATCCAGGAGGTTCTCCCTCCAGGCGAGATGAGGCCCATTTCCGCTGAGGCGTCTCGAGGCTGATCACACCTCCCCTCTGGAACTTCGAAAGGGTCCTTCACACCCTTGGTGCAAATCAAGAAGTTCCCCGACCTAGCCGTCTCCACTCGAGAGGAATCACGAGGGTCCCGCCCACATCCAGAGGAGCCCCGTTTCCGCCTCGTAGCTCGAGATGAGGGATCCTTTCCCTGCTCGTCGGGAAAGAGTTCCCGGCGTTCCCGTCGCATCTCAAGAGGAGGCCCTCTCAACAGGAACGGGGAGAGGAACTCCAGGGTCGTGCCACCATTCCAAGAGTCCCCCAGATGTCTCAGTCCATTCCAGAGGAACCTCTTTTCCCTTCACCGGCTTGTCTTTCACGCCGAGGATCGACTCACACCAAGGTGGCACGTGGCACAGCCCTGTGGGAAAGCCTCGTGGGAAAGCCTCGAGGGACAGCCTCGAGGGAAAGCCACAGATCCCTTGATCCACGTGACAGGAAGCGTGACACTACTGCTGCAGTTCGGGAGGAAAGCGCACGTGCATGCCCCCACTCGAGACGAGGCCTGACTCCCCTGGGGAGACTCAGAAGCACCCCGAGATCCATGGTAACACTGGAGAGGAATCCTCAGGTTCCGGCCCCGACTCCACACAAGGACTGAGGCCCCAGCATGGACGGGAGAGGAATCCCGAGAGGTCCCCTAGCAACTCGCATGGGGACTCTGCTTTCCTGAGGCCACCAGAGCGGGTCCCAGAGGTCCCCGTCGTAACTCGAGAAGACCTGCCGCAACTCGAGAAAATCCAGGAGGTTCTCCCCTCCAGGCGAGATGAGGCCCATTTCCGCTGAGGCGTCTCGAGGCTGATCACACCTCCCCTCTGGAACTTCGAAAGGGTCCTTCACACCCTTGGTGCAAATCCAGAAGTTCCCCGACCTAGCCGTCTCGACTCGAGAGGAATCACGAGGGTCCCGCCCACATCCAGAGGAGCCCCGTTTCCGCCTCGTAGCTCGAGATGAGGATCCCTTTCCCCTGCTTTCGTCGGGAAAGAGTTCCCGGCGTTCCCGTCGCATCTCAAGAGGAGGCCCTCTCAACAGGAACGGCGAGAGGAACTCCAGGGTCGTGCCACCATTCCAAGAGTCCCCCAGATGTCTCAGTCCATTCCAGAGGAACCTCTTTTCCCTTCACCGGCTTGTCTTCACGGCCGAGGATCGACACACACCAAGGTGGCACGTGGCACAGCCCTGTGGGAAAGCCTCGTGGGAAAGCCTCGAGGGACAGCCTCGAGGGAAAGCCACAGATCCCTTGATCCACATGACAGGAAGCGTGACACTACTGCTGCAGCTCGGGAGGAAAGCGCACGTGCATGCCCCCACTCGAGACGAGGCCTGACTCCCCTGGGGAGACTCAGAAGCACCCCGAGATCCATGGCAACACTGGAGAGGAATCCTCAGGTTCCGGCCCCGACTCCACACAAGGACTGAGGCCCCGGCATGGACGGGAGAGGAATCCCGAGAGGTCCCCTAGCAACTCGCATGGGGACTCTCCTTTCCTGAGGCCACCAGAGCGGGTCCCTGAGGTCCCCGTCGTAACTCGAGAAGACCTGCCGCAACTCGAGAAAATCCAGGAGGTTCTCCCCTCCAGGCGAGATGAGGCCCATTTCCGCTGAGGCGTCTCGAGGCTGATCACACCTCCCCTCTGGAACTTCGAAAGGGTCCTTCACACCCTTGGTGCAAATCAAGAAGTTCCCCGACCTAGCCGTCTCCACTCGAGAGGAATCACGAGGGTCCCGCCCACATCCAGAGGAGCCCCGTTTCCGCCTCGTAGCTCGAGATGAGGGATCCTTTCCCTGCTTCGTCGGGAAAGAGTTCCCGGCGTTCCCGTCGCATCTCAAGAGGAGGCCCTCTCAACAGGAACGGCGAGAGGAACTCCAGGGTCGTGCCACCATTCCAAGAGTCCCCCAGATGTCTCAGTCCATTCCAGAGGAACCTCTTTTCCCTTCACCGGCTTGTCTTTCACGCCGAGGATCGACTCACACCAAGGTGGCACGTGGCACAGCCCTGTGGGAAAGCCTCGTGGGAAAGCCTCGAGGGACAGCCTCGAGGGAAAGCCACAGATCCCTTGATCCACGTGACAGGAAGCGTGACACTACTGCTGCAGCTCGGGAGGAAAGCGCACGTGCATGCCCCCACTCGAGACGAGGCCTGACTCCCCTGGGGAGACTCAGAAGCACCCCGAGATCCATGGTAACACTGGAGAGGAATCCTCAGGTTCCGGCCCCGACTCCACACAAGGACTGAGGCCCCGGCATGGACGGGAGAGGAATCCCGAGAGGTCCCCTAGCAACTCGCATGGGGACTCTCCTTTCCTGAGGCCACCAGAGCGGGTCCCTGAGGTCCCCCGTCGTAACTCGAGAAGACCTGCCGCAACTCGAGAAAATCCAGGAGGTTCTCCCCTCCAGGCGAGATGAGGCCCATTTCCGCTGAGGCGTCTCGAGGCTGATCACACCTCACCTCTGGAACTTCGAAAGGGTCCTTCACACCCTTGGTGCAAATCCAGAAGTTCCCCCGACCTAGCCGTCTCGACTCGAGAGGAATCACGAGGGTTCCGCCCACATCCAGAGGAGCCCCGTTTCCGCCTCGTAGCTCGAGATGAGGGATCCTTTCCCTGCTTCCTCGGGAAAGAGTTCCCGGCGTTCCCGTCGCATCTCAAGAGGAGGCCCTCTCAACAGGAACGGCGAGAGGAACTCCAGGGTCGTGCCACCATTCCAAGAGTCCCCCAGATGTCTCAGTCCATTCCAGAGGAACCTCTTTTCCCTTCACCGGCTCGTCTTTCACGCCGAGGATCGACTCACACCAAGGTGGCACGTGGCACAGCCCTGTGGGAAAGCCTCGTGGGAAAGCCTCGAGGGACAGCCTCGAGGGAAAGCCACAGATCCCTTGATCCACATGACAGGAAGCGTGACACTACTGCTGCAGCTCGGGAGGAAAGCGCACGTGCATGCCCCCACTCGAGACGAGGCCTGACTCCCCTGGGGAGACTCAGAAGCACCCCGAGATCCATGGTAACACTGGAGAGGAATCCTCAGGTTCCGGCCCCGACTCCACACAAGGACTGAGGCCCCGGCATGGACGGGAGAGGTATCCCGAGAGGTCCCCTAGCAACTCGCATGGGGACTCTCCTTTACTGAGGCCACCAGAGCGGGTCCCAGAGGTCCCCGTCGTAACTCGAGAAGACCTGCCGCAACTCGAGAAAATCCAGGAGGTTCTCCCCTCCAGGCGAGATGAGGCCCATTTCCGCTGAGGCGTCTCGAGGCTGATCACACCTCACCTCTGGAACTTCGAAAGGGTCCTTCACACCCTTGGTGCAAATCCAGAAGTTCCCCGACCTAGCCGTCTCGACTCGAGAGGAATCACGAGGGTCCCGCCCACATCCAGAGGAGCCCCGTTTCCGCCTCGTAGCTCGAGATGAGGGATCCTTTCCCTGCTTCGTCGGGAAAGAGTTCCCGGCGTTCCCGTCGCATCTCAAGAGGAGGCCCTCTCAACAGGAACGGCGAGAGGAACTCCAGGGTCGTGCCACCATTCCAAGAGTCCCCAGATGTCTCAGTCCATTCCAGAGGAACCTCTTTTCCCTTCACCGGCTTGTCTTTCACGCCGAGGATCGACACACACCAAGGTGGCACGTGGCACAGCCCTGTGGGAAAGCCTCGTGGGAAAGCCTCGAGGGACAGCCTCGAGGGAAAGCCACAGATCCCTTGATCCACATGACAGGAAGCGTGACACTACTGCTGCAGCTCGGGAGGAAAGCGCACGTGCATGCCCCCACTCGAGACGAGGCCTGACTCCCCTGGGGAGACTCAGAAGCACCCCGAGATCCATGGCAACACTGGAGAGGAATCCTCAGGTTCCGGCCCCGACTCCACACAAGGACTGAGGCCCCGGCATGGACGGGAGAGGAATCCGAGAGGTCCCCTAGCAACTCGCATGGGGACTCTCCTTTCCTGAGGCCACCAGAGCGGGTCCCTGAGGTCCCCGTCGTAACTCGAGAAGACCTGCCGCAACTCGAGAAAATCCAGGAGGTTCTCCCCTCCAGGCGAGATGAGGCCCATTTCCGCTGAGGCGTCTCGAGGCTGATCACACCTCCCCTCTGGAACTTCGAAAGGGTCCTTCACACCCTTGGTGCAAATCAAGAAGTTCCCCGACCTAGCCGTCTCCACTCGAGAGGAATCACGAGGGTCCCGCCCACATCCAGAGGAGCCCCGTTTCCGCCTCGTAGCTCGAGATGAGGGATCCTTTCCCTGCTTCGTCGGGAAAGAGTTCCCGGCGTTCCCGTCGCATCTCAAGAGGAGGCCCTCTCAACAGGAACGGGGAGAGGAACTCCAGGGTCGTGCCACCATTCCAAGAGTCCCCCAGATGTCTCAGTCCATTCCAGAGGAACCTCTTTTCCCTTCACCGGCTTGTCTTTCACGCCGAGGATCGACTCACACCAAGGTGGCACGTGGCACAGCCCTGTGGGAAAGCCTCGTGGGAAAGCCTCGAGGGACAGCCTCGAGGGAAAGCCACAGATCCCTTGATCCACGTGACAGGAAGCGTGACACTACTGCTGCAGTTCGGGAGGAAAGCGCACGTGCATGCCCCCACTCGAGACGAGGCCTGACTCCCCTGGGGAGACTCAGAAGCACCCCGAGATCCATGGTAACACTGGAGAGGAATCCTCAGGTTCCGGCCCCGACTCCACACAAGGACTGCGGCCCCCAGCATGGACGGGAGAGGAATCCCGAGAGGTCCCCTAGCAACTCGCATGGGGACTCTGCTTTCCTGAGGCCACCAGAGCGGGTCCCAGAGGTCCCCGTCGTAACTCGAGAAGACCTGCCGCAACTCGAGAAAATCCAGGAGGTTCTCCCCTCCAGGCGAGATGAGGCCCATTTCCGCTGAGGCGTCTCGAGGCTGATCACACCTCACCTCTGGAACTTCGAAAGGGTCCTTCACACCCTTGGTGCAAATCCAGAAGTTCCCCGACCTAGCCGTCTCGACTCGAGAGGAATCACGAGGGGTCCCGCCCACATCCAGAGGAGCCCCGTTTCGGCCTCGTAGCTCGAGATGAGGGATCCTTTCCCTGCTTCGTCGGGAAAGAGTTCCCGGCGTTCCCGTCGCATCTCAAGAGGAGGCCCTCTCAACAGGAACGGCGAGAGGAACTCCAGGGTCGTGCCACCATTCCAAGAGTCCCCCAGATGTCTCAGTCCATTCCAGAGGAACCTCTTTTCCCTTCACCGGCTTGTCTTTCACGCCGAGGATCGACTCACACCAAGGTGGCACGTGGCACAGCCCTGTGGGAAAGCCTCGTGGGAAAGCCTCGAGGGACAGCCTCGAGGGAAAGCCACAGATCCCTTGATCCACGTGACAGGAAGCGTGACACTACTGCTGCAGCTCGGGAGGAAAGCGCACGTGCATGCCCCCACTCGAGACGAGGCCTGACTCCCCTGGGGAGACTCAGAAGCACCCCGAGATCCATGGTAACACTGGAGAGGAATCCTCAGGTTCCGGCCCCGACTCCACACAAGGACTGAGGCCCCGGCATGGACGGGAGAGGAATCCCGAGAGGTCCCCTAGCAACTCGCATGGGGACTCTCCTTTCCTGAGGCCACCAGAGCGGGTCCCTGAGGTCCCCGTCGTAACTCGAGAAGACCTGCCGCAACTCGAGAAAATCCAGGAGGTTCTCCCCCTCCAGGCGAGATGAGGCCCATTTCCGCTGAGGCGTCTCGAGGCTGATCACACCTCACCTCTGGAACTTCGAAAGGGTCCTTCACACCCTTGGTGCAAATCCAGAAGTTCCCCGACCTAGCCGTCTCGACTCGAGAGGAATCACGAGGGTTCCGCCCACATCCAGAGGAGCCCCGTTTCCGCCTCGTAGCTCGAGATGAGGGATCCTTTCCCTGCTTCCTCGGGAAAGAGTTCCCGGCATTCCCGTCGCATCTCAAGAGGAGGCCCTCTCAACAGGAACGGCGAGAGGAACTCCAGGGTCGTGCCACCATTCCAAGAGTCCCCCAGATGTCTCAGTCCATTCCAGAGGAACCTCTTTTCCCTTCACCGGCTCGTCTTTCACGCCGAGGATCGACTCACACCAAGGTGGCACGTGGCACAGCCCTGTGGGAAAGCCTCGTGGGAAAGCCTCGAGGGACAGCCTCGAGGGAAAGCCACAGATCCCTTGATCCACATGACAGGAAGCGTGACACTACTGCTGCAGCTCGGGAGGAAAGCGCACGTGCATGCCCCCACTCGAGACGAGGCCTGACTACCCTGGGGAGACTCAGAAGCACCCCGAGATCCATGGTAACACTGGAGAGGAATCCTCAGGTTCCGGCCCCGACTCCACACAAGGACTGAGGCCCCGGCATGGACGGGAGAGGAATCCCGAGAGGTCCCCTAGCAACTCGCATGGGGACTCTCCTTTACTGAGGCCACCAGAGCGGGTCCCTGAGGTCCCCATCGTAACTCGAGAAGACCTGCCGCAACTCGAGAAAATCCAGGAGGTTCTCCCCTCCAGGCGAGATGAGGCCCATTTCCGCTGAGGCGTCTCGAGGCTGATCACACCTCACCTCTGGAACTTCGAAAGGGTCCTTCACACCCTTGGTGCAAATCCAGAAGTTCCCCGACCTAGCCGTCTCCACTCGAGAGGAATCACGAGGGTTCCGCCCACATCCAGAGGAGCCCCGTTTCCGCCTCGTAGCTCGAGATGAGGGATCCTTTCCCTGCTTCGTCGGGAAAGAGTTCCCGGCGTTCCCGTCGCATCTCAAGAGGAGGCCCTCTCAACAGGAACGGCGAGAGGAACTCCAGGGTCGTGCCACCATTCCAAGAGTCCCCCAGATGTTTCAGTCCATTCCAGAGGAACCTCTTTTCCCTTCACCGGCTCGTCTTTCACGCCGAGGATCGACTCACACCAAGGTGGCACGTGGCACAGCCCTGTGGGAAAGCCTCGTGGGAAAGCCTCGAGGGACAGCCTCGAGGGAAAGCCACAGATCCCTTGATCCACATGACAGGAAGCGTGACACTACTGCTGCAGCTCGGGAGGAAAGCGCACGTGCATGCCCCCACTCGAGACGAGGCCTGACTCCCCTGGGGAGACTCAGAAGCACCCCGAGATCCATGGCAACACTGGAGAGGAATCCTCAGGTTCCGGCCCCGACTCCACACAAGGACTGAGGCCCCGGCATGGACGGGAGAGGAATCCCGAGAGGTCCCCTAGCAACTCGCATGGGGACTCTCCTTTCCTGAGGCCACCAGAGCGGGTCCCTGAGGTCCCCGTCGTAACTCGAGAAGACCTGCCGCAACTCGAGAAAATCCAGGAGGTTCTCCCCTCCAGGCGAGATGAGGCCCATTTCCGCTGAGGCGTCTCGAGGCTGATCACACCTCACCTCTGGAACTTCGAAAGGGTCCTTCACACCCTTGGTGCAAATCCAGAAGTTCCCCGACCTAGCCGTCTCCACTCGAGAGGAATCACGAGGGTCCCGCCCACATCCAGAGGAGCCCCGTTTCCGCCTCGTAGCTCGAGATGAGGGATCCTTTCCCTGCTTCGTCGGGAAAGAGTTCCCGGCGTTCCCGTCGCATCTCAAGAGGAGGCCCTCTCAACAGGAACGGCGAGAGGAACTCCAGGGTCGTGCCACCATTCCAAGAGTCCCCCAGATGTCTCAGTCCATTCCAGAGGAACCTCTTTTCCCCTTCACCGGCTCGTCTTTCACGCCGAGGATCGACTCACACCAAGGTGGCACGTGGCACAGCCCTGTGGGAAAGCCTCGTGGGAAAGCCTCGAGGGACAGCCTCGAGGGAAAGCCACAGATCCCTTGATCCACGTGACAGGAAGCGTGACACTACTGCTGCAGCTCGGGAGGAAAGCGCACGTGCATGCCCCCACTCGAGACGAGGCCTGACTCCCCTGGGGAGACTCAGAAGCACCCCAAGATCCATGGCAACACTGGAGAGGAATCCTCAGGTTCCGGCCCCGACTCCACACAAGGACTGAGGCCCCGGCATGGACGGGAGAGGAATCCCGAGAGGTCCCCTAGCAACTCACATGTGGACTGGCCTTTCCTGAGGCCACCAGAGCGGGTCCCTGAGGTCCCCGTCGTAACTCGAGAAGACCTGCCGCAACTGGAAAAAATCTAGGAGGTTCTCCCCTCCAGGCGAGATGAGGCCCATTTCCGCTGAGGCGTCTCGAGGCTGATCACACCTCCCCTCTGGAACTTCGAAAGGGTCCTTCACACCCTTGGTGCAAATCAAGAAGTTCCCCGACATACCCGTCTCCACTCGAGAGGAATGACGGGGGTCCCGCCCACATCCAGAGGAGCCCCGTTTCCGCCTCGTAGCTCGAGATGAGGGATCCTTTCCCTGCTTCGTCGGGAAAGAGTTCCCGGCGTTCCCGTCGCATCTCAAGAGGAGGCCCTCTCAACAGGAACGGCGAGAGGAACTCCAGGGTCGTGCCACCATTCCAAGAGTCCCCCAGATGTCTCAGTCCATTCCAGAGGAACCTCTTTTCCCTTCACCGGCTTGTCTTTCACGCCGAGGATCGACTCACACCAAGGTGGCACGTGGCACAGCCCTGTGGGAAAGCCTCGTGGGAAAGCCTCGAGGGACAGCCTCGAGGGAAAGCCACAGATCCCTTGATCCACGTGACAGGAAGCGTGACACTACTGCTGCAGCTCGGGAGGAAAGCGCACGTGCATGCCCCCACTCGAGACGAGGCCTGACTCCCCTGGGGAGACTCAGAAGCACCCCGAGATCCATGGTAACACTGGAGAGGAATCCTCAGGTTCCGGCCCCGACTCCACACAAGGACTGAGGCCCCAGCATGGACGGGAGAGGAATCCCGAGAGGTCCCCTAGCAACTCGCATGGGGACTCTCCTTTCCTGAGGCCACCAGAGCGGGTCCCAGAGGTCCCCGTCGTAACTCGAGAAGACCTGCCGCAACTCGAGAAAATCCAGGAGGTTCTCCCCTCCAGGCGAGATGAGGCCCATTTCCGCTGAGGCGTCTCGAGGCTGATCACACCTCACCTCTGGAACTTCGAAAGGGTCCTTCACACCCTTGGTGCAAATCCAGAAGTTCCCCGACGTAGCCGTCTCCACTCGAGAGGAATCACGAGGGTTCCGCCCACATCCAGAGGAGCCCCGTTTCCGCCTCGTAGCTCGAGATGAGGGATCCTTTCCCTGCTTCCTCGGGAAAGAGTTCCCGGCGTTCCCGTCGCATCTCAAGAGGAGGCCCTCTCAACAGGAACGGCGAGAGGAACTCCAGGGTCGTGCCACCATTCCAAGAGTCCCCCAGATGTCTCAGTCCATTCCAGAGGAACCTCTTTTCCCTTCACCGGCTCGTCTTTCACGCCGAGGATCGACTCACACCAAGGTGGCACGTGGCACAGCCCTGTGGGAAAGCCTCGTGGGAAAGCCTCGAGGGACAGCCTCGAGGGAAAGACACAGATCCCTTGATCCACATGACAGGAAGCGTGACACTACTGCTGCAGCTCGGGAGGAAAGCGCACGTGCATGCCCCCACTCGAGACGAGGCCTGACTCCCCTGGGGAGACTCAGAAGCACCCCGAGATCCATGGCAACACTGGAGAGGAATCCTCAGGTTCCGGCCCCGACTCCACACAAGGACTGAGGCCCCGGCATGGACGGGAGAGGAATCCCGAGAGGTCCCCTAGCAACTCGCATGGGGACTCTCCTTTCCTGAGGCCACCAGAGCGGGTCCCTGAGGTCCCCGTCGTAACTCGAGAAGACCTGCCGCAACTCGAGAAAATCCAGGAGGTTCTCCCCTCCAGGCGAGATGAGGCCCATTTCCGCTGAGGCGTCTCGAGGCTGATCACACCTCCCCTCTGGAACTTCGAAAGGGTCCTTCACACCCTTGGTGCAAATCAAGAAGTTCCCCGACCTAGCCGTCTCCACTCGAGAGGAATCACGAGGGTCCCGCCCACATCCAGAGGAGCCCCGTTTCCGCCTCGTAGCTCGAGATGAGGGATCCTTTCCCTGCTTCGTCGGGAAAGAGTTCCCTGCGTTCCCGTCGCATCTCAAGAGGAGGCCCTCTCAACAGGAACGGGGAGAGGAACTCCAGGGTCGTGCCACCATTCCAAGAGTCCCCCAGATGTCTCAGTCCATTCCAGAGGAACCTCTTTTCCCTTCACCGGCTTGTCTTTCACGCCGAGGATCGACTCACACCAAGGTGGCACGTGGCACAGCCCTGTGGGAAAGCCTCGTGGGAAAGCCTCGAGGGACAGCCTCGAGGGAAAGCCACAGATCCCTTGATCCACGTGACAGGAAGCGTGACACTACTGCTGCAGTTCGGGAGGAAAGCGCACGTGCATGCCCCCACTCGAGACGAGGCCTGACTCCCCTGGGGAGACTCAGAAGCACCCCGAGATCCATGGTAACACTGGAGAGGAATCCTCAGGTTCCGGCCCCGACTCCACACAAGGACTGAGGCCCCAGCATGGACGGGAGAGGAATCCCGAGAGGTCCCCTAGCAACTCGCATGGGGACTCTCCTTTCCTGAGGCCACCAGAGCGGGTCCCTGAGGTCCCCGTCGTAACTCGAGAAGACCTGCCGCAACTCGAGAAAATCCAGGAGGTTCTCCCCTCCAGGCGAGATGAGGCCCATTTCCGCTGAGGCGTCTCGAGGCTGATCACACCTCCCCTCTGGAACTTCGAAAGGGTCCTTCACACCCTTGGTGCAAATCAAGAAGTTCCCCGACCTAGCCGTCTCCACTCGAGAGGAATCACGAGGGTCCCGCCCACATCCAGAGGAGCCCCGTTTCCGCCTCGTAGCTCGAGATGAGGGATCCTTTCCCTGCTTCGTCGGGAAAGAGTTCCCGGCGTTCCCGTCGCATCTCAAGAGGAGGCCCTCTCAACAGGAACGGGGAGAGGAACTCCAGGGTCGTGCCACCATTCCAAGAGTCCCCCAGATGTCTCAGTCCATTCCAGAGGAACCTCTTTTCCCTTCACCGGCTTGTCTTTCACGCCGAGGATCGACTCACACCAAGGTGGCACGTGGCACAGCCCTGTGGGAAAGCCTCGTGGGAAAGCCTCGAGGGACAGCCTCGAGGGAAAGCCACAGATCCCTTGATCCACGTGACAGGAAGCGTGACACTACTGCTGCAGTTCGGGAGGAAAGCGCACGTGCATGCTCCCACTCGAGACGAGGCCTGACTCCCCTGGGGAGACTCAGAAGCACCCCGAGATCCATGGTAACACTGGAGAGGAATCCTCAGGTTCCGGCCCCGACTCCACACAAGGACTGAGGCCCCAGCATGGACGGGAGAGGAATCCCGAGAGGTCCCCTAGCAACTCGCATGGGGACTCTCCTTTCCTGAGGCCACCAGAGCGGGTCCCTGAGGTCCCCGTCGTAACTCGAGAAGACCTGCCGCAACTCGAGAAAATCCAGGAGGTTCTCCCGTCCAGGCGAGATGAGGCCCATTTCCGCTGAGGCGTCTCGAGGCTGATCACACCTCACCTCTGGAACTTCGAAAGGGTCCTTCACACCCTTGGTGCAAATCCAGAAGTTCCCCGACCTAGCCGTCTTGACTCGAGAGGAATCACGAGGGTCCCGCCCACATCCAGAGGAGCCCCGTTTCCGCCTCGTAGCTCGAGATGAGGGATCCTTTCCCTGCTTCGTCGGGAAAGAGTTCCCGGCGTTCCCGTCGCATCTCAAGTGGAGGCCCTCTCAACAGGAACGGCGAGAGGAACTCCAGGGTCGTGCCACCATTCCAAGAGTCCCCCAGATGTCTCAGTCCATTCCAGAGGAACCTCTTTTCCCTTCACCGGCTCGTCTTTCACGCCGAGGATCGACACACACCAAGGTGGCACGTGGCACAGCCCTGTGGGAAAGCCTCGTGGGAAAGCCTCGAGGGACAGCCTCGAGGGAAAGCCACAGATCCCTTGATCCACATGACAGGAAGCGTGACACTACTGCTGCAGCTCGGGAGGAAAGCGCACGTGCATGCCCCCACTCGAGACGAGGCCTGACTCCCCTGGGGAGACTCAGAAGCACCCCGAGATCCATGGCAACACTGGAGAGGAATCCTCAGGTTCCGGCCCCGACTCCACACAAGGACTGAGGCCCCGGCATGGACGGGAGAGGAATCCCGAGTGGTCCCCTAGCAACTCGCATGGGGACTCTCCTTTCCTGAGGCCACCAGAGCGGGTCCCTGAGGTCCCCGTCGTAACTCGAGAAGACCTGCCGCAACTCGAGAAAATCCAGGAGGTTCTCCCCTCCAGGCGAGATGAGGCCCATTTCCGCTGAGGCGTCTCGAGGCTGATCACACCTCACCTCTGGAACTTCGAAAGGGTCCTTCACACCCTTGGTGCAAATCAAGAAGTTCCCCGACCTAGCCGTCTCCACTCGAGAGGAATCACGAGGGTCACGCCCACATCCAGAGGAGCCCCGTTTCCGCCTCGTAGCTCGAGATGAGGGATCCTTTCCCTGCTTCGTCGGGAAAGAGTTCCCGGCGTTCCCGTCGCATCTCAAGAGGAGGCCCTCTCAACAGGAACGGCGAGAGGAACTCCAGGGTCGTGCCACCATTCCAAGAGTCCCCCAGATGTCTCAGTCCATTCCAGAGGAACCTCTTTTCCCTTCACCGGCTCGTCTTTCACGCCGAGGATCGACTCACACCAAGGTGGCACGTGGCACAGCCCTGTGGGAAAGCCTCGTGGGAAAGCCTCGAGGGACAGCCTCGAGGGAAAGCCACAGATCCCTTGATCCACGTGACAGGAAGCGTGACACTACTGCTGCAGCTCGGGAGGAAAGCGCACGTGCATGCCCCCACTCGAGACGAGGCCTGACTCCCCTGGGGAGACTCAGAAGCACCCCGAGATCCATGGTAACACTGGAGAGGAATCCTCAGGTTCCGGCCCCGACTCCACACAAGGACTGAGGCACCGGCATGGACGGGAGAGGAATCCCGAGAGGTCCCCTAGCAACTCGCATGGGGACTCTCCTTTCCTGAGGCCACCAGAGCGGGTCCCTGAGGTCCCCGTCGTAACTCGAGAAGACCTGCCGCAACTCGAGAAAATCCAGGAGGTTCTCCCCTCCAGGCGAGATGAGGCCCATTTCCGCTGAGGCGTCTCGAGGCTGATCACACCTCACCTCTGGAACTTCGAAAGGGTCCTTCACACCCTTGGTGCAAATCCAGAAGTTCCCCGACCTAGCCGTCTCGACTCGAGAGGAATCACGAGGGTTCCGCCCACATCCAGAGGAGCCCCGTTTCCGCCTCGTAGCTCGAGATGAGGGATCCTTTCCCTGCTTCGTCGGGAAAGAGTTCCCGGCGTTCCCGTCGCATCTCAAGAGGAGGCCCTCTCAACAGGAACGGCGAGAGGAACTCCAGGGTCGTGCCACCATTCCAAGAGTCCCCCAGATGTCTCAGTCCATTCCAGAGGAACCTCTTTTCCCTTCACCGGCTCGTCTTTCACGCCGAGGATCGACTCACACCAAGGTGGCACGTGGCACAGCCCTGTGGGAAAGCCTCGTGGGAAAGCCTCGAGGGACAGCCTCGAGGGAAAGACACAGATCCCTTGATCCACATGACAGGAAGCGTGACACTACTGCTGCAGCTCGGGAGGAAAGCGCACGTGCATGCCCCCACTCGAGACGAGGCCTGACTCCCCTGGGGAGACTCAGATGCACCCCGAGATCCATGGCAACACTGGAGAGGAATCCTCAGGTTCCGGCCCCGACTCCACACAAGGACTGAGGCCCCGGCATGGACGGGAGAGGAATCCCGAGAGGTCCCCTAGCAACTCGCATGGGGACTCTCCTTTCCTGAGGCCACCAGAGCGGGTCCCTGAGGTCCCCGTCGTAACTCGAGAAGACCTGCCGCAACTCGAGAAAATCCAGGAGGTTCTCCCCTCCAGGCGAGATGAGGCCCATTTCCGCTGAGGCGTCTCGAGGCTGATCACACCTCCCCTCTGGAACTTCGAAAGGGTCCTTCACACCCTTGGTGCAAATCAAGAAGTTCCCCGACATACCCGTCTCCACTCGAGAGGAATGACGAGGGTCCCGCCCACATCCAGAGGAGCCCCGTTTCCGCCTCGTAGCTCGAGATGAGGGATCCTTTCCCTGCTTCGTCGGGAAAGAGTTCCCGGCGTTCCCGTCGCATCTCAAGAGGAGGCCCTCTCAACAGGAACGGGGAGAGGAACTCCAGGGTCGTGCCACCATTCCAAGAGTCCCCCAGATGTCTCAGTCCATTCCAGAGGAACCTCTTTTCCCTTCACCGGCTTGTCTTTCACGCCGAGGATCGACTCACACCAAGGGGGCACGTGGCACAGCCCTGTGGGAAAGCCTCGTGGGAAAGCCTCGAGGGACAGCCTCGAGGGAAAGCCACAGATCCCTTGATCCACGTGACAGGAAGCGTGACACTACTGCTGCAGCTCGGGAGGAAAGCGCACGTGCATGCCCCCACTCGAGACGAGGCCTGACTCCCCTGGGGAGACTCAGAAGCACCCCGAGATCCATGGTAACACTGGAGAGGAATCCTCAGGTTCCGGCCCCGACTCCACACAAGGACTGAGGCCCCGGCATGGACGGGAGAGGAATCCCGAGAGGTCCCCTAGCAACTCGCATGGGGACTCTCCTTTACTGAGGCCACCAGAGCGGGTCCCTGAGGTCCCCGTCGTAACTCGAGAAGACCTGCCGCAACTCGAGAAAATCCAGGAGGTTCTCCCCTCCAGGCGAGATGAGGCCCATTTCCGCTGAGGCGTCTCGAGGCTGATCACACCTCACCTCTGGAACTTCGAAAGGGTCCTTCACACCCTTGGTGCAAATCCAGAAGTTCCCCGACCTAGCCGTCTCCACTCGAGAGGAATCACGAGGGTTCCGCCCACATCCAGAGGAGCCCCGTTTCCGCCTCGTAGCTCGAGATGAGGGATCCTTTCCCTGCTTCGTCGGGAAAGAGTTCCCGGCGTTCCCGTCGCATCTCAAGAGGAGGCCCTCTCAACAGGAACGGCGAGAGGAACTCCAGGGTCGTTCCACCATTCCAAGAGTCCCCCAGATGTTTCAGTCCATTCCAGAGGAACCTCTTTTCCCTTCACCGGCTCGTCTTTCACGCCGAGGATCGACTCACACCAAGGTGGCACGTGGCACAGCCCTGTGGGAAAGCCTCGTGGGAAAGCCTCGAGGGACAGCCTCGAGGGAAAGCCACAGATCCCTTGATCCACATGACAGGAAGCGTGACACTACTGCTGAAGCTCGGGAGGAAAGCGCACGTGCATGCCCCCACTCGAGACGAGGCCTGACTCCCCTGGGGAGACTCAGAAGCACCCCGAGATCCATGGCAACACTGGAGAGGAATCCTCAGGTTCCGGCCCCGACTCCACACAAGGACTGAGGCCCCGGCATGGACGGGAGAGGAATCCCGAGAGGTCCCCTAGCAACTCGCATGGGGACTCTCCTTTCCTGAGGCCACCAGAGCGGGTCCCTGAGGTCCCCGTCGTAACTCGAGAAGACCTGCGGCAACTCGAGAAAATCCAGGAGGTTCTCCCCTCCAGGCGAGATGAGGCCCATTTCCGCTGAGGCGTCTCGAGGCTGATCACACCTCACCTCTGGAACTTCGAAAGGGTCCTTCACACCCTTGGTGCAAATCCAGAAGTTCCCCGACCTAGCCGTCTCCACTCGAGAGGAATCACGAGGGTCCCGCCCACATCCAGAGGAGCCCCGTTTCCGCCTCGTAGCTCGAGATGAGGGATCCTTTCCCTGCTTCGTCGGGAAAGAGTTCCCGGCGTTCCCGTCGCATCTCAAGAGGAGGCCCTCTCAACAGGAACGGCGAGAGGAACTCCAGGGTCGTGCCACCATTCCAAGAGTCCCCCAGATGTCTCAGTCCATTCCAGAGGAACCTCTTTTCCCTTCACCGGCTCGTCTTTCACGCCGAGGATCGACTCACACCAAGGTGGCACGTGGCACAGCCCTGTGGGAAAGACTCGTGCGAAAGCCTCGAGGGACAGCCTCGAGGGAAAGCCACAGATCCCTTGATCCACGTGACAGGAAGCGTGACACTACTGCTGCAGCTCGGGAGGAAAGCGCACGTGCATGCCCCCACTCGAGACGAGGCCTGACTCCCCTGGGGAGACTCAGAAGCACCCCGAGATCCATGGTAACACTGGAGAGGAATCCTCAGGTTCCGGCCCCGACTCCACACAAGGACTGAGGCACCGGCATGGACGGGAGAGGAATCCCGAGAGGTCCCCTAGCAACTCGCATGGGGACTCTCCTTTCCTGAGGCCACCAGAGCGGGTCCCTGAGGTCCCCGTCGTAACTCGAGAAGACCTGCCGCAACTCGAGAAAATCCAGGAGGTTCTCCCCTCCAGGCGAGATGAGGCCCATTTCCGCTGAGGCGTCTCGAGGCTGATCACACCTCACCTCTGGAACTTCGAAAGGGTCCTTCACACCCTTGGTGCAAATCCAGAAGTTCCCCGACCTAGCCGTCTCGACTCGAGAGGAATCACGAGGGTTCCGCCCACATCCAGAGGAGCCCCGTTTCCGCCTCGTAGCTCGAGATGAGGGATCCTTTCCCTGCTTCGTCGGGAAAGAGTTCCCGGCGTTCCCGTCGCATCTCAAGAGGAGGCCCTCTCAACAGGAACGGGGAGAGGAACTCCAGGGTCGTGCCACCATTCCAAGAGTCCCCCAGATGTCTCAGTCCATTCCAGAGGAACCTCTTTTCCCTTCACCGGCTTGTCTTTCACGCCGAGGATCGACTCACACCAAGGGGGCACGTGGCACAGCCCTGTGGGAAAGCCTCGTGGGAAAGCCTCGAGGGACAGCCTCGAGGGAAAGCCACAGATCCCTTGATCCACGTGACAGGAAGCGTGACACTACTGCTGCAGCTCGGGAGGAAAGCGCACGTGCATGCCCCCACTCGAGACGAGGCCTGACTCCCCTGGGGAGACTCAGAAGCACCCCGAGATCCATGGTAACACTGGAGAGGAATCCTCAGGTTCCGGCCCCGACTCCACACAAGGACTGAGGCCCCGGCATGGACGGGAGAGGAATCCCGAGAGGTCCCCTAGCAACTCGCATGGGGACTCTCCTTTACTGAGGCCACCAGAGCGGGTCCCTGAGGTCCCCGTCGTAACTCGAGAAGACCTGCCGCAACTCGAGAAAATCCAGGAGGTTCTCCCCTCCAGGCGAGATGAGGCCCATTTCCGCTGAGGCGTCTCGAGGCTGATCACACCTCACCTCTGGAACTTCGAAAGGGTCCTTCACACCCTTGGTGCAAATCCAGAAGTTCCCCGACCTAGCCGTCTC
The DNA here is from genome assembly GCF_023091745.1 of Budorcas taxicolor. NCBI lineage: Eukaryota > Metazoa > Chordata > Mammalia > Artiodactyla > Bovidae > Budorcas > Budorcas taxicolor. Next base: position 197,499 of record NW_026292784.1, on the reverse strand, counting down.
CACTCGAGAGGAATCACGAGGGTTCCGCCCACATCCAGAGGAGCCCCGTTTCCGCCTCGTAGCTCGAGATGAGGGATCCTTTCCCTGCTTCGTCGGGAAAGAGTTCCCGGCGTTCCCGTCGCATCTCAAGAGGAGGCCCTCTCAACAGGAACGGCGAGAGGAACTCCAGGGTCGTTCCACCATTCCAAGAGTCCCCCAGATGTTTCAGTCCATTCCAGAGGAACCTCTTTTCCCTTCACCGGCTCGTCTTTCACGCCGAGGATCGACTCACACCAAGGTGGCACGTGGCACAGCCCTGTGGGAAAGCCTCGTGGGAAAGCCTCGAGGGACAGCCTCGAGGGAAAGCCACAGATCCCTTGATCCACATGACAGGAAGCGTGACACTACTGCTGAAGCTCGGGAGGAAAGCGCACGTGCATGCCCCCACTCGAGACGAGGCCTGACTCCCCTGGGGAGACTCAGAAGCACCCCGAGATCCATGGCAACACTGGAGAGGAATCCTCAGGTTCCGGCCCCGACTCCACACAAGGACTGAGGCCCCGGCATGGACGGGAGAGGAATCCCGAGAGGTCCCCTAGCAACTCGCATGGGGACTCTCCTTTCCTGAGGCCACCAGAGCGGGTCCCTGAGGTCCCCGTCGTAACTCGAGAAGACCTGCGGCAACTCGAGAAAATCCAGGAGGTTCTCCCCTCCAGGCGAGATGAGGCCCATTTCCGCTGAGGCGTCTCGAGGCTGATCACACCTCACCTCTGGAACTTCGAAAGGGTCCTTCACACCCTTGGTGCAAATCCAGAAGTTCCCCGACCTAGCCGTCTCCACTCGAGAGGAATCACGAGGGTCCCGCCCACATCCAGAGGAGCCCCGTTTCCGCCTCGTAGCTCGAGATGAGGGATCCTTTCCCTGCTTCGTCGGGAAAGAGTTCCCGGCGTTCCCGTCGCATCTCAAGAGGAGGCCCTCTCAACAGGAACGGCGAGAGGAACTCCAGGGTCGTGCCACCATTCCAAGAGTCCCCCAGATGTCTCAGTCCATTCCAGAGGAACCTCTTTTCCCTTCACCGGCTCGTCTTTCACGCCGAGGATCGACTCACACCAAGGTGGCACGTGGCACAGCCCTGTGGGAAAGACTCGTGCGAAAGCCTCGAGGGACAGCCTCGAGGGAAAGCCACAGATCCCTTGATCCACGTGACAGGAAGCGTGACACTACTGCTGCAGCTCGGGAGGAAAGCGCACGTGCATGCCCCCACTCGAGACGAGGCCTGACTCCCCTGGGGAGACTCAGAAGCACCCCGAGATCCATGGCAACACTGGAGAGGAATCCTCAGGTTCCGGCCCCGACTCCACACAAGGACTGAGGCCCCGGCATGGACGGGAGAGGAATCCCGAGAGGTCCCCTAGCAACTCGCATGGGGACTGGCCTTTCCTGAGGCCACCAGAGCGGGTCCCTGTGGTCCCCGTCGTAACTCGAGAAGACCTGCCGCAACTGGAGAAAATCCAGGAGGTTCTCCCCTCCAGGCGAGATGAGGCCCATTTCCGCTGAGGCGTCTCGAGGCTGATCACACCTCACCTCTGGAACTTCCAAAGGGTCCTTCACACCCTTGGTGCAAATAAAGAAGTTCCCCGACATACCCGTCTCCACTCGAGAGGAATCACGAGGGTCCTGCCCACATCCAGAGGAGCCCCGTTTCTGCCTCGTAGCTCGAGATGAGGGATCCTATCCCTGCTTCGTCGGGAAAGAGTTCCCGGCGTTCCCGTCGCATCTCAAGAGGAGGCCCTCTCAACAGGAACGGCGAGAGGAACTCCAGGGTCGTGCCACCATTCCAAGAGTCCACCAGATGTCTCAGTCCATTCCAGAGGAACCTCTTTTCCCTTCACCGGCTCGTCTTTCACGCCGAGGATCGACCCACACCAAGGTGGCACGTGGCACAGCCCTGTGAGAAAGCCTCGTGGGAAAGCCTCGAGGGACAGCCTCGAGGGAAAGCCACAGATCCCTTGATCCACGTGACAGGAAGCGTGACACTACTGCTGCAGCTCGGGAGGAAAGCGCACGTGCATGCCCCCACTCGAGACGAGGCCTGACTCCCCTGGGGAGACTCAGAAGCACCCCAAGATCCATGGCAACACTGGAGAGGAATCCTCAGTTTCCGGCCCTGACTCCACACAGGGACTGAGGCCCCGGCATGGACGGGAGAGGAATCCCGAGAGGTCCCCTAGCAACTCACATGGGGACTGGCCTTTCCTGAGGCCACCAGAGCGGGTCCCTGAGGTCCCCGTCGTAACTCGAGAAGACCTGCCGCAACTGGAAAAAATCTAGGAGGTTCTCCCCTCCAGGCGAGATGAGGCCCATTTCCGCTGAGGCGTCTCGAGGCTGATCACACCTCCCCTCTGGAACTTCGAAAGGGTCCTTCACACCCTTGGTGCAAATCAAGAAGTTCCCCGACATACCCGTCTCCACTCGAGAGGAATGACGAGGGTCCCGCCCACATCCAGAGGAGCCCCGTTTCCGCCTCGTAGCTCGAGATGAGGGATCCTTTCCCTGCTTCGTCGGGAAAGAGTTCCCGGCGTTCCCGTCGCATCTCAAGAGGAGGCCCTCTCAACAGGAACGGGCAGAGGAACTCCAGGGTCGTGCCACCATTCCAAGAGTCCCCCAGATGTCTCAGTCCATTCCAGAGGAACCTCTTTTCCCTTCACCGGCTTGTCTTTCACGCCGAGGATCGACTCACACCAAGGGGGCACGTGGCACAGCCCTGTGGGAAAGCCTCGTGGGAAAGCCTCGAGGGACAGCCTCGAGGGAAAGCCACAGATCCCTTGATCCACGTGACAGGAAGCGTGACACTACTGCTGCAGCTCGGGAGGAAAGCGCACATGCATGCCCCCACTCGAGACGAGGCCTGACTCCCCTGGGGAGACTCAGAAGCACCCCGAGATCCATGGTAACACTGGAGAGGAATCCTCAGGTTCCGGCCCCGACTCCACACAAGGACTGAGGCCCCGGCATGGACGGGAGAGGAATCCCGAGAGGTCCCCTAGCAACTCGCATGGGGACTCTCCTTTACTGAGGCCACCAGAGCGGGTCCCTGAGGTCCCCGTCGTAACTCGAGAAGACCTGCCGCAACTCGAGAAAATCCAGGAGGTTCTCCCCTCCAGGCGAGATGAGGCCCATTTCCGCTGAGGCGTCTCGAGGCTGATCACACCTCACCTCTGGAACTTCGAAAGGGTCCTTCACACCCTTGGTGCAAATCCAGAAGTTCCCCGACCTAGCCGTCTCCACTCGAGAGGAATCACGAGGGTTCCGCCCACATCCAGAGGAGCCCCGTTTCCGCCTCGTAGCTCGAGATGAGGGATCCATTCCCTGCTTCGTCGGGAAAGAGTTCCCGGCGTTCCCGTCGCATCTCAAGAGGAGGCCCTCTCAACAGGAACGGCGAGAGGAACTCCAGGGTCGTGCCACCATTCCAAGAGTCCCCCAGATGTTTCAGTCCATTCCAGAGGAACCTCTTTTCCCTTCACCGGCTCGTCTTTCACGCCGAGGATCGACTCACACCAAGGTGGCACGTGGCACAGCCCTGTGGGAAAGCCTCGTGGGAAAGCCTCGAGGGACAGCCTCGAGGGAAAGCCACAGATCCCTTGATCCACATGACAGGAAGCGTGACACTACTGCTGCAGCTCGGGAGGAAAGCGCACGTGCATGCCCCCACTCGAGACGAGGCCTGACTCCCCTGGGGAGACTCAGAAGCACCCCGAGATCCATGGCAACACTGGAGAGGAATCCTCAGGTTCCGGCCCCGACTCCACACAAGGACTGAGGCCCCGGCATGGACGGGAGAGGAATCCCGAGAGGTCCCCTAGCAACTCGCATGGGGACTCTCCTTTCCTGAGGCCACCAGAGCGGGTCCCTGAGGTCCCCGTCGTAACTCGAGAAGACCTGCCGCAACTCGAGAAAATCCAGGAGGTTCTCCCCTCCAGGCGAGATGAGGCCCATTTCCGCTGAGGCGTCTCGAGGCTGATCACACCTCACCTCTGGAACTTCGAAAGGGTCCTTCACACCCTTGGTGCAAATCCAGAAGTTCCCCGACCTAGCCGTCTCCACTCGAGAGGAATCACGAGGGTCCCGCCCACATCCAGAGGAGCCCCGTTTCGGCCTCGTAGCTCGAGATGAGGGATCCTTTCCCTGCTTCGTCGGGAAAGAGTTCCCGGCGTTCCCGTCGCATCTCAAGAGGAGGCCCTCTCAACAGGAACGGCGAGAGGAACTCCAGGGTCGTGCCACCATTCCAAGAGTCCCCCAGATGTCTCAGTCCATTCCAGAGGAACCTCTTTTCCCTTCACCGGCTCGTCTTTCACGCCGAGGATCGACTCACACCAAGGTGGCACGTGGCACAGCCCTGTGGGAAAGCCTCGTGCGAAAGCCTCGAGGGACAGCCTCGAGGGAAAGCCACAGATCCCTTGATCCACGTGACAGGAAGCGTGACACTACTGCTGCAGCTCGGGAGGAAAGCGCACGTGCATGCCCCCACTCGAGACGAGGCCTGACTCCCCTGGGGAGACTCAGAAGCACCCCAAGATCCATGGCAACACTGGAGAGGAATCCTCAGGTTCCGGCCCCGACTCCACACAAGGACTGAGGCCCCGGCATGGACGGGAGAGGAATCCCGAGAGGTCCCCTAGCAACTCACATGGGGACTGGCCTTTCCTGAGGCCACCAGAGCGGGTCCCTGAGGTCCCCGTCGTAACTCGAGAAGACCTGCCGCAACTGGAAAAAATCTAGGAGGTTCTCCCCTCCAGGCGAGATGAGGCCCATTTCCGCTGAGGCGTCTCGAGGCTGATCACACCTCCCCTCTGGAACTTCGAAAGGGTCCTTCACACCCTTGGTGCAAATCAAGAAGTTCCCCGACATACCCGTCTCCACTCGAGAGGAATCACGAGGGTCCCGCCCACATCCAGAGGAGCCCCGTTTCCGCCTCGTAGCTCGAGATGAGGGATCCTTTCCCTGCTTCGTCGGGAAAGAGTTCCCGGCGTTCCCGTCGCATCTCAAGAGGAGGCCCTCTCAACAGGAACGGGGAGAGGAACTCCAGGGTCGTGCCACCATTCCAAGAGTCCCCCAGATGTCTCAGTCCATTCCAGAGGAACCTCTTTTCCCTTCACCGGCTTGTCTTTCACGCCGAGGATCGACTCACACCAAGGTGGCACGTGGCACAGCCCTGTGGGAAAGCCTCGTGGGAAAGCCTCGAGGGACAGCCTCGAGGGAAAGCCACAGATCCCTTGATCCACGTGACAGGAAGCGTGACACTACTGCTGCAGCTCGGGAGGAAAGCGCACGTGCATGCCCCCACTCGAGACGAGGCCTGACTCCCCTGGGGAGACTCAGAAGCACCCCGAGGTCCATGGTAACACTGGAGAGGAATCCTCAGGTTCCGGCCCCGACTCCACACAAGGACTGAGGCCCCGGCATGGACGGGAGAGGAATCCCGAGAGGTCCCCTAGCAACTCGCATGGGGACTCTCCTTTCCTGAGGCCACCAGAGCGGGTCCCTGAGGTCCCCGTCGTAACTCGAGAAGACCTGCCGCAACTCGAGAAAATCCAGGAGGTTCTCCCCTCCAGGCGAGATGAGGCCCATTTCCGCTGAGGCGTCTCGAGGCTGATCACACCTCACCTCTGGAACTTCGAAAGGGTCCTTCACACCCTTGGTGCAAATCCAGAAGTTCCCCGACCTAGCCGTCTCCACTCGAGAGGAATCACGAGGGTCCCGCCCACATCCAGAGGAGCCCCGTTTCGGCCTCGTAGCTCGAGATGAGGGATCCTTTCCCTGCTTCGTCTGGAAAGAGTTCCCGGCGTTCCCGTCGCATCTCAAGAGGAGGCCCTCTCAACAGGAACGGCGAGAGGAACTCCAGGGTCGTGCCACCATTCCAAGAGTCCCCCAGATGTCTCAGTCCATTCCAGAGGAACCTCTTTTCCCTTCACCGGCTCGTCTTTCACGCCGAGGATCGACTCACACCAAGGTGGCACGTGGCACAGCCCTGTGGGAAAGCCTCGTGCGAAAGCCTCGAGGGACAGCCTCGAGGGAAAGCCACAGATCCCTTGATCCACGTGACAGGAAGCGTGACACTACTGCTGCAGCTCGGGAGGAAAGCGCACGTGCATGCCCCCACTCGAGACGAGGCCTGACTCCCCTGGGGAGACTCAGAAGCACCCCAAGATCCATGGCAACACTGGAGAGGAATCCTCAGGTTCCGGCCCCGACTCCACACAAGGACTGAGGCCCCGGCATGGACGGGAGAGGAATCCCGAGAGGTCCCCTAGCAACTCACATGGGGACTGGCCTTTCCTGAGGCCACCAGAGCGGGTCCCTGAGGTCCCCGTCGTAACTCGAGAAGACCTGCCGCAACTGGAAAAAATCTAGGAGGTTCTCCCCTCCAGGCGAGATGAGGCCCATTTCCGCTGAGGCGTCTCGAGGCTGATCACACCTCCCCTCTGGAACTTCGAAAGGGTCCTTCACACCCTTGGTGCAAATCAAGAAGTTCCCCGACATACCCGTCTCCACTCGAGAGGAATCACGAGGGTCCCGCCCACATCCAGAGGAGCCCCGTTTCCGCCTCGTAGCTCGAGATGAGGGATCCTTTCCCTGCTTCGTCGGGAAAGAGTTCCCGGCGTTCCCGTCGCATCTCAAGAGGAGGCCCTCTCAACAGGAACGGGGAGAGGAACTCCAGGGTCGTGCCACCATTCCAAGAGTCCCCCAGATGTCTCAGTCCATTCCAGAGGAACCTCTTTTCCCTTCACCGGCTTGTCTTTCACGCCGAGGATCGACTCACACCAAGGTGGCACGTGGCACAGCCCTGTGGGAAAGCCTCGTGGGAAAGCCTCGAGGGACAGCCTCGAGGGAAAGCCACAGATCCCTTGATCCACGTGACAGGAAGCGTGACACTACTGCTGCAGCTCGGGAGGAAAGCGCACGTGCATGCCCCCACTCGAGACGAGGCCTGACTCCCCTGGGGAGACTCAGAAGCACCCCGAGATCCATGGTAACACTGGAGAGGAATCCTCAGGTTCCGGCCCCGACTCCACACAAGGACTGAGGCCCCGGCATGGACGGGAGAGGAATCCCGAGAGGTCCCCTAGCAACTCGCATGGGGACTCTCCTTTCCTGAGGCCACCAGAGCGGGTCCCTGAGGTCCCCGTCGTAACTCGAGAAGACCTGCCGCAACTCGAGAAAATCCAGGAGGTTCTCCCCTCCAGGCGAGATGAGGCCCATTTCCGCTGAGGCGTCTCGAGGCTGATCACACCTCACCTCTGGAACTTCGAAAGGGTCCTTCACACCCTTGGTGCAAATCCAGAAGTTCCCCGACCTAGCCGTCTCCACTCGAGAGGAATCACGAGGGTTCCGCCCACATCCAGAGGAGCCCCGTTTCCGCCTCGTAGCTCGAGATGAGGGATCCTTTCCCTGCTTCGTCGGGAAAGAGTTCCCGGCGTTCCCGTCGCATCTCAAGAGGAGGCCCTCTCAACAGGAACGGCGAGAGGAACTCCAGGGTCGTGCCACCATTCCAAGAGTCCCCCAGATGTCTCAGTCCATTCCAGAGGAACCTCTTTTCCCTTCACCGGCTCGTCTTTCATGCCGAGGATCGACTCACACCAAGGTGGCACGTGGCACAGCCCTGTGGAAAAGCCTCGTGGGAAAGCCTCGAGGGACAGCCTCGAGGGAAAGCCACAGATCCCTTGATCCACATGACAGGAAGCGTGACACTACTGCTGCAGCTCGGGAGGAAAGCGCACGTGCATGCCCCCACTCGAGACGAGGCCTGACTCCCCTGGGGAGACTCAGAAGCACCCCGAGATCCATGGCAACACTGGAGAGGAATCCTCAGGTTCCGGCCCCGACTCCACACAAGGACTGAGGCCCCGGCATGGACGGGAGAGGAATCCCGAGAGGTCCCCTAGCAACTCGCATGGGGACTGGCCTTTCCTGAGGCCACCAGAGCGGGTCCCTGTGGTCCCCGTCGTAACTCGAGAAGACCTGCCGCAACTGGAGAAAATCCAGGAGGTTCTCCCCTCCAGGCGAGATGAGGCCCATTTCCGCTGAGGCGTCTCGAGGCTGATCACACCTCACCTCTGGAACTTCCAAAGGGTCCTTCACACCCTTGGTGCAAATCAAGAAGTTCCCCGACATACCCGTCTCCACTCGAGAGGAATCACGAGGGTCCTGCCCACATCCAGAGGAGCCCCGTTTCTGCCTCGTAGCTCGAGATGAGGGATCCTTTCCCTGCTTCGTCGGGAAAGAGTTCCCGGCGTTCCCGTCGCATCTCAAGAGGAGGCCCTCTCAACAGGAACGGCGAGAGGAACTCCAGGGTCGTGCCACCATTCCAGGAGTCCCCCAGATGTCTCAGTCCATTCCAGAGGAACCTCTTTTCCCTTCACCGGCTCGTCTTTCACGCCGAGGATCGACTCACACCAAGGTGGCACGTGGCACAGCCCTGTGAGAAAGCCTCGTGGGAAAGCCTCGAGGGACAGCCTCGAGGGAAAGCCACAGATCCCTTGATCCACGTGACAGGAAGCGTGACACTACTGCTGCAGCTCGGGAGGAAAGCGCACGTGCATGCCCCCACTCGAGACGAGGCCTGACTCCCCTGGGGAGACTCAGAAGCACCCCAAGATCCATGGCAACACTGGAGAGGAATCCTCAGTTTCCGGCCCTGACTCCACACAAGGACTGAGGCCCCGGCATGGACGGGAGAGGAATCCCGAGAGGTCCCCTAGCAACTCACATGGGGACTGGCCTTTCCTGAGGCCACCAGAGCGGGTCCCTGAGGTCCCCGTCGTAACTCGAGAAGACTTGCCGCAACTGGAGAAAATCTAGGAGGTTCTCCCCTCCAGGCGAGATGAGGCCCATTTCCGCTGAGGCGTCTCGAGGCTGATCACACCTCCCCTCTGGAACTTCGAAAGGGTCCTTCACAACCTTGGTGCAAATCAAGAAGTTCCCCGACATACCCGTCTCCACTCGAGAGGAATGACGAGGGTCCCGCCCACATCCAGAGGAGCCCCGTTTCCGCCTAGTAGCTCGAGATGAGGGATCCTTTCCCTGCTTCGTCGGGAAAGAGTTCCCGGCGTTCCCGTCGCATCTCAAGAGGAGGCCCTCTCAACAGGAACGGCGAGAGGAACTCCAGGGTCGTGCCACCATTCCAAGAGTCCCCCAGATGTCTCAGTCCATTCCAGAGGAACCTCTTTTCCCTTCACCGGCTTGTCTTTCACGCCGAGGATCGACTCACACCAAGGTGGCACGTGGCACAGCCCTGTGGGAAAGCCTCGTGGGAAAGCCTCGAGGGACAGCCTCGAGGGAAAGCCACAGATCCCTTGATCCACGTGACAGGAAGCGTGACACTACTGCTGCTGCTCGGGAGGAAAGCGCACGTGCATGCCCCCACTCGAGACGAGGCCTGACTCCACTGGGGAGACTCAGAAGCACCCCGAGATCCATGGTAACACTGGAGAGGAATCCTCAGGTTCCGGCCCCGACTCCACACAAGGACTGAGGCCCCGGCATGGACGGGAGAGGAATCCCGAGAGGTCCCCTAGCAACTCGCATGGGGACTCTCCTTTCCTGAGGCCACCAGAGCGGGTCCCTGAGGTCCCCGTCGTAACTCGAGAAGACCTGCCGCAACTCGAGAAAATCCAGGAGGTTCTCCCCTCCAGGCGAGATGAGGCCCATTTCCGCTGAGGCGTCTCGAGGCTGATCACACCTCACCTCTGGAACTTCGAAAGGGTCCTTCACACCCTTGGTGCAAATCCAGAAGTTCCCCGACCTAGCCGTCTCGACTCGAGAGGAATCACGAGGGTTCCGCCCACATCCAGAGGAGCCCCGTTTCCGCCTCGTAGCTCGAGATGAGGGATCCTTTCCCTGCTTCGTCGGGAAAGAGTTCCCGGCGTTCCCGTCGCATCTCAAGAGGAGGCCCTCTCAACAGGAACGGCGAGAGGAACTCCAGGGTCGTGCCACCATTCCAAGAGTCCCCCAGATGTCTCAGTCCATTCCAGAGGAACCTCTTTTCCCTTCACCGGCTCGTCTTTCATGCCGAGGATCGACTCACACCAAGGTGGCACGTGGCACAGCCCTGTGGGAAAGCCTCGTGGGAAAGCCTCGAGGGACAGCCTCGAGGGAAAGCCACAGATCCCTTGATCCACATGACAGGAAGCGTGACACTACTGCTGCAGCTCGGGAGGAAAGCGCACGTGCATGCCCCCACTCGAGACGAGGCCTGACTCCCCTGGGGAGACTCAGAAGCACCCCGAGATCCATGGCAACACTGGAGAGGAATCCTCAGGTTCCGGCCCCGACTCCACACAAGGACTGAGGCCCCGGCATGGACGGGAGAGGAATCCCGAGAGGTCCCCTAGCAACTCGCATGGGGACTGGCCTTTCCTGAGGCCACCAGAGCGGGTCCCTGATGTCCCCGTCGTAACTCGAGAAGACCTGCCGCAACTCGAGAAAATCCAGGAGGTTCTCCCCTCCAGGCGAGATGAGGCCCATTTCCGCTGAGGCGTCTCGAGGCTGATCACACCTCACCTCTGGAACTTCGAAAGGGTCCTTCACACCCTTGGTGCAAATCCAGAAGTTCCCCGACCTAGCCGTCTCCACTCGAGAGGAATCACGAGGGTCCCGCCCACATCCAGAGGAGCCCCGTTTCCGCCTCGTAGCTCGAGATGAGGGATCCTTTCCCTGCTTCGTCGGGAAAGAGTTCCCGGCGTTCCCGTCGCATCTCAAGAGGAGGCCCTCTCAACAGGAACGGCGAGAGGAACTCCAGGGTCGTGCCACCATTCCAAGAGTCCCCCAGATGTCTCAGTCCATTCCAGAGGAACCTCTTTTCCCTTCACCGGCTCGTCTTTCACGCCGAGGATCGACTCACACCAAGGTGGCACGTGGCACAGCCCTGTGGGAAAGCCTCGTGGGAAAGCCTCGAGGGACAGCCTCGAGGGAAAGCCACAGATCCCTTGAACCACGTGACAGGAAGCGTGACACTACTGCTGCAGCTCGGGAGGAAAGCGCACGTGCATGCCCCCACTCGAGACGAGGCCTGACTCCCCTGGGGAGACTCAGAAGCACCCCAAGATCCATGGCAACACTGGAGAGGAATCCTCAGGTTCCGGCCCCGACTCCACACAAGGACTGAGGCCCCGGCATGGACGGGAGAGGAATCCCGAGAGGTCCCCTAAAAACTCGCATGGGGACTGGCCTTTCCTGAGGCCACCAGAGCGGGTCCCTGTGGTCCCCGTCGTAACTCGAGAAGACCTGCCGCAACTGGAGAAAATCCAGGAGGTTCTCCCCTCCAGGCGAGATGAGGCCCATTTCCGCTGAGGCGTCTCGAGGCTGATCACACCTCACCTCTGGAACTTCCAAAGGGTCCTTCACACCCTTGGTGCAAATCAAGAAGTTCCCCGACATACCCGTCTCCACTCGAGAGGAATCACGAGGGTCCTGCCCACATCCAGAGGAGCCCCGTTTCTGCCTCGTAGCTCGAGATGAGGGATCCTTTCCCTGCTTCGTCGGGAAAGAGTTCCCGGCGTTCCCGTCGCATCTCAAGAGGAGGCCCTCTCAACAGGAACGGCGAGAGGAACTCCAGGGTCGTGCCACCATTCCAAGAGTCCACCAGATGTCTCAGTCCATTCCAGAGGAACCTCTTTTCCCTTCACCGGCTCGTCTTTCACGCCGAGGATCGACTCACACCAAGGTGGCACGTGGCACAGCCCTGTGAGAAAGCCTCGTGGGAAAGCCTCGAGGGACAGCCTCGAGGGAAAGCCACAGATCCCTTGATCCACGTGACAGGAAGCGTGACACTACTGCTGCAGCTCGGGAGGAAAGCGCACGTGCATGCCCCCACTCGAGACGAGGCCTGACTCCCCTGGGGAGACTCAGAAGCACCCCAAGATCCATGGCAACACTGGAGAGGAATCCTCAGTTTCCGGCCCTGACTCCACACAAGGACTGAGGCCCCGGCATGGACGGGAGAGGAATCCCGAGAGGTCCCCTAGCAACTCACATGGGGACTGGCCTTTCCTTAGGCCACCAGAGCGGGTCCCTGAGGTCCCCGTCATAACTCGAGAAGACCTGCCGCAACTGGAGAAAATCTAGGAGGTTCTCCCCTCCAGGCGAGATGAGGCCCATTTCCGCTGAGGCGTCTCGAGGCTGATCACACCTCCCCTCTGGAACTTCGAAAGGGTCCTTCACACCCTTGGTGCAAATCAAGAAGTTCCCCGACATACCCGTCTCCACTCGAGAGGAATCACGAGGGTCCCGCCCACATCCAGAGGAGCCCCGTTTCCGCCTCGTAGCTCGAGATGAGGGATCCTTTCCCTGCTTCGTCGGGAAAGAGTTCCCGGCGTTCCCGTCGCATCTCAAGAGGAGGCCCTCTCAACAGGAACGGGGAGAGGAACTCCAGGGTCGTGCCACCATTCCAAGAGTCCCCCAGATGTCTCAGTCCATTCCAGAGGAACCTCTTTTCCCTTCACCGGCTTGTCTTTCACGCCGAGGATCGACTCACACCAAGGAGGCACGTGGCACAGCCCTGTGGGAAAGCCTCGTGGGAAAGCCTCGAGGGACAGCCTCGAGGGAAAGCCACAGATCCCTTGATCCACGTGACAGGAAGCGTGACACTACTGCTGCAGCTCGGGAGGAAAGCGCACGTGCATGCCCCCACTCGAGACGAGGCCTGACTCCCCTGGGGAGACTCAGAAGCACCCCGAGATCCATGGCAACACTGGAGAGGAATCCTCAGGTTCCGGCCCCGACTCCACACAAGGACTGAGGCCCCGGCATGGACGGGAGAGGAATCCCAAGAGGTCCCCTAGCAACTCGCATGGCGACTGGCCTTTCCTGAGGCCACCAGAGCGGGTCCCTGAGGTCCCCGTCGTAACTCGAGAAGACCTGCCGCAACTCGAGAAAATCCAGGAGGTTCTCCCCTCCAGGCGAGATGAGGCCCATTTCTGCTGAGGCGTCTCGAGGCTGATCACACCTCACCTCTGGAACTTCGAAAGGGTCCTTCACACCCTTGGTGCAAATCCAGAAGTTCCCCGACCTAGCCGTCTCCACTCGAGAGGAATCACGAGGGTCCCGCCCACATCCAGAGGAGCCCCGTTTCCGCCTCGTAGCTCGAGATGAGGGATCCTTTCCCTGCTTCGTCGGGAAAGAGTTCCCGGCGTTCCCGTCGCATCTCAAGAGGAGGCCCTCTCAACAGGAACGGCGAAAGGAACTCCAGGGTCGTGCCACCATTCCAGGAGTCCCCCAGATGTCTCAGTCCATTCCAGAGGAACCTCTTTTCCCTTCACCGGCTCGTCTTTCACGCCGAGGATCGACTCACACCAAGGTGGCACGTGGCACAGCCCTGTGAGAAAGCCTCGTGGGAAAGCCTCGAGGGACAGCCTCGAGGGAAAGCCACAGATCCCTTGATCCACGTGACAGGAAGCGTGACACTACTGCTGCAGCTCGGGAGGAAAGCGCACGTGCATGCCCCCACTCGAGACGAGGCCTGACTCCCCTGGGGAGACTCAGAAGCACCCCAAGATCCATGGCAACAATGGAGAGGAATCCTCAGTTTCCGGCCCTGACTCCACACAAGGACTGAGGCCCCGGCATGGACGGGAGAGGAATCCCGAGAGGTCCCCTAGCAACTCACATGGGGCCTGGCCTTTCCTGAGGCCACCAGAGCGGGTCCCTGAGGTCCCCGTCGTAACTCGAGAAGACCTGCCGCAACTGGAGAAAATCTAGGAGGTTCTCCCCTCCAGGCGAGATGAGGCCCATTTCCGCTGAGGCGTCTCGAGGCTGATCACACCTCCCCTCTGGAACTTCGAAAGGGTCCTTCACAACCTTGGTGCAAATCAAGAAGTTCCCCGACATACCCGTCTCCACTCGAGAGGAATGACGAGGGTCCCGCCCACATCCAGAGGAGCCCCGTTTCCACCTAGTAGCTCGAGATGAGGGATCCTTTCCCTGCTTCGTCGGGAAAGAGTTCCCGGCGTTCCCGTCGCATCTCAAGAGGAGGCCCTCTCAACAGGAACGGGGAGAGGAACTCCAGGGTCGTGCCACCATTCCAAGAGTCCCCCAGATGTCTCAGTCCATTCCAGAGGAACCTCTTTTCCCTTCACCGGCTTGTCTTTCACGCCGAGGATCGACTCACACCAAGGTGGCACGTGGCACAGCCCTGTGGGAAAGCCTCGTGGGAAAGCCTCGAGGGACAGCCTCGAGGGAAAGCCACAGATCCCTTGATCCACGTGACAGGAAGCGTGACACTACTGCTGCTGCTCGGGAGGAAAGCGCACGTGCATGCCCCCACTCGAGACGAGGCCTGACTCCCCTGGGGAGACTCAGAAGCACCCCGAGATCCATGGTAACACTGGAGAGGAATCCTCAGGTTCCGGCCCCGACTCCACACAAGGACTGAGGCCCCGGCATGGACGGGAGAGGAATCCCGAGAGGTCCCCTAGCAACTCGCATGGGGACTCTCCTTTCCTGAGGCCACCAGAGCGGGTCCCTGAGGTCCCCGTCGTAACTCGAGAAGACCTGCCGCAACTCGAGAAAATCCAGGAGGTTCTCCCCTCCAGGCGAGATGAGGCCCATTTCCGCTGAGGCGTCTCGAGGCTGATCACACCTCACCTCTGGAACTTCGAAAGGGTCCTTCACACCCTTGGTGCAAATCAAGAAGTTCCCCGACCTAGCCGTCTCGACTCGAGAGGAATCACGAGGGTTCCGCCCACATCCAGAGGAGCCCCGTTTCCGCCTCGTAGCTCGAGATGAGGGATCCTTTCCCTGCTTCGTCGGGAAAGAGTTCCCGGCGTCCCGTCGCATCTCAAGAGGAGGCCCTCTCAACAGGAACGGCGAGAGGAACTCCAGGGTCGTGCCACCATTCCAAGAGTCCCCCAGATGTCTCAGTCCATTCCAGAGGAACCTCTTTTCCCTAAACCGGCTCGTCTTTCACGCCGAGGATCGACTCACACCAAGGTGGCACGTGGCACAGCCCTGTGGGAAAGCCTCGTGGGAAAGCCTCGAGGGACAGCCTCGAGGGAAAGCCACAGATCACTTGATCCACATGACAGGAAGCGTGACACTACTGCTGCAGCTCGGGAGGAAAGCGCACGTGCATGCCCCCACTCGAGACGAGGCCTGACTCCCCTGGGGAGACTCAGAAGCACCCCGAGATCCATGGCAACACTGGAGAGGAATCCTCAGGTTCCGGCCCCGACTCCACACAAGGACTGAGGCCCCGGCATGGACGGGAGAGGAATCCCGAGAGGTCCCCTAGCAACTCGCATGGGGACTGGCCTTTCCTGAGGCTACCAGAGCGGGTCCCTGAGGTCCCCGTCGTAACTCGAGAAGACCTGCCGCAACTCGAGAAAATCCAGGAGGTTCTCCCCTCCAGGCGAGATGAGGCCCATTTCCGCTGAGGCGTCTCGAGGCTGATCACACCTCCCCTCTGGAACTTCGAAAGGGTCCTTCACACCCTTGGTGCAAATCAAGAAGTTCCCCGACATACCCGTCTCCACTCGAGAGGAATGACGATGGTCCCGCCCACATCCAGAGGAGCCCCGTTTCCGCCTCGTAGCTCGAGATGAGGGATCCTTTCCCTGCTTCGTCGGGAAAGAGTTCCCGGCGTTCCCGTCGCATCTCAAGAGGAGGCCCTCTCAACAGGAACGGGGAGAGGAACTCCAGGGTCGTGCCACCATTCCAAGAGTCCCCCAGATGTCTCAGTCCATTCCAGAGGAACCTCTTTTCCCTTCACCGGCTTGTCTTTCACGCCGAGGATCGACTCACACCAAGGTGGCACGTGGCACAGCCCTGTGGGAAAGCCTCGTGGGAAAGCCTCGAGGGACAGCCTCGAGGGAAAGCCACAGATCCCTTGATCCACGTGACAGGAAGCGTGACACTACTGCTGCAGCTCGGGAGGAAAGCGCACGTGCATGCCCCCACTCGAGACGAGGCCTGACTCCCCTGGGGAGACTCAGAAGCACCCCGAGATCCATGGTAACACTGGAGAGGAATCCTCAGTTTCCGGCCCCGACTCCACACAAGGACTGAGGCCCCGGCATGGACGGGAGAGGAATCCCGAGAGGTCCCCTAGCAACTCGCATGGGGACTGGCCTTTCCTGAGGCCACCAGAGCGGGTCCCTGAGGTCCCGGTCGTAACTCGAGAAGACCTGCCGCAACTCGAGAAAATCCAGGAGGTTCTCCCCTCCAGGCGAGATGAGGCCCATTTCCGCTGAGGCGTCTCGAGGCTGATCACACCTCACCTCTGGAACTTCGAAAGGGTCCTTCACACCCTTGGTGCAAATCCAGAAGTTCCCCGACCTAGCCGTCTCCACTCGAGAGGAATCACGAGGGTCCCGCCCACATCCAGAGGAGCCCCGTTTCCGCCTCGTAGCTCGAGATGAGGGATCCTTTCCCTGCTTCGTCGGGAAAGAGTTCCCGGCGCTCCCGTCGCATCTCAAGAGGAGGCCCTCTCAACAGGAACGGCGAGAGGAACTCCAGGGTCGTGCCACCATTCCAAGAGTCCCCCAGATGTCTCAGTCCATTCCAGAGGAACCTCTTTTCCCTTCACCGGCTCGTCTTTCACGCCGAGGATCGACTCACACCAAGGTGGCACGTGGCACAGCCCTGTGAGAAAGCCTCGTGGGAAAGCCTCGAGGGACAGCCTCGAGGGAAAGCCACAGATCCCTTGATCCACGTGACAGGAAGCGTGACACTACTGCTGCAGCTCGGGAGGAAAGCGCACGTGCATGCCCCCACTCGAGACGAAGCCTGACTCCCCTGGGGAGACTCAGAAGCACCCCAAGATCCATGGCAACACTGGAGAGGAATCCTCAGTTTCCGGCCCTGACTCCACACAAGGACTGAGGCCCCGGCATGGACGGGAGAGGAATCCCGAGAGGTCCCCTAGCAACTCACATGGGGACTGGCCTTTCCTGAGGCCACCAGAGCGGGTTCCTGAGGTCCCCGTCGTAACTCGAGAAGACCTGCCGCAACTGGAGAAAATCTAGGAGGTTCTCCCCTCCAGGCGAGATGAGGCCCATTTCCGCTGAGGCGTCTCGAGGCTGATCACACCTCCCCTCTGGAACTTCGAAAGGGTCCTTCACACCCTTGGTGCAAATCAAGAAGTTCCCCGACATACCCGTCTCCACTCGAGAGGAATGACGAGGGTCCCGCCCACATCCAGAGGAGCCCCGTTTCCGCCTCGTAGCTCGAGATGAGGGATCCTTTCCCTGCTTCGTCGGGAAAGAGTTCCCGGCGTTCCCGTCGCATCTCAAGAGGAGGCCCTCTCAACAGGAACGGCGAGAGGAACTCCAGGGTCGTGCCACCATTCCAAGAGTCCCCCAGATGTCTCAGTCCATTCCAGAGGAACCTCTTTTCCCTTCACCGGCTTGTCTTTCACGACGAGGATCGACTCACACCAAGGTGGCACGTGGCACAGCCCTGTGGGAAAGCCTCGTGGGAAAGCCTCGAGGGACAGCCTCGAGGGAAAGCCACAGATCCCTTGATCCACGTGACAGGAAGCGTGACACTACTGCTGCAGCTCGGGAGGAAAGCGCACGTGCATGCCCCCACTCGAGACGAGGCCTGACTCCCCTGGGGAGACTCAGAAGCACCCCGAGATCCATGGTAACACTGGAGAGGAATCCTCAGGTTCCGGCCCCGACTCCACACAAGGACTGAGGCCCCGGCATGGACGGGAGAGGAATCCCGAGAGGTCCCCTAGCAACTCGCATGGGGACTCTCCTTTCCTGAGGCCACCAGAGCGGGTCCCTGAGGTCCCCGTCGTAACTCGAGAAGACCTGCCGCAACTCGAGAAAATCCAGGAGGTTCTCCCCTCCAGGCGAGATGAGGCCCATTTCCGCTGAGGCGTCTCGAGGCTGATCACACCTCACCTCTGGAACTTCGAAAGGGTCCTTCACACCCTTGGTGCAAATCAAGAAGTTCCCCGACCTAGCCGTCTCCACTCGAGAGGAATCACGAGGGTTCCGCCCACATCCAGAGGAGCCCCGTTTCCGCCTCGTAGCTCGAGATGAGGGATCCTTTCCCTGCTTCGTCGGGAAAGAGTTCCCGGCGTTCCCGTCGCATCTCAAGAGGAGGCCCTCTCAACAGGAACGGCGAGAGGAACTCCAGGGTCGTGCCACCATTCCAAGAGTCCCCCAGATGTCTCAGTCCATTCCAGAGGAACCTCTTTTCCCTTCACCGGCTCGTCTTTCACGCCGAGGATCGACTCACACCAAGGTGGCACGTGGCACAGCCCTGTGGGAAAGCCTCGTGGGAAAGCCTCGAGGGACAGCCTCGAGGGAAAGCCACAGATCCCTTGATCCACATGACAGGAAGCGTGACACTACTGCTGCAGCTCGGGAGGAAAGCGCACGTGCATGCCCCCACTCGAGACGAGGCCTGACTCCCCTGGGGAGACTCAGAAGCACCCCGAGATCCATGGCAACACTGGAGAGGAATCCTCAGGTTCCGGCCCCGACTCCACACAAGGACTGAGGCCCCGGCATGGACGGGAGAGGAATCCCGAGAGGTCCCCTAGCAACTCGCATGGGGACTGGACTTTCCTGAGGCCACCAGAGCGGGTCCCTGAGGTCCCCGTCGTAACTCGAGAAGACCTGCCGCAACTCGAGAAAATCCAGGAGGTTCTCCCCTCCAGGCGAGATGAGGCCCATTTCCGCTGAGGCGTCTCGAGGCTGATCACACCTCACCTCTGGAACTTCGAAAGGGTCCTTCACACCCTTGGTGCAAATCCAGAAGTTCCCCGACCTAGCCGTCTCCACTCGAGAGGAATCACGAGGGTCCCGCCCACATCCAGAGGAGCCCCGTTTCCGCCTCGTAGCTCGAGATGAGGGATCCTTTCCCTGCTTCGTCGGGAAAGAGTTCCCGGCGTTCCCGTCGCATCTCAAGAGGAGGCCCTCTCAACAGGAACGGCGAGAGGAACTCCAGGGTCGTGCCACCATTCCAAGAGTCCCCCAGATGTCTCAGTCCATTCCCGAGGAACCTCTTTTCCCTTCACCGGCTCGTCTTTCACGCCGAGGATGGACTCACACCAAGGTGGCACGTGGCACAGCCCTGTGGGAAAGCCTCGTGGGAAAGCCTCGAGGGACAGCCTCGAGAGAAAGCCACTGATCCCTTGATCCACGTGACAGGAAGCGTGACACTACTGCTGCAGCTCGGGAGGAAAGCGCACGTGCATGCCCCCACTCGAGACGAGGCCTGACTCCCCTGGGGAGACTCAGAAGCACCCCAAGATCCATGGCAACACTGGAGAGGAATCCTCAGGTTCCGTCCCCGACTCCACACAAGGACTGAGGCCCCGGCATGGACGGGAGAGGAATCCCGAGAGGTCCCCTAGCAACTCGCATGGGGACTGGCCTTTCCTGAGGCCACCAGAGCGGGTCCCTGTGGTCCCCGTCGTAACTCGAGAAGACCTGCCGCAACTGGAGAAAATCCAGGAGGTTCTCCCCTCCAGGCGAGATGAGGCCCATTTCCGCTGAGGCGTCTCGAGGCTGATCACACCTCACCTCTGGAACTTCGAAAGGGTCCTTCACACCCTTGGTGCAAATCAAGAAGTTCCCCGACCTAGCCGTCTCCACTCGAGAGGAATCACGAGGGTCCCGCCCACATCCAGAGGAGCCCCGTTTCCGCCTCGTAGCTCGAGATGAGGGATCCTTTCACTGCTTCGTCGGGAAAGAGTTCCCGGCGTTCCCGTCGCATCTCAAGAGGAGGCCCTCTCAACAGGAACGGCGAGAGGAACTCCAGGGTCGTGCCACCATTCCAAGAGTCCACCAGATGTCTCAGTCCATTCCAGAGGAACCTCTTTTCCCTTTACCGGCTCGTCTTTCACGCCGAGGATCGACTCCCACGAAGGTGGCACATGGCACAGCCCTGTGGGAAAGCCTCGTGGGAAAGCCTTGAGGGACAGCCTCGAGGGAAAGCCACAGATCCCTTGATCCACGTGACAGGAAGCGTGACACTACTGCTGCAGCTTGGGAGGAAAGCGCACGTGCATGCCCCCACTCGAGACGAGGCCTGACTCCCCTGGGGAGACTCAGAAGCACCCCAAGATCCATGGCAACACTGGAGAGGAATCCTCAGGTTCCGGCCCCGACTCCACACAAGGACTGAGGCCCCGGCATGGACGGGAGAGGAATCCCGAGAGGTCCCCTAGCAACTCGCATGGGGACTGGCCTTTCCTGAGGCCACCAGAGCGGGTCCCTGTGGTCCCCGTCGTAACTCGAGAAGACCTGCCGCAACTGGAGAAAATCCAGGAGGTTCTCCCCTCCAGGCGAGATGAGGCCCATTTCCGCTGAGGCGTCTCGAGGCTGATCACACCTCACCTCTGGAACTTCCAAAGGGTCCTTCACACCCTTGGTGCAAATCAAGAAGTTCCCCGACATACCCGTCTCCACTCGAGAGGAATCACGAGGGTCCTGCCCACATCCAGAGGAGCCCCGTTTCTGCCTCGTAGCTCGAGATGAGGGATCCTTTCCCTGCTTCGTCGGGAAAGAGTTCCCGGCGTTCCCGTCGCATCTCAAGAGGAGGCCCTCTCAACAGGAACGGCGAGAGGAACTCCAGGGTCGTGCCACCATTCCAAGAGTCCACCAGATGTCTCAGTCCATTCCAGAGGAACCTCTTTTCCCTTCACCGGCTCGTCTTTCACGCCGAGGATCGACTCACACCAAGGTGGCACGTGGCACAGCCCTGTGAGAAAGCCTCGTGGGAAAGCCTCGAGGGACAGCCTCGAGGGAAAGCCACAGATCCCTTGATCCACGTGACAGGAAGCGTGACACTACTGCTGCAGCTCTGGAGGAAAGCGCACGTGCATGCCCCCACTCGAGACGAGGCCTGACTCCCCTGGGGAGACTCAGAAGCACCCCAAGATCCATGGCAACACTGGAGAGGAATCCTCAGTTTCCGGCCCTGACTCCACACAAGGACTGAGGCCCCGGCATGGACGGGAGAGGAATCCCGAGAGGTCCCCTAGCAACTCGCATGGGGACTGGCCTTTCCTGAGGCCACCAGAGCGGGTCCCTGAGGTCCCCGTCGTAACTCGAGAAGACCTGCCGCAACTGGAGAAAATCTAGGAGGTTCTCCCCTCCAGGCGAGATGAGGCCCATTTCCGCTGAGGCGTCTCGAGGCTGATCACACCTCCCCTCTGGAACTTCGAAAGGGTCCTTCACACCCTTGGTGCAAATCAAGAAGTTCCCCGACATACCCGTCTCCACTCGAGAGGAATGACGAGGGTCCCGCCCACATCCAGAGGAGCCCCGTTTCCGCCTCGTAGCTCGAGATGAGGGATCCTTTCCCTGCTTCGTCGGGAAAGAGTTCCCGGCGTTCCCGTCGCATCTCAAGAGGAGGCCCTCTCAACAGGAACGGCGAGAGGAACTCCAGGGTCGTGCCACCATTCCAAGAGTCCCCCAGATGTCTCAGTCCATTCCAGAGGAACCTCTTTTCCCTTCACCGGCTTGTCTTTCACGACGAGGATCGACTCACACCAAGGTGGCACGTGGCACAGCCCTGTGGGAAAGCCTCGTGGGAAAGCCTCGAGGGACAGCCTCGAGGGAAAGCCACAGATCCCTTGATCCACGTGACAGGAAGCGTGACACTACTGCTGCAGCTCGGGAGGAAAGCGCACGTGCATGCCCCCACTCGAGACGAGGCCTGACTCCCCTGGGGAGACTCAGAAGCACCCCGAGATCCATGGTAACACTGGAGAGGAATCCTCAGGTTCCGGCCCCGACTCCACACAAGGACTGAGGCCCCGGCATGGACGGGAGAGGAATCCCGAGAGGTCCCCTAGCAACTCGCATGGGGACTCTCCTTTCCTGAGGCCACCAGAGCGGGTCCCTGAGGTCCCCGTCGTAACTCGAGAAGACCTGCCGCAACTCGAGAAAATCCAGGAGGTTCTCCCCTCCAGGCGAGATGAGGCCCATTTCCGCTGAGGCGTCTCGAGGCTGATCACACCTCCCCTCTGGAACTTCGAAAGGGTCCTTCACACCCTTGGTGCAAATCAAGAAGTTCCCCGACCTAGCCGTCTCGACTCGAGAGGAATCACGAGGGTTCCGCCCACATCCAGAGGAGCCCCGTTTCCGCCTCGTAGCTCGAGATGAGGGATCCTTTCCCTGCTTCGTCGGGAAAGAGTTCCCGGCGTTCCCGTCGCATCTCAAGAGGAGGCCCTCTCAACAGGAACGGCGAGAGGAACTCCAGGGTCGTGCCACCATTCCAAGAGTCCCCCAGATGTCTCAGTCCATTCCAGAGGAACCTCTTTTCCCTTCACCGGCTCGTCTTTCACGCCGAGGATCGACTCACACCAAGGTGGCACGTGGCACAGCCCTGTGGGAAAGCCTCGTGGGAAAGCCTCGAGGGACAGCCTCGAGGGAAAGCCACAGATCCCTTGATCCACATGACAGGAAGCGTGACACTACTGCTGCAGCTCGGGAGGAAAGCGCACGTGCATGCCCCCACTCGAGACGAGGCCTGACTCCCCTGGGGAGACTCAGAAGCACCCCGAGATCCATGGCAACACTGGAGAGGAATCCTCAGGTTCCGGCCCCGACTCCACACAAGGACTGAGGCCCCGGCATGGACGGGAGAGGAATCCCGAGAGGTCCCCTAGCAACTCGCATGGGGACTGGACTTTCCTGAGGCCACCAGAGCGGGTCCCTGAGGTCCCCGTCGTAACTCGAGAAGACCTGCCGCAACTCGAGAAAATCCAGGAGGTTCTCCCCTCCAGGCGAGATGAGGCCCATTTCCGCTGAGGCGTCTCGAGGCTGATCACACCTCACCTCTGGAACTTCGAAAGGGTCCTTCACACCCTTGGTGCAAATCCAGAAGTTCCCCGACCTAGCCGTCTCCACTCGAGAGGAATCACGAGGGTCCCGCCCACATCCAGAGGATCCCCGTTTCCGCCTCGTAGCTCGAGATGAGGGATCCTTTCCCTGCTTCGTCGGGAAAGAGTTCCCGGCGTTCCCGTCGCATCTCAAGAGGAGGCCCTCTCAACAGGAACGGCGAGAGGAACTCCAGGGTCGTGCCACCATTCCAAGAGTCCCCCAGATGTCTCAGTCCATTCCCGAGGAACCTCTTTTCCCTTCACCGGCTCGTCTTTCACGCCGAGGATGGACTCACACCAAGGTGGCACGTGGCACAGCCCTGTGGGAAAGCCTCGTGGGAAAGCCTCGAGGGACAGCCTCGAGAGAAAGCCACTGATCCCTTGATCCACGTGACAGGAAGCGTGACACTACTGCTGCAGCTCGGGAGGAAAGCGCACGTGCATGCCCCCACTCGAGACGAGGCCTGACTCCCCTGGGGAGACTCAGAAGCACCCCAAGATCCATGGCAACACTGGAGAGGAATCCTCAGGTTCCGTCCCCGACTCCACACAAGGACTGAGGCCCCGGCATGGACGGGAGAGGAATCCCGAGAGGTCCCCTAGCAACTCGCATGGGGACTGGCCTTTCCTGAGGCCACCAGAGCGGGTCCCTGTGGTCCCCGTCGTAACTCGAGAAGACCTGCCGCAACTGGAGAAAATCCAGGAGGTTCTCCCCTCCAGGCGAGATGAGGCCCATTTCCGCTGAGGCGTCTCGAGGCTGATCACACCTCACCTCTGGAACTTCGAAAGGGTCCTTCACACCCTTGGTGCAAATCAAGAAGTTCCCCGACCTAGCCGTCTCCACTCGAGAGGAATCACGAGGGTCCCGCCCACATCCAGAGGAGCCCCGTTTCCGCCTCGTAGCTCGAGATGAGGGATCCTTTCACTGCTTCGTCGGGAAAGAGTTCCCGGCGTTCCCGTCGCATCTCAAGAGGAGGCCCTCTCAACAGGAACGGCGAGAGGAACTCCAGGGTCGTGCCACCATTCCAAGAGTCCACCAGATGTCTCAGTCCATTCCAGAGGAACCTCTTTTCCCTTTACCGGCTCGTCTTTCACGCCGAGGATCGACTCCCACGAAGGTGGCACATGGCACAGCCCTGTGGGAAAGCCTCGTGGGAAAGCCTCGAGGGACAGCCTCGAGGGAAAGCCACAGATCCCTTGATCCACGTGACAGGAAGCGTGACACTACTGCTGCAGCTTGGGAGGAAAGCGCACGTGCATGCCCCCACTCGAGACGAGGCCTGACTCCCCTGGGGAGACTCAGAAGCACCCCAAGATCCATGGCAACACTGGAGAGGAATCCTCAGGTTCCGGCCCCGACTCCACACAAGGACTGAGGCCCCGGCATGGACGGGAGAGGAATCCCGAGAGGTCCCCTAGCAACTCGCATGGGGACTGGCCTTTCCTGAGGCCACCAGAGCGGGTCCCTGTGGTCCCCGTCGTAACTCGAGAAGACCTGCCGCAACTGGAGAAAATCCAGGAGGTTCTCCCCTCCAGGCGAGATGAGGCCCATTTCCGCTGAGGCGTCTCGAGGCTGATCACACCTCACCTCTGGAACTTCCAAAGGGTCCTTCACACCCTTGGTGCAAATCAAGAAGTTCCCCGACATACCCGTCTCCACTCGAGAGGAATCACGAGGGTCCTGCCCACATCCAGAGGAGCCCCGTTTCTGCCTCGTAGCTCGAGATGAGGGATCCTTTCCCTGCTTCGTCGGGAAAGAGTTCCCGGCGTTCCCGTCGCATCTCAAGAGGAGGCCCTCTCAACAGGAACGGCGAGAGGAACTCCAGGGTCGTGCCACCATTCCAAGAGTCCACCAGATGTCTCAGTCCATTCCAGAGGAACCTCTTTTCCCTTCACCGGCTCGTCTTTCACGCCGAGGATCGACTCACACCAAGGTGGCACGTGGCACAGCCCTGTGAGAAAGCCTCGTGGGAAAGCCTCGAGGGACAGCCTCGAGGGAAAGCCACAGATCCCTTGATCCACGTGACAGGAAGCGTGACACTACTGCTGCAGCTCTGGAGGAAAGCGCACGTGCATGCCCCCACTCGAGACGAGGCCTGACTCCCCTGGGGAGACTCAGAAGCACCCCAAGATCCATGGCAACACTGGAGAGGAATCCTCAGTTTCCGGCCCTGACTCCACACAAGGACTGAGGCCCCGGCATGGACGGGAGAGGAATCCCGAGAGGTCCCCTAGCAACTCGCATGGGGACTGGCCTTTCCTGAGGCCACCAGAGCGGGTCCCTGAGGTCCCCGTCGTAACTCGAGAAGACCTGCCGCAACTGGAGAAAATCTAGGAGGTTCTCCCCTCCAGGCGAGATGAGGCCCATTTCCGCTGAGGCGTCTCGAGGCTGATCACACCTCCCCTCTGGAACTTCGAAAGGGTCCTTCACACCCTTGGTGCAAATCAAGAAGTTCCCCGACATACCCGTCTCCACTCGAGAGGAATGACGAGGGTCCCGCCCACATCCAGAGGAGCCCCGTTTCCGCCTCGTAGCTCGAGATGAGGGATCCTTTCCCTGCTTCGTCGGGAAAGAGTTCCCGGCGTTCCCGTCGCATCTCAAGAGGAGGCCCTCTCAACAGGAACGGCGAGAGGAACTCCAGGGTCGTGCCACCATTCCAAGAGTCCCCCAGATGTCTCAGTCCATTCCAGAGGAACCTCTTTTCCCTTCACCGGCTTGTCTTTCACGACGAGGATCGACTCACACCAAGGTGGCACGTGGCACAGCCCTGTGGGAAAGCCTCGTGGGAAAGCCTCGAGGGACAGCCTCGAGGGAAAGCCACAGATCCCTTGATCCACGTGACAGGAAGCGTGACACTACTGCTGCAGCTCGGGAGGAAAGCGCACGTGCATGCCCCCACTCGAGACGAGGCCTGACTCCCCTGGGGAGACTCAGAAGCACCCCGAGATCCATGGTAACACTGGAGAGGAATCCTCAGGTTCCGGCCCCGACTCCACACAAGGACTGAGGCCCCGGCATGGACGGGAGAGGAATCCCGAGAGGTCCCCTAGCAACTCGCATGGGGACTCTCCTTTCCTGAGGCCACCAGAGCGGGTCCCTGAGGTCCCCGTCGTAACTCGAGAAGACCTGCCGCAACTCGAGAAAATCCAGGAGGTTCTCCCCTCCAGGCGAGATGAGGCCCATTTCCGCTGAGGCGTCTCGAGGCTGATCACACCTCACCTCTGGAACTTCGAAAGGGTCCTTCACACCCTTGGTGCAAATCAAGAAGTTCCCCGACCTAGCCGTCTCGACTCGAGAGGAATCACGAGGGTTCCGCCCACATCCAGAGGAGCCCCGTTTCCGCCTCGTAGCTCGAGATGAGGGATCCTTTCCCTGCTTCGTCGGGAAAGAGTTCCCGGCGTTCCCGTCGCATCTCAAGAGGAGGCCCTCTCAACAGGAACGGCGAGAGGAACTCCAGGGTCGTGCCACCATTCCAAGAGTCCCCCAGATGTCTCAGTCCATTCCAGAGGAACCTCTTTTCCCTTCACCGGCTCGTCTTTCACGCCGAGGATCGACTCACACCAAGGTGGCACGTGGCACAGCCCTGTGGGAAAGCCTCGTGGGAAAGCCTCGAGGGACAGCCTCGAGGGAAAGCCACAGATCCCTTGATCCACATGACAGGAAGCGTGACACTACTGCTGCAGCTCGGGAGGAAAGCGCACGTGCATGCCCCCACTCGAGACGAGGCCTGACTCCCCTGGGGAGACTCAGAAGCACCCCGAGATCCATGGCAACACTGGAGAGGAATCCTCAGGTTCCGGCCCCGACTCCACACAAGGACTGAGGCCCCGGCATGGACGGGAGAGGAATCCCGAGAGGTCCCCTAGCAACTCGCATGGGGACTGGACTTTCCTGAGGCCACCAGAGCGGGTCCCTGAGGTCCCCGTCGTAACTCGAGAAGACCTGCCGCAACTCGAGAAAATCCAGGAGGTTCTCCCCTCCAGGCGAGATGAGGCCCATTTCCGCTGAGGCGTCTCGAGGCTGATCACACCTCACCTCTGGAACTTCGAAAGGGTCCTTCACACCCTTGGTGCAAATCCAGAATTTCCCCGACCTAGCCGTCTCCACTCGAGAGGAATCACGAGGGTCCCGCCCACATCCAGAGGAGCCCCGTTTCCGCCTCGTAGCTCGAGATGAGGGATCCTTTCCCTGCTTCGTCGGGAAAGAGTTCCCGGCGTTCCCGTCGCATCTCAAGAGGAGGCCCTCTCAACAGGAACGGCGAGAGGAACTCCAGGGTCGTGCCACCATTCCAAGAGTCCCCCAGATGTCTCAGTCCATTCCCGAGGAACCTCTTTTCCCTTCACCGGCTCGTCTTTCACGCCGAGGATGGACTCACACCAAGGTGGCACGTGGCACAGCCCTGTGGGAAAGCCTCGTGGGAAAGCCTCGAGGGACAGCCTCGAGAGAAAGCCACTGATCCCTTGATCCACGTGACAGGAAGCGTGACACTACTGCTGCAGCTCGGGAGGAAAGCGCACGTGCATGCCCCCACTCGAGACGATGCCTGACTCCCCTGGGGAGACTCAGAAGCACCCCAAGATCCATGGCAACACTGGAGAGGAATCCTCAGGTTCCGTCCCCGACTCCACACAAGGACTGAGGCCCCGGCATGGACGGGAGAGGAATCCCGAGAGGTCCCCTAGCAACTCGCATGGGGACTGGCCTTTCCTGAGGCCACCAGAGCGGGTCCCTGTGGTCCCCGTCGTAACTCGAGAAGACCTGCCGCAACTGGAGAAAATCCAGGAGGTTCTCCCCTCCAGGCGAGATGAGGCCCATTTCCGCTGAGGCGTCTCGAGGCTGATCACACCTCACCTCTGGAACTTCGAAAGGGTCCTTCACACCCTTGGTGCAAATCAAGAAGTTCCCCGACCTAGCCGTCTCCACTCGAGAGGAATCACGAGGGTCCCGCCCACATCCAGAGGAGCCCCGTTTCCGCCTCGTAGCTCGAGATGAGGGATCCTTTCACTGCTTCGTCGGGAAAGAGTTCCCGGCGTTCCCGTCGCATCTCAAGAGGAGGCCCTCTCAACAGGAACGGCGAGAGGAACTCCAGGGTCGTGCCACCATTCCAAGAGTCCACCAGATGTCTCAGTCCATTCCAGAGGAACCTCTTTTCCCTTTACCGGCTCGTCTTTCACGCCGAGGATCGACTCCCACGAAGGTGGCACATGGCACAGCCCTGTGGGAAAGCCTCGTGGGAAAGCCTCGAGGGACAGCCTCGAGGGAAAGCCACAGATCCCTTGATCCACGTGACAGGAAGCGTGACACTACTGCTGCAGCTCGGGAGGAAAGCGCACGTGCATGCCCCCACTCGAGACGAGGCCTGACTCCCCTGGGGAGACTCAGAAGCACCCCAAGATCCATGGCAACACTGGAGAGGAATCCTCAGGTTCCGGCCCCGACTCCACACAAGGACTGAGGCCCCGGCATGGACGGGAGAGGAATCCCGAGAGGTCCCCTAGCAACTCGCATGGGGACTGGCCTTTCCTGAGGCCACCAGAGCGGGTCCCTGTGGTCCCCGTCGTAACTCGAGAAGACCTGCCGCAACTGGAGAAAATCCAGGAGGTTCTCCCCTCCAGGCGAGATGAGGCCCATTTCCGCTGAGGCGTCTCGAGGCTGATCACACCTCACCTCTGGAACTTCCAAAGGGTCCTTCACACCCTTGGTGCAAATCAAGAAGTTCCCCGACATACCCGTCTCCACTCGAGAGGAATCACGAGGGTCCTGCCCACATCCAGAGGAGCCCCGTTTCTGCCTCGTAGCTCGAGATGAGGGATCCTTTCCCTGCTTCGTCGGGAAAGAGTTCCCGGCGTTCCCGTCGCATCTCAAGAGGAGGCCCTCTCAACAGGAACGGCGAGAGGAACTCCAGGGTCGTGCCACCATTCCAAGAGTCCACCAGATGTCTCAGTCCATTCCAGAGGAACCTCTTTTCCCTTCACTGGCTCGTCTTTCACGCCGAGGATCGACTCACACCAAGGTGGCACGTGGCACAGCCCTGTGAGAAAGCCTCGTGGGAAAGCCTCGAGGGACAGCCTCGAGGGAAAGCCACAGATCCCTTGATCCACGTGACAGGAAGCGTGACACTACTGCTGCAGCTCTGGAGGAAAGCGCACGTGCATGCCCCCACTCGAGACGAGGCCTGACTCCCCTGGGGAGACTCAGAAGCACCCCAAGATCCATGGCAACACTGGAGAGGAATCCTCAGTTTCCGGCCCTGACTCCACACAAGGACTGAGGCCCCGGCATGGACGGGAGAGGAATCCCGAGAGGTCCCCTAGCAACTCGCATGGGGACTGGCCTTTCCTGAGGCCACCAGAGCGGGTCCCTGAGGTCCCCGTCGTAACTCGAGAAGACCTGCCGCAACTGGAGAAAATCTAGGAGGTTCTCCCCTCCAGGCGAGATGAGGCCCATTTCCGCTGAGGCGTCTCGAGGCTGATCACACCTCCCCTCTGGAACTTCGAAAGGGTCCTTCACACCCTTGGTGCAAATCAAGAAGTTCCCCGAGATACCCGTCTCCACTCGAGAGGAATCACGAGGGTTCCGCCCACATCCAGAGGAGCCCCGTTTCCGCCTCGTAGCTCGAGATGAGGGATGCTTTTCCTGCTTCTTCGGTAAAGTGTTCCCGTTGTTCCCGTCGCATCTCAAGAGGAGGCCCTCTCAACAGGAACGGCGAGAGGAACTCCAGGGTCGTGCCACCATTCCAAGAGTCCCCCAGATGTCTCAGTCCATTCCAGAGGAACCTCTTTTCCCTTCACCGGCTCGTCTTTCACGCCGAGGATCGACTCACACCAAGGTGGCACGTGGCACAGCCCTGTGGGAAAGCCTCGTGGGAAAGCCTCGAGGGACAGCCTCGAGGGAAAGCCACAGATCCCTTGATCCACGTGACAGGAAGCGTGACACTACTGCTGCAGCTCGGGAGGAAAGCGCACGTGCATGCCCCCACTCGAGACGAGGCCTGACTCCCCTGGGGAGACTCAGAAGCACCCCAAGATCCATGGCAACACTGGAGAGGAATCCTCAGTTTCCGGCCCTGACTCCACACAAGGACTGAGGCCCCGGCATGGACGGGAGAGGAATCCCGAGAGTTCCCCTAGCAACTCGCATGGGGACTGGCCTTTCCTGAGGCCACCAGAGCGGGTCCCTGAGGTCCCCGTCGTAACTCGAGAAGACCTGCCGCAACTGGAGAAAATCTAGGAGGTTCTCCCCTCCAGGCGAGATGAGGCCCATTTCCGCTGAGGCGTCTCGAGGCTGATCACACCTCCCCTCTGGAACTTCGAAAGGGTCCTTCACACCCTTGGTGCAAATCAAGAAGTTCCCCGAGATACCCGTCTCCACTCGAGAGGAATCACGAGGGCTCCGCCCACATCCAGAGGAGCCCCGTTTCCGCCTCGTAGCTCGAGATGAGGGATGCTTTTCCTGCTTCTTCGGGAAAGTGTTCCCGTTGTTCCCGTCGCATCTCAAGAGGAGGCCCTCTCAACAGGAACGGCGAGAGGAACTCCAGGGTCGTGCCACCATTCCAAGAGTCCCCCAGATGTCTCAGGCCATTCCAGAGGAACCTCTTTTCCCTTCACCGGCTCGTCTTTCACGCCGAGGATCGACTCCCACCAAGGTGGCACTTGGCACAGCCCTGTGGGAAAGCCTCGTGGGAAAGCCTCGAGGGACAGCCTCGAGGGAAAGCCACAGATCCCTTGATCCACGTGACAGGAAGCGTGACACTACTGCTGCAGCTCGGGAGGAAAGCGCACGTGCATGCCCCCACTCGAGACGAGGCCTGACTCCCCTGGGGAGACTCAGAAGCACCCCAAGATCCATGGCAACACTGGAGAGGAATCCTCAGGTTCCGGCCCCGACTCCACACAAGGACTGAGGCCCCGGCATGGACGGGAGAGGAATCCCGAGAGGTCCCCTAGCAACTCGCATGGGGACTGGCCTTTCCTGAGGCCACCAGAGCGGGTCCCTGTGGTCCCCGTCGTAACTCGAGAAGACCTGCCGCAACTCGAGAAAATCCAGGAGGTTCTCCCTTCCAGGCGAGATGAGGCCCATTTCCGCTGAGGCGACTCGAGGCTGATCACACCTCCCCTCTGGAACTTCGAAAGGGTCCTTCACACCCTTGGTGCAAATCAAGAAGTTCCCCGACATACCCGTCTCCACTCGAGAGGAATCACGGGGGTCCCGCCCACATCCAGAGGAGCCCCGTTTCCGCCTCGTAGCTCTAGATGAGGGATCCTTTCCCTGCTTCGTCGGGAAAGAGTTCCCGGCGTTCCCGTCGCATCTCAAGAGGAGGCCCTCTCAACAGGAACGGCGAGAGGAACTCCAGGGTCGTGCCACCATTCCAAGAGTCCCCCAGATGTCTCAGTCCATTCCAGAGGAACCTCTTTTCCCTTCACCGGCTCGTCTTTCACGCCGAGGATCGACTCACACCAAGGTGGCACGTGGCACAGCCCTGTGGGAAAGCCTCGTGGGAAAGCCTCGAGGGACAGCCTCGAGGGAAAGCCACAGATCCCTTGATCCACGTGACAGGAAGCGTGACACTACTGCTGCAGCTCGGGAGGAAAGCGCACGTGCATGCCCCCACTCGAGACGAGGCCTGACTCCCCTGGGGAGACTCAGAAGCACCCCGAGATCCATGGCAGCACTGGAGAGGAATCCTCAGGTTCCGGCCCCGACTCCACACAAGGACTGAGGCCCCGGCATGGACGGGAGAGGAATCCCGAGAGGTCCCCTAGCAACTCGCATGGGGAGTCTCCTTTCCTAAGGCCACCAGAGCGGGTCCCTGAGGTCCCCGTCGTAACTCGAGAAGACCTGCCGCAACTCGAGAAAATCCAGGAGGTTCTCCCCTCCAGTCGGGATGAGGCCCATTTCCGCTGAGGCGTCTCGAAGCTGATCACACCTCGCCTCTGGAACTTCGAAAGGGTCCTTCACACCCTTGGTGCAAATCAAGAAGTTCCCCGACCTAGCCGTCTCCACTCGAGAGGAATCACGAGGGTCCCGCCCACATCCAGAGGAGCCCTGTTTCCGCCTCGTAGCTCGAGATGAGGGATCCTTTCCCTGCTTCGTCGGGAAAGAGTTCCCGGCGTTCCCGTCGCATCTCAAGAGGAGGCCCTCTCAACAGGAACGGCGAGAGGAACTCCAGGGTCGTGCCACCATTCCAAGAGTCCCCCAGATGTCTCAGTCCATTCCCGAGGAACCTCTTTTCCCTTCACCGGCTCGTCTTTCACGCCGAGGATGGACTCACACCAAGGTGGCACGTGGCACAGCCCTGTGGGAAAGCCTCGTGGGAAAGCCTCGAGGGACAGCCTCGAGGGAAAGCCACAGATCCCTTGATCCACGTGACAGGAAGCGTGACACTACTGCTGCAGCTCGGGAGGAAAGCGCACGTGCATGCCCCCACTCGAGACGAGGCCTGACTCCCCTGGGGAGACTCAGAAGCACCCCAAGATCCATGGCAACACTGGAGAGGAATCCTCAGGTTCCGTCCCCGACTCCACACAAGGACTGAGGCCCCGGCATGGACGGGAGAGGAATCCCGAGAGGTCCCCTAGCAACTCGCATGGGGACTGGCCTTTCCTGAGGCCACCAGAGCGGGTCCCTGTGGTCCCCGTCGTAACTCGAGAAGACCTGCCGCAACTGGAGAAAATCCAGGAGGTTCTCCCCTCCAGGCGAGATGAGGCCCATTTCCGCTGAGGCGTCTCGAGGCTGATCACACCTCACCTCTGGAACTTCGAAAGGGTCCTTCACACCCTTGGTGCAAATCAAGAAGTTCCCCGACCTAGCCGTCTCCACTCGAGAGGAATCACGAGGGTCCCGCCCACATCCAGAGGAGCCCCGTTTCCGCCTCGTAGCTCGAGATGAGGGATCCTTTCCCTGCTTCGTCGGGAAAGAGTTCCCGGCGTTCCCGTCGCATCTCAAGAGGAGGCCCTCTCAACAGGAACGGCGAGAGGAACTCCAGGGTCGTGCCACCATTCCAAGAGTCCCCCAGATGTCTCAGTCCATTCCAGAGGAACCTCTTTTCCCTTCACCGGCTCGTCTTTCACGCCGAGGATCGACTCCCACGAAGGTGTCACATGGAACAGCCCTGTGGGAAAGCCTCCTGGGAAAGCCTCGAGGGACAGCCTCGAGGGAAAGCCACAGATCCCTTGATCCACGTGACAGGAAGCGTGACACTGCTGCTGCAGCTCGGGAGGAAAGCGCACGTGCATGCCCCCACTCGAGACGTGGCCTGACTCCCCTGGGGAGACTCAGAAGCACCCCAAGATCCATGGCAACACTGGAGAGGAATCCTCAGGTTCCGGCCCCGACTCCACACAAGGACTGAGGCCCCGGCATGGACGGGAGAGGAATCCCGAGAGGTCCCCTAGCAACTCGCATGGGGACTGGCCTTTCCTGAGGCCACCAGAGCGGGTCCCTGTGGTCCCCGTCGTAACTCGAGAAGACCTGCCGCAACTGGAGAAAATCCAGGAGGTTCTCCCCTCCAGGCGAGATGAGGCCCATTTCCGCTGAGGCGTCTCGAGGCTGATCACACCTCACCTCTGGAACTTCCAAAGGGTCCTTCACACCCTTGGTGCAAATCAAGAAGTTCCCCGACATACCCGTCTCCACTCGAGAGGAATCACGAGGGTCCTGCCCACATCCAGAGGAGCCCCGTTTCTGCCTCGTAGCTCGAGATGAGGGATCCTTTCACTGCTTCGTCGGGAAAGAGTTCCCGGCGTTCCCGTCGCATCTCAAGAGGAGGCCCTCTCAACAGGAACGGCGAGAGGAACTCCAGGGTCGTGCCACCATTCCAAGAGTCCCCCAGATGTCTCAGTCCATTCCAGAGGAACCTCTTTTCCCTTCACCGGCTCGTCTTTCACGCCGAGGATCGACTCACACCAAGGTGGCACGTGGCACAGCCCTGTGAGAAAGCCTCGTGGGAAAGCCTCGAGGGACAGCCTCGAGGGAAAGCCACAGATCCCTTGATCCACGTGACAGGAAGCGTGACACTACTGCTGCAGCTCGGGAGGAAAGCGCACGTGCATGCCCCCACTCGAGACGAGGCCTGACTCCCCTGGGGAGACTCAGAAGCACCCCAAGATCCATGGCAACACTGGAGAGGAATCCTCAGTTTCCGGCCCTGACTCCACACAAGGACTGAGGCCCCGGCATGGACGGGAGAGGAATCCCGAGAGGTCCCCTAGCAACTCGCATGGGGACTGGCCCTTCCTGAGGCCACCAGAGCGGGTCCCCGAGGTCCCCGTCGTAACTCGAGAAGACCTGCCGCAACTGGAGAAAATCTAGGAGGTTCTCCCCTCCAGGCGAGATGAGGCCCATTTCCGCTGAGGCGTCTCGAGGCTGATCACACCTCCCCTCTGGAACTTCGAAAGGGTCCTTCACACCCTTGGTGCAAATCAAGAATTTCCCCGAGATACCCGTCTCCACTCGAGAGGAATCACGAGGGTTCCGCCCACATCCAGAGGAGCCCCGTTTCCGCCTCGTAGCTCGAGATGAGGGATGCTTTTCCTGCTTCTTCGGGAAAGTGTTCCCGTTGTTCCCGTCGCATCTCAAGAGGAGGCCCTCTCAACAGGAACGGCGAGAGGAACTCCAGGGTCGTGCCACCATTCCAAGAGTCCCCCAGATGTCTCAGTCCATTCCAGAGGAACCTCTTTTCCCTTCACCGGCTCGTCTTTCACGCCGAGGATCGACTCACACCAAGGTGGCACGTGGCACAGCCCTGTGGGAAAGCCTCGTGGGAAAGCCTCGAGGGACAGCCTCGAGGGAAAGCCACAGATCCCTTGATCCACATGACAGGAAGCGTGACACTACTGCTGCAGCTCGGGAGGAAAGCGCACGTGCATGCCCCCACTCGAGACGAGGCCTGACTCCCCTGGGGAGACTCAGAAGCACCCCGAGATCCATGGCAACACTGGAGAGGAATCCTCAGGTTCCGGCCCCGACTCCACACAAGGACTGAGGCCCCGGCATGGACGGGAGAGGAATCCCGAGAGGTCCCCTAGCAACTCGCATGGGGACTGGCCTTTCCTGAGGCCACCAGAGCGGGTCCCTGAGGTCCCCGTCGTAACTCGAGAAGACCTGCCGCAACTCGAGAAAATCCAGGAGGTTCTCCCCTCCAGGCGAGATGAGGCCCATTTCCGCTGAGGCGTCTCGAGGCTGATCACACCTCACCTCTGGAACTTCGAAAGGGTCCTTCACACCCTTGGTGCAAATCCAGAAGTTCCCCGACCTAGCCGTCTCCACTCAAGAGGAATCACGAGGGTCCCGCCCACATCCAGAGGATCCCCGTTTCCGCCTCGTAGCTCGAGATGAGGGATCCTTTCCCTGCTTCGTCGGGAAAGAGTTCCCGGCGTTCCCGTCGCATCTCAAGAGGAGGCCCTCTCAACAGGAACGGCGAGAGGAACTCCAGGGTCGTGCCACCATTCCAAGAGTCCCCCAGATGTCTCAGTCCATTCCAGAGGAACCTCTTTTCCCTTCACCGGCTCGTCTTTCACGCCGAGGATCGACTCACACCAAGGTGGCACGTGGCACAGCCCTGTGGGAAAGCCTCGTGGGAAAGCCTCGAGGGACAGCCTCGAGGGAAAGCCACAGATCCCTTGATCCACATGACAGGAAGCGTGACACTACTGCTGCAGCTCGGGAGGAAAGCGCACGTGCATGCCCCCACTCGAGACGAGGCCTGACTCCCCTGGGGAGACTCAGAAGCACCCCGAGATCCATGGCAACACTGGAGAGGAATCCTCAGGTTCCGGCCCCGACTCCACACAAGGACTGAGGCCCCGGCATGGACGGGAGAGGAATCCCGAGAGGTCCCCTAGCAACTCGCATGGGGACTGGCCTTTCCTGAGGCCACCAGAGCGGGTCCCTGTGGTCCCCGTCGTAACTCGAGAAGACCTGCCGCAACTGGAGAAAATCCAGGAGGTTCTCCCCTCCAGGCGAGATGAGGCCCATTTCCGCTGAGGCGACTCGAGGCTGATCACACCTCCCCTCTGGAACTTCGAAAGGGTCCTTCACACCCTTGGTGCAAATCAAGAAGTTCCCCGACATACCCGTCTCCACTCGAGAGGAATCACGGGGGTCCCGCCCACATCCAGAGGAGCCCCGTTTCCGCCTCGTAGCTCTAGATGAGGGATCCTTTCCCTGCTTCGTCGGGAAAGAGTTCCCGGCGTTCCCGTCGCATCTCAAGAGGAGGCCCTCTCAACAGGAATGGCGAGAGGAACTCCAGGGTCGTGCCACCATTCCAAGAGTCCCCCAGATGTCTCAGTCCATTCCAGAG
Organism: Budorcas taxicolor; assembly: GCF_023091745.1. NCBI lineage: Eukaryota > Metazoa > Chordata > Mammalia > Artiodactyla > Bovidae > Budorcas > Budorcas taxicolor. The sequence goes on along the minus strand of NW_026292784.1, from coordinate 161,376 downwards.
GAACCTCTTTTCCCTTCACCGGCTCGTCTTTCACGCCGAGGATCGACTCACACCAAGGTGGCACGTGGCACAGCCCTGTGGGAAAGCCTCGTGGGAAAGCCTCGAGGGACAGCCTCGACGGAAAGCCACAGATCCCTTGATCCACGTGACAGGAAGCGTGACACTACTGCTGCAGCTCGGGAGGAAAGCGCACGTGCATGCCCCCACTCGAGACGAGGCCTGACTCCCCTGGGGAGACTCAGAAGCACCCCGAGATCCATGGCAGCACTGGAGAGGAATCCTCAGGTTCCGGCCCCGACTCCACACAAGGACTGAGGCCCCGGCATGGACGGGAGAGGAATCCCGAGAGGTCCCCTAGCAACTCGCATGGGGAGTCTCCTTTCCTAAGGCCACCAGAGCGGGTCCCTGAGGTCCCCGTCGTAACTCGAGAAGACCTGCCGCAACTCGAGAAAATCCAGGAGGTTCTCCCCTCCAGGCGAGATGAGGCCCATTTCCGCCCAGGCGTCTCGAAGCTGATCACACCTCGCCTCTGGAACTTCGAAAGGGTCCTTCACACCCTTGGTGCAAATCAAGAAGTTCCCCGACCTAGCCGTCTCCACTCGAGAGGAATCACGAGGGTCCCGCCCACATCCAGAGGAGCCCTGTTTCCGCCTCGTAGCTCGAGATGAGGGATCCTTTCCCTGCTTCGTCGGGAAAGAGTTCCCGGCGTTCCCGTCGCATCTCAAGAGGAGGCCCTCTCAACAGGAACGGCGAGAGGAACTCCAGGGTCGTGCCACCATTCCAAGAGTCCCCCAGATGTCTCAGTCCATTCCCGAGGAACCTCTTTTCCCTTCACCGGCTCGTCTTTCACGCCGAGGATGGACTCACACCAAGGTGGCACGTGGCACAGCCCTGTGGGAAAGCCTCGTGGGAAAGCCTCGAGGGACAGCCTCGAGGGAAAGCCACAGATCCCTTGATCCACGTGACAGGAAGCGTGACACTACTGCTGCAGCTCGGGAGGAAAGCGCACGTGCATGCCCCCACTCGAGACGAGGCCTGACTCCCCTGGGGAGACTCAGAAGCACCCCAAGATCCATGGCAACACTGGAGAGGAATCCTCAGGTTCCGTCCCCGACTCCACACAAGGACTGAGGCCCCGGCATGGACGGGAGAGGAATCCCGAGAGGTCCCCTAGCAACTCGCATGGGGACTGGCCTTTCCTGAGGCCACCAGAGCGGGTCCCTGTGGTCCCCGTCGTAACTCGAGAAGACCTGCCGCAACTGGTAAAAATCCAGGAGGTTCTCCCCTCCAGGCGAGATGAGGCCCATTTCCGCTGAGGCGTCTCGAGGCTGATCACACCTCACCTCTGGAACTTCGAAAGGGTCCTTCACACCCTTGGTGCAAATCAAGAAGTTCCCCGTCCTAGCCGTCTCCACTCGAGAGGAATCACGAGGGTCCCGCCCACATCCAGAGGAGCCCCGTTTCCGCCTCGTAGCTCGAGATGAGGGATCCTTTCCCTGCTTCGTCGGGAAAGAGTTCCCGGCGTTCCCGTCGCATCTCAAGAGGAGGCCCTCTCAACAGGAACGGCGAGAGGAACTCCAGGGTCGTGCCACCATTCCAAGAGTCCCCCAGATGTCTCAGTCCACTCCAGAGGAACCTCTTTTCCCTTCACCGGCTCGTCTTTCACGCCGAGGATCGACTCCCACGAAGGTGTCACATGGCACAGCCCTGTGGGAAAGCCTCCTGGGAAAGCCTCGAGGGACAGCTTCGAGGGAAAGCCACAGATCCCTTGATCCACGTGACAGGAAGCGTGACACTGCTGCTGCAGCTCGGGAGGAAAGCGCACGTGCATGCCCCCACTCGAGACGTGGCCTGACTCCCCTGGGGAGACTCAGAAGCACCCCAAGATCCATGGCAACACTGGAGAGGAATCCTCAGGTTCCGGCCCCGACTCCACACAAGGACTGAGGCCCCGGCATGGACGGGAGAGGAATCCCGAGAGGTCCCCTAGCAACTCGCATGGGGAGTCTCCTTTCCTAAGGCCACCAGAGCGGGTCCCTGAGGTCCCCGTCGTAACTCGAGAAGACCTGCCGCAACTGGAGAAAATCCAGGAGGTTCTCCCCTCCAGGCGAGATGAGGCCCATTTCCGCTGAGGCGTCTCGAAGCTGATCACACCTCGCCTCTGGAACTTCGAAAGGGTCCTTCACACCCTTGGTGCAAATCAAGAAGTTCCCCGACCTAGCCGTCTCCACTCGAGAGGAATCACGAGGGTCCCGCCCACATCCAGAGGAGCCCCGTTTCCGCCTCGTAGCTCGAGATGAGGGATCCTTTCCCTGCTTCGTCGGGAAAGAGTTCCCGGCGTTCCCGTCGCATCTCAAGAGGAGGCCCTCTCAACAGGAACGGCGAGAGGAACTCCAGGGTCGTGCCACCATTCCAAGAGTCCCCCAGATGTCTCAGTCCATTCCCGAGGAACCTCTTTTCCCTTCACCGGCTCGTCTTTCACGCCGAGGATGGACTCACACCAAGGTGGCACGTGGCACAGCCCTGTGGGAAATCCTCGTGGGAAAGCCTCGAGGGACAGCCTTGAGGGAAAGCCACTGATCCCTTGATCCACGTGACAGGAAGCGTGACACTACTGCTGCAGCTCGGGAGGAAAGCGCACGTGCATGCCCCCACTCGAGACGAGGCCTGACTCCCCTGGGGAGACTCAGAAGCACCCCAAGATCCATGGCAACACTGGAGAGGAATCCTCAGGTTCCGGCCCCGACTCCACACAAGGACTGAGGCCCCGGCATGGACGGGAGAGGAATCCCGAGAGGTCCCCTAGCAACTCGCATGGGGACTGGCCTTTCCTGAGGCCACCAGAGCGGGTCCCTGAGGTCCCCGTCGTAACTCGAGAAGACCTGCCGCAACTGGAGAAAATCTAGGAGGTTCTCCCCTCCAGGCGAGATGAGGCCCATTTCCGCTGAGGCGTCTCGAGGCTGATCACACCTCCCCTCTGGAACTTCGAAAGGGTCCTTCACACCCTTGGTGCAAATCAAGAAGTTCCCCGAGATACCCGTCTCCACTCGAGAGGAATCACGAGGGTTCCGCCCACATCCAGAGGAGCCCCGTTTCCGCCTCGTAGCTCGAGATGAGGGATGCTTTTCCTGCTTCTTCGGGAAAGTGTTCCCGTTGTTGCCGTCGCATCTCAAGAGGAGGCCCTCTCAACAGGAACGGCGAGAGGAACTCCAGGGTCGTGCCACCATTCCAAGAGTCCCCCAGATATCTCAGTCCATTCCAGAGGAACCTCTTTTCCCTTCACCGGCTCGTCTTTCACGCCGAGGATCGACTCCCACCAAGGTGGCACGTGGCACAGCCCTGTGGGAAAGCCTCGTGGGAAAGCCTCGAGGGACAGCCTCGAGGGAAAGCCACAGATCCCTTGATCCACGTGACAGGAAGCGTGACACTACTGCTGCAGCTCGGGAGGAAAGCGCACGTGCATGCCCCCACTCGAGACGAGGCCTGACTCCCCTGGGGAGACTCAGAAGCACCCCAAGATCCATGGCAACACTGGAGAGGAATCCTCAGGTTCCGGCCCCGACTCCACACAAGGACTGAGGCCCCGGCATGGACGGGAGAGGAATCCCGAGAGGTCCCCTAGCAACTCGCATGGGGACTGGCCTTTCCTGAGGCCACCAGAGCGGGTCCCTGTGGTCCCCGTCGTAACTCGAGAAGACCTGCCGCAACTCGAGAAAATCCAGGAGGTTCTCCCTTCCAGGCGAGATGAGGCCCATTTCCGCTGAGGCGACTCGAGGCTGATCACACCTCCCCTCTGGAACTTCGAAAGGGTCCTTCACACCCTTGGTGCAAATCAAGAAGTTCCCCGACATACCCGTCTCCACTCGAGAGGAATCACGGGGGTCCCGCCCACATCCAGAGGAGCCCCGTTTCCGCCTCGTAGCTCTAGATGAGGGATCCTTTCCCTGCTTCGTCGGGAAAGAGTTCCCGGCGTTCCCGTCGCATCTCAAGAGGAGGCCCTCTCAACAGGAACGGCGAGAGGAACTCCAGGGTCGTGCCACCATTCCAAGAGTCCCCCAGATGTCTCAGTCCATTCCAGAGGAACCTCTTTTCCCTTCACCGGCTCGTCTTTCACGCCGAGGATCGACTCACACCAAGGTGGCACGTGGCACAGCCCTGTGGGAAAGCCTCGTGGGAAAGCCTCGAGGGACAGCCTCGACGGAAAGCCACAGATCCCTTGATCCACGTGACAGGAAGCGTGACACTACTGCTGCAGCTCGGGAGGAAAGCGCACGTGCATGCCCCCACTCGAGACGAGGCCTGACTCCCCTGGGGAGACTCAGAAGCACCCCGAGATCCATGGCAGCACTGGAGAGGAATCCTCAGGTTCCGGCCCCGACTCCACACAAGGACTGAGGCCCCGGCATGGACGGGAGAAGAATCCCGAGAGGTCCCCTAGCAACTCGCATGGGGAGTCTCCTTTCCTAAGGCCACCAGAGCGGGTCCCTGAGGTCCCCGTCGTAACTCGAGAAGACCTGCCGCAACTCGAGAAAATCCAGGAGGTTCTCCCCTCCAGGCGAGATGAGGCCCATTTCCGCTGAGGCGTCTCGAAGCTGATCACACCTCGCCTCTGGAACTTCGAAAGGGTCCTTCACACCCTTGGTGCAAATCAAGAAGTTCCCCGACCTAGCCGTCTCCACTCGAGAGGAATCACGAGGGTCCCGCCCACATCCAGAGGAGCCCTGTTTCCGCCTCGTAGCTCGAGATGAGGGATCCTTTCCCTGCTTCGTCGGGAAAGAGTTCCCGGCGTTCCCGTCGCATCTCAAGAGGAGGCCCTCTCAACAGGAACGGCGAGAGGAACTCCAGGGTCGTGCCACCATTCCAAGAGTCCCCCAGATGTCTCAGTCCATTCCCGAGGAACCTCTTTTCCCTTCACCGGCTCGTCTTTCACGCCGAGGATGGACTCACACCAAGGTGGCACGTGGCACAGCCCTGTGGGAAAGCCTCGTGGGAAAGCCTCGAGGGACAGCCTCGAGGGAAAGCCACAGATCCCTTGATCCACGTGACAGGAAGCGTGACACTGCTGCTGCAGCTCGGGAGGAAAGCGCACGTGCATGCCCCCACTCGAGACGTGGCCTGACTCCCCTGGGGAGACTCAGAAGCACCCCAAGATCCATGGCAACACTGGAGAGGAATCCTCAGGTTCCGGCCCCGACTCCACACAAGGACTGAGGCCCCGGCATGGACGGGAGAGGAATCCCGAGAGGTCCCCTAGCAACTCGCATGGGGAGTCTCCTTTCCTAAGGCCACCAGAGCGGGTCCCTGAGGTCCCCGTCGTAACTCGAGAAGACCTGCCGCAACTCGAGAAAATCCAGGAGGTTCTCCCCTCCAGGCGAGATGAGGCCCATTTCCGCTGAGGCGTCTCGAAGCTGATCACACCTCGCCTCTGGAACTTCGAAAGGGTCCTTCACACCCTTGGTGCAAATCAAGAAGTTCCCCGACCTAGCCGTCTCCACTCGAGAGGAATCACGAGGGTCCCGCCCACATCCAGAGGAGCCCCGTTTCCGCCTCGTAGCTCGAGATGAGGGATCCTTTCCCTGCGTCGTCGGGAAAGAGTTCCCGGCGTTCCCGTCGCATCTCAAGAGGAGGCCCTCTCAACAGGAACGGCGAGAGGAACTCCAGGGTCGTGCCACCATTCCAAGAGTCCCCCAGATGTCTCAGTCCATTCCCGAGGAACCTCTTTTCCCTTCACCGGCTCGTCTTTCACGCCGAGGATCGACTCACACCAAGGTGGCCCGTGGCACAGCCCTGTGGGAAAGCCTCGTGGGAAAGCCTCGAGGGACAGCTTCGAGGGAAAGCCACTGATCCCTTGATCCACGTGACAGGAAGCGTGACACTACTGCTGCAGCTCGGGAGGAAAGCGCACGTGCATGCCCCCACTCGAGACGAGGCCTGACTCCCCTGGGGAGACTCAGAAGCACCCCAAGATCCATGGCAACACTGGAGAGGAATCCTCAGGTTCCGTCCCCGATTCCACACAAGGACTGAGGCCCCGGCATGGACGGGAGAGGAATCCCGAGAGGTCCCCTAGCAACTCGCATGGGGACTGGCCTTTCCTGAGGCCACCAGAGCGGGTCCCTGTGGTCCCCGTCGTAACTCGAGAAGACCTGCCGCAACTGGAGAAAATCCAGGAGGTTCTTCCCTCCAGGCGAGATGAGGCCCATTTCCGCTGAGGCGTCTCGAGGCTGATCACACCTCACCTCTGGAACTTCGAAAGGGTACTTCACACCCTTGGTGCAAATCAAGAAGTTCCCCGACCTAGCCGTCTCCACTCGAGAGGAATCACGAGGGTCCCGCCCACATCCAGAGGAGCCCCGTTTCCGCCTCGTAGCTCAAGATGAGGGATCCTTTCACTGCTTCGTCGGGAAAGAGTTCCCGGCGTTCCCGTCGCATCTCAAGAGGAGGCCCTCTCAACAGGAACGGCGAGAGGAACTCCAGGGTCGTGCCACCATTCCAAGAGTCCACCAGATGTCTCAGTCCATTCCAGAGGAACCTCTTTTCCCTTTACCGGCTCGTCTTTCACGCCGAGGATCGACTCACACCAAGGTGGCACGTGGCACAGCCCTGTGGGAAAGCCTCGTGGGAAAGCCTCGAGGGACAGCCTCGAGGGAAAGCCACAGATCCCTTGATCCACGTGACAGGAAGCGTGACACTACTGCTGCAGCTCGGGAGGAAAGCGCACGTGCATGCCCCCACTCGAGACGAGGCCTGACTCCCCTGGGGAGACTCAGAAGCACCCCAAGATCCATGGCAACACTGGAGAGGAATCCTCAGATTCCGGCCCCGACTCCACACAAGGACTGAGGCCCCGGCATGGACGGGAGAGGAATCCCGAGAGGTCCCCTAGCAACTCGCATGGGGACTGGCCTTTCCTGAGGCCACCAGAGCGGGTCCCTGTGGTCCCCGTCGTAACTCGAGAAGACCTGCCGCAACTGGAGAAAATCCAGGAGGTTCTCCCCTCCAGGCGAGATGAGGCCCATTTCCGCTGAGGCGTCTCGAGGCTGATCACACCTCACCTCTGGAACTTCCAAAGGGTCCTTCACACCCTTGGTGCAAATCAAGAAGTTCCCCGACATACCCGTCTCCACTCGAGAGGAATCACGAGGGTCCTGCCCACATCCAGAGGAGCCCTGTTTCTGCCTCGTAGCTCGAGATGAGGGATCCTTTCCCTGCTTCGTCGGGAAAGAGTTCCCGGCGTTCCCGTCGCATCTCAAGAGGAGGCCCTCTCAACAGGAACGGCGAGAGGAACTCCAGGGTCGTGCCACCATTCCAAGAGTCCACCAGATGTCTCAGTCCATTCCAGAGGAACCTCTTTTCCCTTCACCGGCTCGTCTTTCACGCCGAGGATCGACTCACACCAAGGTGGCACGTGGCACAGCCCTGTGAGAAAGCCTCGTGGGAAAGCCTCGAGGGACAGCCTCGAGGGAAAGCCACAGATCCCTTGATCCACGTGACAGGAAGCGTGACACTACTGCTGCAGCTCGGGAGGAAAGCGCACGTGCATGCCCCCACTCGAGACGAGGCCTGACTCCCCTGGGGAGACTCAGAAGCACCCCAAGATCCATGGCAACACTGGAGAGGAATCCTCAGTTTCCGGCCCTGACTCCACACAAGGACTGAGGCCCCGGCATGGACGGGAGAGGAATCCCGAGAGGTCCCCTAGCAACTCGCATGGGGACTGGCCTTTCCTGAGGCCACCAGAGCGGGTCCCTGAGGTCCCCGTCGTAACTCGAGAAGACCTGCCGCAACTGGAGAAAATCTAGGAGGTTCTCCCCTCCAGGCGAGATGAGGCCCATTTCCGCTGAGGCGTCTCGAGGCTGATCACACCTCAACTCTGGAACTTCGAAAGGGTCCTTCACACCCTTGGTGCAAATCAAGAAGTTCCCCGAGATACCCGTCTCCACTCGAGAGGAATCACGAGGGTTCCGCCCACATCCAGAGGAGCCCCGTTTCCGCCTCGTAGCTCGAGATGAGGGATGCTTTTCCTGCTTCTTCGGGAAAGTGTTCCCGTTGTTCCCGTCGCATCTCAAGAGGAGGCCCTCTCAACAGGAACGGCGAGAGGAACTCCAGGGTCGTGCCACCATTCCAAGAGTCCCCCAGATGTCTCAGTCCATTCCAGAGGAACCTCTTTTCCCTTCACCGGCTCGTCTTTCACGCCGAGGATCGACTCCCACCAAGGTGGCACGTGGCACAGCCCTGTGGGAAAGCCTCGTGGGAAAGCCTCGAGGGACAGCCTCGAGGGAAAGCCACAGATCCCTTGATCCACGTGACAGGAAGCGTGACACTACTGCTGCAGCTCGGGAGGAAAGCGCACGTGCATGCCCCCACTCGAGACGAGGCCTGACTCCCCTGGGGAGACTCAGAAGCACCCCGAGATCCATGGCAGCACTGGAGAGGAATCCTCAGGTTCCGGCCCCGACTCCACACAAGGACTGAGGCCCCGGCATGGACGGGAGAGGAATCCCGAGAGGTCCCCTAGCAACTCGCATGGGGAGTCTCCTTTCCTAAGGCCACCAGAGCGGGTCCCTGAGGTCCCCGTCGTAACTCGAGAAGACCTGCCGCAACTGGAGAAAATCCAGGAGGTTCTCCCCTCCAGGCGAGATGAGGCCCATTTCCGCTGAGGCGTCTCGAGGCTGATCACACCTCACCTCTGGAACTTCCAAAGGGTCCTTCACACCCTTGGTGCAAATCAAGAAGTTCCCCGACATACCAGTCTCCACTCGAGAGGAATCACGAGGGTCCCGCCCACATCCAGAGGAGCCCCGTTTCCGCCTCGTAGCTCGAGATGAGGGATCCTTTCCCTGCTTCGTCGGGAAAGAGTTCCCGGCGTTCCCGTCGCATCTCAAGAGGAGGCCCTCTCAACAGGAACGGCGAGAGGAACTCCAGGGTCGTGCCACCATTCCAAGAGTCCACCAGATGTCTCCGTCCATTCCAGAGGAACCTCTTTTCCCTTCACCGGCTCGTCTTTCACGCCGAGGATCGACTCACACCAAGGTGGCACGTGGCACAGCCCTGTGAGAAAGCCTCGTGGGAAAGCCTCGAGGGACAGCCTCGAGGGAAAGCCACAGATCCCTTGATCCACGTGACAGGAAGCGTGACACTACTGCTGCAGCTCGGGAGGAAAGCGCACGTGCATGCCCCCACTCGAGACGAGGCCTGACTCCCCTGGGGAGACTCAGAAGCACCCCAAGATCCATGGCAACACTGGAGAGGAATCCTCAGTTTCCGGCCCCCACTCCACACAAGGACTGAGGCCCCGGCATGGACGGGAGAGGAATCCCGAGAGGTCCCCTAGCAACTCACATGGGGACTGGCCTTTCCTGAGGCCACCAGAGCGGGTCCCTGAGGTCCCCGTCGTAACTCGAGAAGACCTGCCGCAACTCGAGAAAATCTAGGAGGTTCTCCCCTCCAGGCGAGATGAGGCCCATTTCCGCTGAGGCGTCTCGAGGCTGATCACACCTCAACTCTGGAACTTCGAAAGGGTCCTTCACACCCTTGGTGCAAATCAAGAAGTTCCCCGAGATACCCGTCTCCACTCGAGAGGAATCACGAGAGTTCCGCCCACATCCAGAGGAGCCCCGTTTCCGCCTCGTAGCTCGAGATGAGGGATGCTTTTCCTGCTTCTTCGGGAAAGTGTTCCCGTTGTTCCCGTCGCATCTCAAGAGGAGGCCCTCTCAACAGGAACGGCGAGAGGAACTCCAGGGTCGTGCCACCATTCCAAGAGTCCCCCAGATGTCTCAGTCCATTCCAGAGGAACCTCTTTTCCCTTCAACGGCCCGTCTTTCACGCCGAGGATCGACTCACACCAAGGTGGCACGTGGCACAGCCCTGTGGGAAAGCCTCGTGGGAAAGCCTCGAGGGACAGCCTCGAGGGAAAGCCACAGATCCCTTGATCCACGTGACAGGAAGTGTGACACTACTGCTACAGCTCGGGAGGAAAGCGCACGTGCATGCCCCCACTCGAGACGAGGCCTGACTCCCCTGGGTAAACTCAGAAGCAGCCCAAGATCCATGGCAACACTGGAGAGGAATCCTCAGGTTCCGGCCCCGACTCCACACAAGGACTGAGGCCCCGGCATGGACGGGAGAGGAATCCCGAGAGGTCCCCTAGCAACTCGCATGGGGACTGGCCTTTCCTGAGGCCACCAGAGCGGGTCCCTGAGGTCCCCGTCGTAACTCGAGAAGACCTGCCGCAACTCGAGAAAATCCAGCAGGTTCTCCCCTCCAGGCGAGATGAGGCCCATTTCCGTTGAGGCGTCTCGAGGCTGATCACACCTCACCTCTGGAACTTCGCAAGGGTCCTTCACACCCTTGGTGCAAATCAAGAAGTTCCCCGACCTAGCCGTCTCCACTCGAGAGGAATCACGAGGGTCCCGCCCACATCCAGAGGAGCCCCGTTTCCGCCTCGTAGCTCGAGATGAGGGATCCTTTCCCTGCTTCGTAGGGAAAGAGTTCCCGTCGCATCTCAAGAGGAGGCCCTCTCAACAGGAACGGCGAGAGGAACTCCAGGGTCGTGCCACCATTCCAAGAGTCCCCCAGATGTCTCAGTCCATTCCAGAGGAACCTCTTTTCCCTTCACCGGCTCGTCTTTCACGCCGAGGATCGACTCACACCAAGGTGGCACGTGGCACAGCCCTGTGGGAAAGACTCGTGCGAAAGCCTCGAGGGACAGCCTCGAGGGAAAGCCACAGATCCCTTGATCCACCTGACAGGAAGCGTGACACTACTGCTGCAACTCGGGAGGAAAGCGCACGTGCATGCCCCCACTCGAGACGAGGCCTGACTCCCCTGGGGAGACTCAGAAGCACCCCAAGATCCATGGCAACACTGGAGAGGAATCCTCAGGTTCCGGCCCCGACTCCACACAAGGACTGAGGCCCCGGCATGGACGGGAGAGGAATCCCGAGAGGTCCCCTAGCTACTCGCATGGGGACTGGCCTTTCCTGAGGCCACCAGAGCGGGTCCCTGAGGTCCCCGTCGTAACTCGAGAAGACCTGCCGCAACTCGAGAAAATCCAGGAGGTTCTCCCCTCCAGGCGAGATGAGGCCCATTTCCGCTGAGGCGTCTCGAGGCTGATCACACCTCACCTCTGGAACTTCGAAAGGGTCCTTCACACCCTTGGTGCAAATCAAGAAGTTCCCCGACCTAGCCGTCTCCACTCGAGAGGAATCACGAGGGTCCCGCCCACATCCAGAGGAGCCCCGTTTCCGCCTCGTAGCTCGAGATGAGGGATCCTTTCCCTGCTTCGTCGGGAAAGAGTTCCCGGCGTTCCCGTCGCATCTCAAGAGGAGGCCCTCTCAACAGGAACGGCGAGAGGAACTCCAGGGTCGTGCCACCATTCCAAGAGTCCCCCAGATGTCTCAGTCCATTCCAGAGGAACCTCTTTTCCCTTCACCGGCTCGTCTTTCACGCCGAGGATCGACTCACACCAAGGTGGCACGTGGCACAGCCCTGTGGGAAAGCCTCGTGGGAAAGCCTCGAGGGACAGCCTCGAGGGAAAGCCACAGATCCCTTGATCCACGTGACAGGAAGCGTGACACTACTGCTGCAGCTCGGGAGGAAAGCGCACGTGCATGCCCCCACTCGAGACGAGGCCTGACTCCCCTGGGGAGACTCAGAAGCACCCCAAGATCCATGGCAACACTGGAGAGGAATCCTCAGGTTCCGGCCCCGACTCCACACAAGGACTGAGGCCCCGGCATGGACGGGAGAGGAATCCCGAGGGGTCCCCTAGCAACTCGCATGGGGACTGGCCTTTCCTGAGGCCACCAGAGCGGGTCCCTGAGGTCCCCGTCGTAGCACGAGAAGACCTGCCGCAACTCGAGAAAATCCAGGAGGTTCTCCCCTCCAGGCGAGATGAGGCCCATTTCCGCTGAGGCGTCTCGAGGCTGATCACACCTCACCTCTGGAACTTCGAAAGGGTCCTTCACACCCTTGGTGCAAATCAAGAAGTTCCCCGACCTAGCCGTCTCCACTCGAGAGGAATCACGAGGGTCCCGCCCACATCCAGAGGAGCCCCGTTTCCGCCTCGTAGCTCGAGATGAGGGATCCTTTCCCTGCTTCGTCGGGAAAGAGTTCCCGTCGCATCTCAAGAGGAGGCCCTCTCAACAGGAACGGCGAGAGGAACTCCAGGGTCGTGCCACCATTCCAAGAGTCCCCCAGATGTCTCAGTCCATTCCAGAGGAACCTCTTTTCCCTTCACCGGCTCGTCTTTCACGCCGAGGATCGACTCACACCAAGGTGGCACGTGGCACAGCCCTGTGGGAAAGCCTCGTGCGAAAGCCTCGAGGGACAGCCTCGAGGGAAAGCCACAGATCCCTTGATCCACGTGACAGGAAGCGTGACACTACTGCTGCAACTCGGGAGGAAAGCGCACGTGCATGCCCCCACTCGAGACGAGGCCTGACTCCCCTGGGGAGACTCAGAAGCACCCCAAGATCCATGGCAACACTGGAGAGGAATCCTCAGGTTCCGGCCCCGACTCCACACAAGGACTGAGGCCCCGGCATGGACGGGAGAGGAATCCCGAGAGGTCCCCTAGCAACTCGCATGGGGACTGGCCTTTCCTGAGGCCACCAGAGCGGGTCCCTGTGGTCCCCGTCGTAACTCGAGAAGACCTGCCGCAACTGGAGAAAATCCAGGAGGTTCTCCCCTCCAGGCGAGATGAGGCCCATTTCCGCTGAGGCGTCTCGAGGCTGATCACACCTCACCTCTGGAACTTCCAAAGGGTCCTTCACACCCTTGGTGCAAATCAAGAAGTTCCCCGACATACCCGTCTCCACTCGAGAGGAATCACGAGGGTCCTGCCCACATCCAGAGGAGCCCCGTTTCTGCCTCGTAGCTCGAGATGAGGGATCCTTTCCCTGCTTCGTCGGGAAAGAGTTCCCGGCGTTCCCGTCGCATCTCAAGAGGAGGCCCTCTCAACAGGAACGGCGAGAGGAACTCCAGGGTCGTGCCACCATTCCAAGAGTCCACCAGATGTCTCAGTCCATTCCAGAGGAACCTCTTTTCCCTTCACCGGCTCGTCTTTCACGCCGAGGATCGACTCACACCAAGGTGGCACGTGGCACAGCCCTGTGAGAAAGCCTCGTTTGAAAGCCTCGAGGGACAGCCTCGAGGGAAAGCCACAGATCCCTTGATCCACGTGACAGGAAGCGTGACACTACTGCTGCAGCTCGGGAGGAAAGCGCACGTGCATGCCCCCACTCGAGACGAGGCCTGACTCCCCTGGGGAGACTCAGAAGCACCCCAAGATCCATGGCAACACTGGAGAGGAATCCTCAGGTTCGGCCCCGACTCCACACAAGGACTGGGGCCCCGGCATGGACGGGAGAGGAATCCCGAGAGGTCCCCTAGCAACTCGCATGGGGACTGGCCTTTCCTGAGGCCACCAGAGCGGGTCCCTGTGGTCCCCGTCGTAACTCGAGAAGACCTACCGCAACTGGAGAAAATCCAGGAGGTTCTCCCCTCCAGGCGAGATGAGGCCCATTTCCGCTGAGGCGTCTCGAGGCTGATCACACCTCACCTCTGGAACTTCCAAAGGGTCCTTCACACCCTTGGTGCAAATCAAGAAGTTCCCCGACATACCCGTCTCCACTCGAGAGGAATCACGAGGGTCCCGCCCACATCCAGAGGAGCCCCGTTTCCGCCTCGTAGCTCGAGATGAGGGATCCTTTCCCTGCTTCGTCGGGAAAGAGTTCCCGGCGTTCCCGTCGCATCTCAAGAGGAGGCCCTCTCAACAGGAACGGCGAGAGGAACTCCAGGGTCGTGCCACCATTCCAAGAGTCCACCAGATGTCTCAGTCCATTCCAGAGGAACCTCTTTTCCCTTCACCGGCTCGTCTTTCACGCCGAGGATCGACTCACACCAAGGTGGCACGTGGCACAGCCCTGTGAGAAAGCCTCGTGGGAAAGCCTCGAGGGACAGCCTCGAGGGAAAGCCACAGATCCCTTGATCCACGTGACAGGAAGCGTGACACTACTGCTGCAGCTCGGGAGGAAAGCGCACGTGCATGCCCCCACTCGAGACGAGGCCTGACTCCCCTGGGGAGACTCAGAAGCACCCCAAGATCCATGGCAACACTGGAGAGGAATCCTCAGTTTCCGGCCCCCACTCCACACAAGGACTGAGGCCCCGGCATGGACGGGAGAGGAATCCCGAGAGGTTCCCTCGCAACTCACATGGGGACTGGCCTTTCCTGAGGCCACCAGAGCGGGTCCCTGAGGTCCCCGTCGTAACTCGAGAAGACCTGCCGCAACTCGAGAAAATCCAGGAGGTTCTCCCCTCCAGGCGAGATGAGGCCCATTTCCGCTGAGGCGTCTCGAGGCTGATCACACCTCAACTCTGGAACTTCGAAAGGGTCCTTCACACCCTTGGTGCAAATCAAGAAGTTCCCCGAGATACCCGTCTCCACTCGAGAGGAATCACGAGGGTTCCGCCCACATCCAGAGGAGCCCCGTTTCCGCCTCGTAGCTCGAGATGAGGGATGCTTTTCCTGCTTCTTCGGAAAAGTGTTCCCGTTGTTCCCGTCGCATCTCAAGAGGAGGCCCTCTCAACAGGAACGGCGAGAGGAACTCCAGGGTCGTGCCACCATTCCAAGAGTCCCCCAGATGTCTCAGTCCATTCCAGAGGAACCTCTTTTCCCTTCAACGGCTCGTCTTTCACGCCGAGGATCGACTCACACCAAGGTGGCACGTGGCACAGCCCTGTGGGAAAGTCTCGTGGGAAAGCCTCGAGGGACAGCCTCGAGGGAAAGCCACAGATCCCTTGATCCACGTGACAGGAAGTGTGACACTACTGCTACAGCTCGGGAGGAAAGCGCACGTGCATGCCCCCACTCGAGACGAGGCCTGACTCCCCTGGGGAGACTCAGAAGCACCCCAAGATCCATGGCAACACTGGAGAGGAATCCTCAGGTTCCGGCCCCGACTCCACACAAGGACTGAGGCCCCGGCATGGACGGGAGAGGAATCCCGAGAGGTCCCCTAGCAACTCGCATGGGGACTGGCCTTTCCTGAGGCCACCAGAGCGGGTCCCTGAGGTCCCCGTCGTAACTCGAGAAGACCTGCCGCAACTCGAGAAAATCCAGCAGGTTCTCCCCTCCAGGCGAGATGAGGCCCATTTCCGTTGAGGCGTCTCGAGGCTGATCACACCTCACCTCTGGAACTTCGCAAGGGTCCTTCACACCCTTGGTGCAAATCAAGAAGTTCCCCGACCTAGCCGTCTCCACTCGAGAGGAATCACGAGGGTCCCGCCCACATCCAGAGGAGCCCCGTTTCCGCCTCGTAGCTCGAGATGAGGGATCCTTTCCCTGCTTCGTAGGGAAAGAGTTCCCGTCGCATCTCAAGAGGAGGCCCTCTCAACAGGAACGGCGAGAGGAACTCCAGGGTCGTGCCACCATTCCAAGAGTCCCCCAGATGTCTCAGTCCATTCCAGAGGAACCTCTTTTCCCTTCACCGGCTCGTCTTTCACGCCGAGGATCGACTCCCACCAAGGTGGCACGTGGCACAGCCCTGTGGGAAAGCCTCGTGGGAAAGCCTCGAGGGACAGCCTCGAGGGAAAGCCACAGATCCCTTGATCCACGTGACAGGAAGCGTGACACTACTGCTGCAGCTCGGGAGGAAAGCGCACGTGCATGCCCCCACTCGAGACGAGGCCTGACTCCCCTGGGGAGACTCAGAAGCACCCCAAGATCCATGGCAACACTGGAGAGGAATCCTCAGGTTCCGGCCCCGACTCCACACAAGGACTGAGGCCCCGGCATGGACGGGAGAGGAATCCCGAAGGTCCCCTAGCAACTCGCATGGGGACTGGCCTTTCCTGAGGCCACCAGAGCGGGTCCCTGAGGTCCCCGTCGTAACTCGAGAAGACCTGCCGCAACTCGAGAAAATCCAGGAGGTTCTCCCCTTAGGCGAGATGAAGCCCATTTCCGCTGAGGCGTCTCGAGGCTGATCACACCTCACCTCTGGAACTTCGAAAGGGTCCTTCACACCCTTGGTGCAAATCAAGAAGTTCCCCGACCTAGCCGTCTCCACTCGAGAGGAATCACGAGGGTCCCGCCCACATCCAGAGGAGCCCCGTTTCCGCCTCGTAGCTCGAGATGAGGGATCCTTTCCCTGCTTCGTCGGGAAAGAGTTCCCGGCGTTCCCGTCGCATCTCAAGAGGAGGCCCTCTCAACAGGAACGGCGAGAGGAACTCCAGGGTCGTGCCACCATTCCAAGAGTCCCCCAGATGTCTCAGTCCATTCCAGAGGAACCTCTTTTCCCTTCACCGGCTCGTCTTTCACGCCGAGGATCGACTCACACCAAGGTGGCACGTGGCACAGCCCTGTGGGAAAGCCTCGTGGAAAAGCCTCGAGGGACAGCCTCGAGGGAAAGCCACAGATCCCTTGATCCACGTGACAGGAAGCGTGACACTACTGCTGCAGCTCGGGAGGAAAGCGCACGTGCATGCCCCCACTCGAGACGTGGCCTGACTCCCCTGGGGAGACTCAGAAGCACCCCAAGATCCATGGCAACACTGGAGAGGAATCCTCAGGTTCGGCCCCGACTCCACACAAGGACTGAGGCCCCGGCATGGACGGGAGAGGAATCCCGAGAGGTCCCCTAGCAACTCGCATGGGGACTGGCCTTTCCTGAGGCCACCAGAGCGGGTCCCTGTGGTCCCCGTCGTAACTCGAGAAGACCTACCGCAACTGGAGAAAATCCAGGAGGTTCTCCCCTCCAGGCGAGATGAGGCCCATTTCCGCTGAGGCGTCTCGAGGCTGATCACACCTCACCTCTGGAACTTCCAAAGGGTCCTTCACACCCTTGGTGCAAATCAAGAAGTTCCCCGACATACCGGTCTCCACTCGAGAGGAATCACGAGGGTCCCGCCCACATCCAGAGGAGCCCCGTTTCCGCCTCGTAGCTCGAGATGAGGGATCCTTTCCCTGCTTCGTCGGGAAAGAGTTCCCGGCGTTCCCGTCGCATCTCAAGAGGAGGCCCTCTCAACAGGAACGGCGAGAGGAACTCCAGGGTCGTGCCACCATTCCAAGAGTCCACCAGATGTCTCAGTCCATACCAGAGGAACCTCTTTTCCCTTCACCGGCTCGTCTTTCACGCCGAGGATCGACTCACACCAAGGTGGCACGTGGCACAGCCCTGTGAGAAAGCCTCGTGGGAAAGCCTCGAGGGACAGCCTCGAGGGAAAGCCACAGATCCCTTGATCCACGTGACAGGAAGCGTGACACTACTGCTGCAGCTCGGGAGGAAAGCGCACGTGCATGCCCCCACTCGAGACGAGGCCTGACTCCCCTGGGGAGACTCAGAAGCACCCCAAGATCCATGGCAACACTGGAGAGGAATCCTCAGGTTCCGGCCCCCACTCCACACAAGGACTGAGGCCCCGGCATGGACGGGAGAGGAATCCCGAGAGGTTCCCTCGCAACTCACATGGGGACTGGCCTTTCCTGAGGCCACCAGAGCGGGTCCCTGAGGTCCCCGTCGTAACTCGAGAAGACCTGCCGCAACTCGAGAAAATCCAGGAGGTTCTCCCCTCCAGGCGAGATGAGGCCCATTTCCGTTGAGGCGTCTCGAGGCTGATCACACCTCAACTCTGGAACTTCGAAAGGGTCCTTCACACCCTTGGTGCAAATCAAGAAGTTCCCCGAGATACCCGTCTCCACTCGAGAGGAATCACGAGGGTTCCGCCCACATCCAGAGGAGCCCCGTTTCCGCCTCGTAGCTCGAGATGAGGGATGCTTTTCCTGCTTCTTCGGGAAAGTGTTCCCGTTGTTCCCGTCGCATCTCAAGAGGAGGCCCTCTCAACAGGAACGGCGAGAGGAACTCCAGGGTCGTGCCACCATTCCAAGAGTCCCCCAGATGTCTCAGTCCATTCCAGAGGAACCTCTTTTCCCTTCAACGGCTCGTCTTTCACGCCGAGGATCGACTCACACCAAGGTGGCACGTGGCACAGCCCTGTGGGAAAGTCTCGTGGGAAAGCCTCGAGGGACAGCCTCGAGGGAAAGCCACAGATCCCTTGATCCACGTGACAGGAAGTGTGACACTACTGCTACAGCTCGGGAGGAAAGCGCACGTGCATGCCCCCACTCGAGACGAGGCCTGACTCCCCTGGGGAGACTCAGAAGCACCCCAAGATCCATGGCAACACTGGAGAGGAATCCTCAGGTTCCGGCCCCGACTCCACACAAGGACTGAGGCCCCGGCATGGACGGGAGAGGAATCCCGAGAGGTCCCCTAGCAACTCGCATGGGGACTGGCCTTTCCTGAGGCCACCAGAGCGGGTCCCTGAGGTCCCCGTCGTAACTCGAGAAGACCTGCCGCAACTCGAGAAAATCCAGCAGGTTCTCCCCTCCAGGCGAGATGAGGCCCATTTCCGTTGAGGCGTCTCGAGGCTGATCACACCTCACCTCTGGAACTTCGCAAGGGTCCTTCACACCCTTGGTGCAAATCAAGAAGTTCCCCGACCTAGCCGTCTCCACTCGAGAGGAATCACGAGGGTCCCGCCCACATCCAGAGGAGCCCCGTTTCCGCCTCGTAGCTCGAGATGAGGGATCCTTTCCCTGCTTCGTCGGGAAAGAGTTCCCGTCGCATCTCAAGAGGAGGCCCTCTCAACAGGAACGGCGAGAGGAACTCCAGGGTCGTGCCACCATTCCAAGAGTCCCCCAGATGTCTCAGTCCATTCCAGAGGAACCTCTTTTCCCTTCACCGGCTCGTCTTTCACGCCGAGGATCGACTCACACCAAGGTGGCACGTGGCACAGCCCTGTGGGAAAGCCTCGTGCGAAAGCCTCGAGGGACAGCCTCGAGGGAAAGCCACAGATCCCTTGATCCACGTGACAGGAAGCGTGACACTACTGCTGCAACTCGGGAGGAAAGCGCACGTGCATGCCCCCACTCGAGACGAGGCCTGACTCCCCTGGGGAGACTCAGAAGCACCCCAAGATCCATGGCAACACTGGAGAGGAATCCTCAGGTTCCGGCCCCGACTCCACACAAGGACTGAGGCCCCGGCATGGACGGGAGAGGAATCCCGAGAGGTCCCCTAGCAACTCGCATGGGGACTGGCCTTTCCTGAGGCCACCAGAGCGGGTCCCTGAGGTCCCCGTCGTAACTCGAGAAAACCTGCCGCAACTCGAGAAAATCCAGGAGGTTATCCGCTCCAGGCGAGATGAGGCCCATTTCCGCTGAGGCGTCTCGAGGCTGATCACACCTCACCTCTGGAACTTCGAAAGGGTCCTTCACACCCTTGGTGCAAATCAAGAAGTTCCCCGACCTAGCCGTCTCCACTCGAGAGGAATCACGAGGGTCCCGCCCACATCCAGAGGAGCCCCGTTTCCGCCTCGTAGCTCGAGATGAGGGATCCTTTCCCTGCTTCGTCGGGAAAGAGTTCCCGGCGTTCCCGTCGCATCTCAAGAGGAGGCCCTCTCAACAGGAACGGCGAGAGGAACTCCAGGGTCGTGCCACCATTCCAAGAGTCCACCAGATGTCTCAGTCCATTCCAGAGGAACGTCTTTTCCCTTCACCGGCTCGTCTTTCACACCGAGGATCGACTCACACCAAGGTGGCACGTGGCACAGCCCTGTGGGAAAGCCTCGTGGGAAAGCCTCGAGGGACAGCCTCGAGGGAAAGCCACAGATCCCTTGATCCACGTGTCAGGAAGCGTGACACTACTGCTGCAGCTCGGGAGGAAAGCGCACATGCATGCCCCCACACGAGACGAGGCCTGACTCCCCTGGGGAGACTCAGAAGCACCCCAAGATCCATGGCAACACTGGAGAGGAATCCTCAAGTTCCGGCCCCGACTCCACACAAGGACTGAGGCCCCGGCATGGACGGGAGAGGAATCCCGAGAGGTCCCCTAGCAACTCGCATGGGGACTGGCCTTTCCTGAGGCCACCAGAGCGGGTCCCTGAGGTCCCCGTCGTAACTCGAGAAGACCTGCCGCAACTCGAGAAAATCCAGGAGGTTCTCCCCTCCAGGCGAGATGAGGCCCATTTCCGCTGAGGCGTCTCGAGGCTGATCACACCTCACCTCTGGAACTTCGAAAGGGTCCTTCACACCCTTGGTGCAAATCAAGAAGTTCCCCGACCTAGCCGTCTCCACTCGAGAGGAATCACGAGGGTCCCGCCCACATCCAGAGGAGCCCCGTTTCCGCCTCGTAGCTCGAGATGAGGGATCCTTTCCCTGCTTCTTCGGGAAAGAGTTCCCGTCGCATCTCAAGAGGAGGCCCTCTCAACAGGAACGGCGAGAGGAACTCCAGGGTCGTGCCACCATTCCAAGAGTCCCCCAGATGTCTCAGTCCATTCCAGAGGAACCTCTTTTCCCTTCACCGGCTCGTCTTTCACGCCGAGGATCGACTCACACCAAGGTGGCACGTGGCACAGCCCTGTGGGAAAGCCTCGTGGGAAAGCCTCGAGGGACAGCCTCGAGGGAAAGCCACAGATCCCTTGATCCACGTGACAGGAAGCGTGACACTACTGCTGCAACTCGGGAGGAAAGCGCACGTGCATGCCCCCACTCGAGACGAGGCCTGACTCCCCTGGGGAGACTCAGAAGCACCCCAAGATCCATGGCAACACTGGAGAGGAATCCTCAGGTTCCGGCCCCGACTCCACACAAGGACTGAGGCCCCGGCATGGACGGGAGAGGAATCCCGAGAGGTCCCCTAGCAACTCGCATGGGGACTGGCCTTTCCTGAGGCCACCAGAGCGGGTCCCTGAGGTCCCCGTCGTAACTCGAGAAGACCTGCCGCAACTCGAGAAAATCCAGGAGGTTATCCGCTCCAGGCGAGATGAGGCCCATTTCCGCTGAGGCGTCTCGAGGCTGATCACACCTCACCTCTGGAACTTCGAAAGGGTCCTTCACACCCTTGGTGCAAATCAAGAAGTTCCCCGACCTAGCCGTCTCCACTCGAGAGGAATCACGAGGGTCCCGCCCACATCCAGAGGAGCCCCGTTTCCGCCTCGTAGCTCGAGATGAGGGATCCTTTCCCTGCTTCGTCGGGAAAGAGTTCCCGGCGTTCCCGTCGCATCTCAAGAGGAGGCCCTCTCAACAGGAACGGCGAGAGGAACTCCAGGGTCGTGCCACCATTCCAAGAGTCCCCCAGATGTCTCAGTCCATTCCAGAGGAACCTCTTTTCCCTTCACCGGCTCGTCTTTCACACCGAGGATCGACTCACACCAAGGTGGCACGTGGCACAGCCCTGTGGGAAAGCCTCGTGGGAAAGCCTCGAGGGACAGCCTCGAGGGAAAGCCACAGATCCCTTGATCCAGTGTCAGGAAGCGTGACACTACTGCTGCAGCTCGGGAGGAAAGCGCACGGGCATGCCCCCACACGAGACGAGGCCTGACTCCCCTGGGGAGACTCAGAAGCACCCCAAGATCCATGGCAACACTGGAGAGGAATCCTCAAGTTCCGGCCCCGACTCCACACAAGGACTGAGGCCCCGGCATGGACGGGAGAGGAATCCCGAGAGGTCCCCTAGCAACTCGCATGGGGACTGGCCTTTCCTGAGGCCACCAGAGCGGGTCCCTGAGGTCCCCGTCGTAACTCGAGAAGACCTGCCGCAACTCGAGAAAATCCAGGAGGTTCTCCCCTCCAGGCGAGATGAGGCCCATTCCCGCTGAGGCGTCTCGAGGCTGATCACACCTCACCTCTGGAACTTCGAAAGGGTCCTTCACACCCTTGG
Source organism: Budorcas taxicolor (assembly GCF_023091745.1). Taxonomy (NCBI): domain Eukaryota; kingdom Metazoa; phylum Chordata; class Mammalia; order Artiodactyla; family Bovidae; genus Budorcas; species Budorcas taxicolor. The sequence goes on along the minus strand of NW_026292784.1, from coordinate 139,648 downwards.
TGCAAATCAAGAAGTTCCCCGACCTAGCCGTCTCCACTCGAGAGGAATCACGAGGGTCCCGCCCACATCCAGAGGAGCCCCGTTTCCGCCTCGTAGCTCGAGATGAGGGATCCTTTCCCTGCTTCGTAGGGAAAGAGTTCCCGTCGCATCTCAAGAGGAGGCCCTCTCAACAGGAACGGCGAGAGGAACTCCAGGGTCGTGCCACCATTCCAAGAGTCCCCCAGATGTCTCAGTCCATTCCAGAGGAACCTCTTTTCCCTTCACCGGCTCGTCTTTCACGCCGAGGATCGACTCACACCAAGGTGGCACGTGGCACAGCCCTGTGGGAAAGCCTCGTGCGAAAGCCTCGAGGGACAGCCTCGAGGGAAAGCCACAGATCCCTTGATCCACGTGACAGGAAGCGTGACACTACTGCTGCAACTCGGGAGGAAAACGCACGTGCATGCCCCCACTCGAGACGAGGCCTGACTCCCCTGGGGAGACTCAGAAGCACCCCAAGATCCATGGCAACACTGGAGAGGAATCCTCAGGTTCCGGCCCCGACTCCACACAAGGACTGAGGCCCCGGCATGGACGGGAGAGGAATCCCGAGAGGTCCCCTAGCAACTCGCATGGGGACTGGCCTTTCCTGAGGCCACCAGAGCGGGTCCCTGAGGTCCCCGTCGTAACTCGAGAAGACCTGCCGCAACTCGAGAAAATCCAGGAGGTTATCCGCTCCAGGCGAGATGAGGCCCATTTCCGCTGAGGTGTCTCGAGGCTGATCACACCTCACCTCTGGAACTTCGAAAGGGTCCTTCACACCCTTGGTGCAAATCAAGAAGTTCCCCGACCTAGCCGTCTCCACTCGAGAGGAATCACGAGGGTCCCGCCCACATCCAGAGGAGCCCCGTTTCCGCCTCGTAGCTCGAGATGAGGGATCCTTTCCCTGCTTCGTCGGGAAAGAGTTCCCGGCGTTCCCGTCGCATCTCAAGAGGAGGCCCTCTCAACAGGAACGGCGAGAGGAACTCCAGGGTCGTGGCACCATTCCAAGAGTCCCCCAGATGTCTCAGTCCATTCCAGAGGAACGTCTTTTCCCTTCACCGGCTCGTCTTTCACACCGAGGATCGACTCACACCAAGGTGGCACGTGGCACAGCCCTGTGGGAAAGCCTCGTGGGAAAGCCTCGAGGGACAGCCTCGAGGGAAAGCCACAGATCCCTTGATCCACGTGTCAGGAAGCGTGACACTACTGCTGCAGCTCGGGAGGAAAGCGCACGTGCATGCCCCCACACGAGACGAGGCCTGACTCCCCTGGGGAGACTCAGAAGCACCCCAAGATCCATGGCAACACTGGAGAGGAATCCTCAAGTTCCGGCCCCGACTCCACACAAGGACTGAGGCCCCGGCATGGACGGGAGAGGAATCCCGAGAGGTCCCCTAGCAACTCGCATGGGGACTGGCCTTTCCTGAGGCCACCAGAGCGGGTCCCTGAGGTCCCCGTCGTAACTCGAGAAGACCTGCCGCAACTCGAGAAAATCCAGGAGGTTCTCCCCTCCAGGCGAGATGAGGCCCATTTCCGCTGAGGCGTCTCGAGGCTGATCACACCTCACCTCTGGAACTTCGAAAGGGTCCTTCACACCCTTGGTGCAAATCAAGAAGTTCCCCGACCTAGCCGTCTCCACTCGAGAGGAATCACGAGGGTCCCGCCCACATCCAGAGGAGCCCCGTTTCCGCCTCGTAGCTCGAGATGAGGGATCCTTTCCCTGCTTCGTCGGGAAAGAGTTCCCGGCGTTCCCGTCGCATCTCAAGAGGAGGCCCTCTCAACAGGAACGGCGAGAGGAACTCCAGGGTCGTGCCACCATTCCAAGAGTCCCCAAGATGTCACAGTCCATTCCAGAGGAACCTCTTTTCCCTTCACCGGCTCGTCTTTCACACCGAGGATCGACTCACACCAAGGTGGCACGTGGCACAGCCCTGTGGGAAAGCCTCGTGGGAAAGCCTCGAGGGACAGCCTCGAGGGAAAGCCACAGATCCCTTGATCCACGTGACAGGAAGCGTGACACTACTGCTGCAGCTCGGGAGGAAAGCGCACGTGCATGCCCCCACTCGAGACGAGGCCTGACTCCCCTGGGGAGACTCAGAAGCACCCCAAGATCCATGGCAACACTGGAGAGGAATCCTCAGGTTCCGGCCACGACTCCACACAAGGACTGAGGCCCCGGCATGGACGGGAGAGGAATCCCGAGGGGTCCCCTAGCAACTCGCATGGGGACTGGCCTTTCCTGAGGCCACCAGAGCGGGTCCCTGAGGTCCCCGTCGTAACTCGAGAAGACCTGCCGCAACTCGAGAAAATCCAGGAGGTTCTCCCCTCCAGGCGAGATGAGGCCCATTTCCGCTGAGGCGTCTCGAGGCTGATCACACCTCACCTCTGGAACTTCGCAAGGGTCCTTCACACCCTTGGTGCAAATCAAGAAGTTCCCCGACCTAGCCGTCTCCACTCGAGAGGAATCACGAGGGTCCCGCCCACATCCAGAGGAGCCCCGTTTCCGCCTCGTAGCTCGAGATGAGGGATCCTTTCCCTGCTTCGTCGGGAAAGAGTTCCCGTCGCATCTCAAGAGGAGGCCCTCTCAACAGGAACGGCGAGAGGAACTCCAGGGTCGTGCCACCATTCCAAGAGTCCCCCAGATGTCTCAGTCCATTCCAGAGGAACCTCTTTTCCCTTCACCGGCTCGTCTTTCACGCCGAGGATCGACTCACACCAAGGTGGCACGTGGCACAGCCCTGTGGGAAAGCCTCGTGCGAAAGCCTCGAGGGACAGCCTCGAGGGAAAGCCACAGATCCCTTGATCCACGTGACAGGAAGCGTGACACTACTGCTGCAACTCGGGAGGAAAGCGCACGTGCATGCCCCCACTCGAGACGAGGCCTGACTCCCCTGGGGAGACTCAGAAGCACCCCAAGATCCATGGCAACACTGGAGAGGAATCCTCAGGTTCCGGCCCCGACTCCACACAAGGACTGAGGCCCCGGCATGGACGGGAGAGGAATCCCGAGAGGTCCCCTAGCAACTCGCATGGGGACTGGCCTTTCCTGAGGCCACCAGAGCGGGTCCCTGAGGTCCCCGTCGTAACTCGAGAAGACCTGCCGCAACTCGAGAAAATCCAGGAGGTTATCCGCTCCAGGCGAGATGAGGCCCATTTCCGCTGAGGCGTCTCGAGGCTGATCACACCTCACCTCTGGAACTTCGAAAGGGTCCTTCACACCCTTGGTGCAAATCAAGAAGTTCCCCGACCTAGCCGTCTCCACTCGAGAGGAATCACGAGGGTCCCGCCCACATCCAGAGGAGCCCCGTTTCCGCCTCGTAGCTCGAGATGAGGGATCCTTTCCCTGCTTCGTCGGGAAAGAGTTCCCGGCGTTCCCGTCGCATCTCAAGAGGAGGCCCTCTCAACAGGAACGGCGAGAGGAACTCCAGGGTCGTGCCACCATTCCAAGAGTCCCCAAGATGTCACAGTCCATTCCAGAGGAACCTCTTTTCCCTTCACCGGCTCGTCTTTCACACCGAGGATCGACTCACACCAAGGTGGCACGTGGCACAGCCCTGTGGGAAAGCCTCGTGGGAAAGCCTCGAGGGACAGCCTCGAGGGAAAGCCACAGATCCCTTGATCCACGTGACAGGAAGCGTGACACTACTGCTGCAGCTCGGGAGGAAAGCGCACGTGCATGCCCCCACTCGAGACGAGGCCTGACTCCCCTGGGGAGACTCAGAAGCACCCCAAGATCCATGGCAACACTGGAGAGGAATCCTCAGGTTCCGGCCACGACTCCACACAAGGACTGAGGCCCCGGCATGGACGGGAGAGGAATCCCGAGGGGTCCCCTAGCAACTCGCATGGGGACTGGCCTTTCCTGAGGCCACCAGAGCGGGTCCCTGAGGTCCCCGTCGTAACTCGAGAAGACCTGCCGCAACTCGAGAAAATCCAGGAGGTTCTCCCCTCCAGGCGAGATGAGGCCCATTTCCGCTGAGGCGTCTCGAGGCTGATCACACCTCACCTCTGGAACTTCGCAAGGGTCCTTCACACCCTTGGTGCAAATCAAGAAGTTCCCCGACCTAGCCGTCTCCACTCGAGAGGAATCACGAGGGTCCCGCCCACATCCAGAGGAGCCCCGTTTCCGCCTCGTAGCTCGAGATGAGGGATCCTTTCCCTGCTTCGTCGGGAAAGAGTTCCCGTCGCATCTCAAGAGGAGGCCCTCTCAACAGGAACGGCGAGAGGAACTCCAGGGTCGTGCCACCATTCCAAGAGTCCCCCAGATGTCTCAGTCCATTCCAGAGGAACCTCTTTTCCCTTCACCGGCTCGTCTTTCACGCCGAGGATCGACTCACACCAAGGTGGCACGTGGCACAGCCCTGTGGGAAAGCCTCGTGCGAAAGCCTCGAGGGACAGCCTCGAGGGAAAGCCACAGATCCCTTGATCCACGTGACAGGAAGCGTGACACTACTGCTGCAACTCGGGAGGAAAGCGCACGTGCATGCCCCCACTCGAGACGAGGCCTGACTCCCCTGGGGAGACTCAGAAGCACCCCAAGATCCATGGCAACACTGGAGAGGAATCCTCAGGTTCCGGCCCCGACTCCACACAAGGACTGAGGCCCCGGCATGGACGGGAGAGGAATCCCGAGAGGTCCCCTAGCAACTCGCATGGGGACTGGCCTTTCCTGAGGCCACCAGAGCGGGTCCCTGAGGTCCCCGTCGTAACTCGAGAAGACCTGCCGCAACTCGAGAAAATCCAGGAGGTTATCCGCTCCAGGCGAGATGAGGCCCATTTCCGCTGAGGCGTCTCGAGGCTGATCACACCTCACCTCTGGAACTTCGAAAGGGTCCTTCACACCCTTGGTGCAAATCAAGAAGTTCCCCGACCTAGCCGTCTCCACTCGAGAGGAATCACGAGGGTCCCGCCCACATCCAGAGGAGCCCCGTTTCCGCCTCGTAGCTCGAGATGAGGGATCCTTTCCCTGCTTCGTCGGGAAAGATTTCCCGGCGTTCCCGTCGCATCTCAAGAGGAGGCCCTCTCAACAGGAACGGCGAGAGGAACTCCAGGGTCGTGCCACCATTCCAAGAGTCCCCCAGATGTCTCAGTCCATTCCAGAGGAACGTCTTTTCCCTTCACCGGCTCGTCTTTCACACCGAGGATCGACTCACACCAAGGTGGCACGTGGCACAGCCCTGTGGGAAAGCCTCGTGGGAAAGCCTCGAGGGACAGCCTCGAGGGAAAGCCACAGATCCCTTGATCCACGTTTCAGGAAGCGTGACACTACTGCTGCAGCTCGGGAGGAAAGCGCACGTGCATGCCCCCACACGAGACGAGGCCTGACTCCCCTGGGGAGACTCAGAAGCACCCCAAGATCAATGGCAACACTGGAGAGGAATCCTCAAGTTCCGGCCCCGACTCCACACAAGGACTGAGGCCCCGGCATGGACGGGAGAGGAATCCCGAGAGGTCCCCTAGCAACTCGCATGGGGACTGGCCTTTCCTGAGGCCACCAGAGCGGGTCCCTGAGGTCCCCGTCGTAACTCGAGAAGACCTGCCGCAACTCGAGAAAATCCAGGAGGTTCTCCCCTCCAGGCGAGATGAGGCCCATTTCCGCTGAGGCGTCTCGAGGCTGATCACACCTCACCTCTGGAACTTCGAAAGGGTCCTTCACACCCTTGGTGCAAATCAAGAAGTTCCCCGACCTAGCCGTCTCCACTCGAGAGGAATCACGAGGGTCCCGCCCACATCCAAAGGAGCCCCGTTTCCGCCTCGTAGCTCGAGATGAGGGATCCTTTCCCTGCTTCTTCGGGAAAGAGTTCCCGTCGCATCTCAAGAGGAGGCCCTCTCAACAGGAACGGCGAGAGGAACTCCAGGGTCGTGCCACCATTCCAAGAGTCCCCCAGATGTCTCAGTCCATTCCAAAGGAACCTCTTTTCCCTTCACCGGCTCGTCTTTCACGCCGAGGATCGACTCACACCAAGGTGGCACGTGGCACAGCCCTGTGGGAAAGCCTCGTGCGAAAGCCTCGAGGGACAGCCTCGAGGGAAAGCCACAGATCCCTTGATCCACGTGACAGGAAGCGTGACACTACTGCTGCAACTCGGGAGGAAAGTGCACGTGCATGCCCCCACTCGAGACGAGGCCTGACTCCCCTGGGGAGACTCAGAAGCACCCCAAGATCCATGGCAACACTGGAGAGGAATCCTCAAGTTCCGGCCCCGACTCCACACAAGGACTGAGGCCCCGGCATGGACGGGAGAGGAATCCCTAGAGGTCCCCTAGCAACTCGCATGGGGACTGGCCTTTCCTGAGGCCACCAGAGCGGGTCCCTGAGGTCCCCGTCGTAACTCGAGAAGACCTGCCGCAACTCGAGAAAATCCAGGAGGTTATCCGCTCCAGGCGAGATGAGGCCCATTTCCGCTGAGGCGTCTCGAGGCTGATCACACCTCACCTCTGGAACTTCGAAAGGGTCCTTCACACCCTTGGTGCAAATCAAGAAGTTCCCCGACCTAGCCGTCTCCACTCGAGAGGAATCACGAGGGTCCCGCCCACATCCAGAGGAGCCCCGTTTCCGCCTCGTAGCTCGAGATGAGGGATCCTTTCCCTGCTTCGTCGGGAAAGAGTTCCCGGCGTTCCCGTCGCATCTCAAGAGGAGGCCCTCTCAACAGGAACGGCGAGAGGAACTCCAGGGTCGTGCCACCATTCCAAGAGTCCCCCAGATGTCTCAGTCCATTCCAGAGGAACGTCTTTTCCCTTCACCGGCTCGTCTTTCACACCGAGGATCGACTCACACCAAGGTGGCACGTGGCACAGCCCTGTGGGAAAGCCTCGTGGGAAAGCCTCGAGGGACAGCCTCGAGGGAAAGCCACAGATCCCTTGATCCACGTGTCAGGAAGCGTGACACTACTGCTGCAGCTCGGGAGGAAAGCGCACGTGCATGCCCCCACACGAGACGAGGCCTGACTCCCCTGGGGAGACTCAGAAGCACCCCAAGATCCATGGCAACACTGGAGAGGAATCCTCAAGTTCCGGCCCCGACTCCACACAAGGACTGAGGCCCCGGCATGGACGGGAGAGGAATCCCGAGAGGTCCCCTAGCAACTCGCATGGGGACTGGCCTTTCCTGAGGCCACCAGAGCGGGTCCCTGAGGTCCCCGTCGTAACTCGAGAAGACCTGCCGCAACTCGAGAAAATCCAGGAGGTTCTCCCCTCCAGGCGAGATGAGGCCCATTTCCGCTGAGGCGTCTCGAGGCTGATCACACCTCACCTCTGGAACTTCGAAAGGGTCCTTCACACCCTTGGTGCAAATCAAGAAGTTCCCCGACCTAGCCGTCTCCACTCGAGAGGAATCACGAGGGTCCCGCCCACATCCAGAGGAGCCCCGTTTCCGCCTCGTAGCTCGAGATGAGGGATCCTTTCCCTGCTTCGTCGGGAAAGAGTTCCCGTCGCATCTCAAGAGGAGGCCCTCTCAACAGGAACGGCGAGAGGAACTCCAGGGTCGTGCCACCATTCCAAGAGTCCCCCAGATGTCTCAGTCCATTCCAGAGGAACCTCTTTTCCCTTCACCGGCTCGTCTTTCACGCCGAGGATCGACTCACACCAAGGTGGCACGTGGCACAGCCCTGTGGGAAAGCCTCGTGCGAAAGCCTCGAGGGACAGCCTCGAGGGAAAGCCACAGATCCCTTGATCCACGTGACAGGAAGCGTGACACTACTGCTGCAACTCGGGAGGAAAGCGCACGTGCATGCCCCCACTCGAGACGAGGCCTGACTCCCCTGGGGAGACTCAGAAGCACCCCAAGATCCATGGCAACACTGGAGAGGAATCCTCAGGTTCCGGCCCCGACTCCACACAAGGACTGAGGCCCCGGCATGGACGGGAGAGGAATCCCGAGAGGTCCCCTAGCAACTCGCATGGGGGACTGGCCTTTCCTGAGGCCACCAGAGCGGGTCCCTGAGGTCCCCGTCATAACTCGAGAAGACCTGCCGCAACTCGAGAAAATCCAGGAGGTTATCCGCTCCAGGCGAGATGAGGCCCATTTCCGCTGAGGCGTCTCGAGGCTGATCACACCTCACCTCTGGAACTTCGAAAGGGTCCTTCACACCCTTGGTGCAAATCAAGAAGTTCCCCGACCTAGCCGTCTCCACTCGAGAGGAATCACGAGGGTCCCGCCCACATCCAGAGGAGCCCCGTTTCCGCCTCGTAGCTCGAGATGAGGGATCCTTTCCCTGCTTCGTCGGGAAAGAGTTCCCGGCGTTCCCGTCGCATCTCAAGAGGAGGCCCTCTCAACAGGAACGGCGAGAGGAACTCCAGGGTCGTGCCACCATTCCAAGAGTCCCCCAGATGTCTCAGTCCATTCCAGAGGAACCTCTTTTCCCTTCACCGGCTCGTCTTTCACACCGAGGATCGACTCACACCAAGGTGGCACGTGGCACAGCCCTGTGGGAAAGCCTCGTGGGAAAGCCTCGAGGGACAGCCTCGAGGGAAAGCCACAGATCCCTTGATCCACGTGTCAGGAAGCGTGACACTACTGCTGCAGCTCGGGAGGAAAGCGCACGTGCATGCCCCCACACGAGACGAGGCCTGACTCCCCTGGGGAGACTCAGAAGCACCCCAAGATCCATGGCAACACTGGAGAGGAATCCTCAAGTTCCGGCCCCGACTCCACACAAGGACTGAGGCCCCGGCATGGACGGGAGAGGAATCCCGAGAGGTCCCCTAGCAACTCGCATGGGGACTGGCCTTTCCTGAGGCCACCAGAGCGGGTCCCTGAGGTCCCCGTCGTAACTCGAGAAGACCTGCCGCAACTCGAGAAAATCCAGGAGGTTCTCCCCTCCAGGCGAGATGAGGCCCATTTCCGCTGAGGCGTCTCGAGGCTGATCACACCTCACCTCTGGAACTTCGAAAGGGTCCTTCACACCCTTGGTGCAAATCAAGAAGTTCCCCGACCTAGCCGTCTCCACTCGAGAGGAATCACGAGGGTCCCGCCCACATCCAGAGGAGCCCCGTTTCCGCCTCGTAGCTCGAGATGAGGGATCCTTTCCCTGCTTCGTCGGGAAAGAGTTCCCGTCGCATCTCAAGAGGAGGCCCTCTCAACAGGAACGGCGAGAGGAACTCCAGGGTCGTGCCACCATTCCAAGAGTCCCCCAGATGTCTCAGTCCATTCCAGAGGAACCTCTTTTCCCTTCACCGGCTCGTCTTTCACGCCGAGGATCGACTCACACCAAGGTGGCACGTGGCACAGCCCTGTGGGAAAGCCTCGTGCGAAAGCCTCGAGGGACAGCCTCGAGGGAAAGCCACAGATCCCTTGATCCACGTGACAGGAAGCGTGACACTACTGCTGCAACTCGGGAGGAAAGCGCACGTGCATGCCCCCACTCGAGACGAGGCCTGACTCCCCTGGGGAGACTCAGAAGCACCCCAAGATCCATGGCAACACTGGAGAGGAATCCTCAGGTTCCGGCCCCGACTCCACACAAGGACTGAGGCCCCGGCATGGACGGGAGAGGAATCCCGAGAGGTCCCCTAGCAACTCGCATGGGGACTGGCCTTTCCTGAGGCCACCAGAGCGGGTCCCTGAGGTCCCCGTCGTAACTCGAGAAGACCTGCCGCAACTCGAGAAAATCCAGGAGGTTATCCGCTCCAGGCGAGATGAGGCCCATTTCCGCTGAGGCGTCTCGAGGCTGATCACACCTCACCTCTGGAACTTCGAAAGGGTCCTTCACACCCTTGGTGCAAATCAAGAAGTTCCCCGACCTAGCCGTCTCCACTCGAGAGGAATCACGAGGGTCCCGCCCACATCCAGAGGAGCCCCGTTTCCGCCTCGTAGCTCGAGATGAGGGATCCTTTCCCTGCTTCGTCGGGAAAGAGTTCCCGGCGTTCCCGTCGCATCTCAAGAGGAGGCCCTCTCAACAGGAACGGCGAGAGGAACTCCAGGGTCGTGCCACCATTCCAAGAGTCCCCCAGATGTCTCAGTCCATTCCAGAGGAACGTCTTTTCCCTTCACCGGCTCGTCTTTCACACCGAGGATCGACTCACACCAAGGTGGCACGTGGCACAGCCCTGTGGGAAAGCCTCGTGGGAAAGCCTCGAGGGACAGCCTCGAGGGAAAGCCACAGATCCCTTGATCCACGTGTCAGGAAGCGTGACACTACTGCTGCAGCACGGGAGGAAAGCGCACGTGCATGCCCCCACACGAGACGAGGCCTGACTCCCCTGGGGAGACTCAGAAGCACCCCAAGATCCATGGCAACACTGGAGAGGAATCCTCAAGTTCCGGCCCCGACTCCACACAAGGACTGAGGCCCCGGCATGGACGGGAGAGGAATCCCTAGAGGTCCCCTAGCAACTCGCATGGGGACTGGCCTTTCCTGAGGCCACCAGAGCGGGTCCCTGAGGTCCCCGTCGTAACTCGAGAAGACCTGCCGCAACTCGAGAAAATCCAGGAGGTTCTCCCCCTCCAGGCGAGATGAGGCCCATTTCCGCTGAGGCGTCTCGAGGCTGATCACACCTCACCTCTGGAACTTCGAAAGGGTCCTTCACACCCTTGGTGCAAATCAAGAAGTTCACCGACCTAGCCGTCTCCACTCGAGAGGAATCACGAGGGTCCCGTCCACATCCAGAGGAGCCCCGTTTCCGCCTCGTAGCTCGAGATGAGGGATCCTTTCCCTGCTTCGTCGGGAAAGAGTTCCCGGCGTTCCCGTCGCATCTCAAGAGGAGGCCCTCTCAACAGGAACGGCGAGAGGAACTCCAGGGTCGTGCCACCATTCCAAGAGTCCCCAAGATGTCACAGTCCATTCCAGAGGAACCTCTTTTCCCTTCACCGGCTCGTCTTTCACACCGAGGATCGACTCACACCAAGGTGGCACGTGGCACAGCCCTGTGGGAAAGCCTCGTGGGAAAGCCTCGAGGGACAGCCTCGAGGGAAAGCCACAGATCCCTTGATCCACGTGACAGGAAGCGTGACACTACTGCTGCAGCTCGGGAGGAAAGCGCACGTGCATGCCCCCACTCGAGACGAGGCCTGACTCCCCTGGGGAGACTCAGAAGCACCCCAAGATCCATGGCTACACTGGAGAGGAATCCTCAGGTTCCGGCCCCGACTCCACACAAGGACTGAGGCCCCGGCATGGACGGGAGAGGAATCCCGAGGGGTCCCCTAGCAACTCGCATGGGGACTGGCCTTTCCTGAGGCCACCAGAGCGGGTCCCTGAGGTCCCCGTCGTAACTCGAGAAGACCTGCCGCAACTCGAGAAAATCCAGGAGGTTCTCCCCTCCAGGCGAGATGAGGCCCATTTCCGCTGAGGCGTCTCGAGGCTGATCACACCTCACCTCTGGAACTTCGCAAGGGTCCTTCACACCCTTGGTGCAAATCAAGAAGTTCCCCGACCTAGCCGTCTCCACTCGAGAGGAATCACGAGGGTCCCGCCCACATCCAGAGGAGCCCCGTTTCCGCCTCGTAGCTCGAGATGAGGGATCCTTTCCCTGCTTCGTCGGGAAAGAGTTCCCGTCGCATCTCAAGAGGAGGCCCTCTCAACAGGAACGGCGAGAGGAACTCCAGGGTCGTGCCACCATTCCAAGAGTCCCCCAGATGTCTCAGTCCATTCCAGAGGAACGTCTTTTCCCTTCACCGGCTCGTCTTTCACACCGAGGATCGACTCACACCAAGGTGGCACGTGGCACAGCCCTGTGGGAAAGCCTCGTGGGAAAGCCTCGAGGGACAGCCTCGAGGGAAAGCCACAGATCCCTTGATCCACGTGTCAGGAAGCGTGACACTACTGCTGCAGCTCGGGAGGAAAGCGCACGTGCATGCCCCCACACGAGACGAGGCCTGACTCCCCTGGGGAGACTCAGAAGCACCCCAAGATCCATGGCAACACTGGAGAGGAATCCTCAAGTTCCGGCCCCGACTCCACACAAGGACTGAGGCCCCGGCATGGACGGGAGAGGAATCCCGAGAGGTCCCCTAGCAACTCGCATGGGGACTGGCCTTTCCTGAGGCCACCAGAGCGGGTCCCTGAGGTCCCCGTCGTAACTCGAGAAGACCTGCCGCAACTCGAGAAAATCCAGGAGGTTCTCCCCTCCAGGCGAGATGAGGCCCATTTCCGCTGAGGCGTCTCGAGGCTGATCACACCTCACCTCTGGAACTTCGAAAGGGTCCTTCACACCCTTGGTGCAAATCAAGAAGTTCCCCGACCTAGCCGTCTCCACTCGAGAGGAATCACGAGGGTCCCGCCCACATCCAGAGGAGCCCCGTTTCCGCCTCGTAGCTCGAGATGAGGGATCCTTTCCCTGCTTCGTCGGGAAAGAGTTCCCGGCGTTCCCGTCGCATCTCAATAGGAGGCCCTCTCAACAGGAACGGCGAGAGGAACTCCAGGGTCGTGCCACCATTCCAAGAGTCCCCCAGATGTCTCAGTCCATTCCAGAGGAACGTCTTTTCCCTTCACCGGCTCGTCTTTCACACCGAGGATCGACTCACACCAAGGTGGCACGTGGCACAGCCCTGTGGGAAAGCCTCGTGGGAAAGCCTCGAGGGACAGCCTCGAGGGAAAGCCACAGATCCCTTGATCCACGTGTCAGGAAGCGTGACACTACTGCTGCAGCACGGGAGGAAAGCGCACGTGCATGCCCCCACACGAGACGAGGCCTGACTCCCCTGGGGAGACTCAGAAGCACCCCAAGATCCATGGCAACACTGGAGAGGAATCCTCAAGTTCCGGCCCCGACTCCACACAAGGACTGAGGCCCCGGCATGGACGGGAGAGGAATCCCGAGAGGTCCCCTAGCAACTCGCATGGGGACTGGCCTTTCCTGAGGCCACCAGAGCGGGTCCCTGAGGTCCCCGTCGTAACTCGAAAGACCTGCCGCAACTCGAGAAAATCCAGGAGGTTCTCCCCTCCAGGCGAGATGAGGCCCATTTCCGCTGAGGCGTCTCGAGGCTGATCACACCTCACCTCTGGAACTTCGAAAGGGTCTTTCACACCCTTGGTGCAAATCAAGAAGTTCCCCGACCTAGCCGTCTCCACTCGAGAGGAATCACGAGGGTCCCGCCCACATCCAGAGGAGCCCCGTTTCCGCCTCGTAGCTCGAGATGAGGGATCCTTTCCCTGCTTCATCGGGAAAGAGTTCCCGGCGTTCCCGTCGCATCTCAAGAGGAGGCCCTCTCAACAGGAACGGCGAGAGGAACTCCAGGGTCGTGCCACCATTCCAAGAGTCCCCAAGATGTCACAGTCCATTCCAGAGGAACCTCTTTTCCCTTCACCGGCTCGTCTTTCACACCGAGGATCGACTCACACCAAGGTGGCACGTGGCACAGCCCTGTGGGAAAGCCTCGTGGGAAAGCCTCGAGGGACAGCCTCGAGGGAAAGCCACAGATCCCTTGATCCACGTGACAGGAAGCGTGACACTACTGCTGCAGCTCGGGAGGAAAGCGCACGTGCATGCCCCCACTCGAGACGAGGCCTGACTCCCCTGGGGAGACTCAGAAGCACCCCAAGATCCATGGCAACACTGGAGAGGAATCCTCAGGTTCCGGCCCCGACTCCACACAAGGACTGAGGCCCCGGCATGGACGGGAGAGGAATCCCGAGGGGTCCCCTAGCAACTCGCATGGGGACTGGCCTTTCCTGAGGCCACCAGAGCGGGTCCCTGAGGTCCCCGTCGTAACTCGAGAAGACCTGCCGCAACTCGAGAAAATCCAGGAGGTTCTCCCCTCCAGGCGAGATGAGGCCCATTTCCGCTGAGGCGTCTCGAGGCTGATCACACCTCACCTCTGGAACTTCGCAAGGGTCCTTCACACCCTTGGTGCAAATCAAGAAGTTCCCCGACCTAGCCGTCTCCACTCGAGAGGAATCACGAGGGTCCCGCCCACATCCAGAGGAGCCCCGTTTCCGCCTCGTAGCTCGAGATGAGGGATCCTTTCCCTGCTTCGTCGGGAAAGAGTTCCCGTCGCATCTCAAGAGGAGGCCCTCTCAACAGGAACGGCGAGAGGAACTCCAGGGTCGTGCCACCATTCCAAGAGTCCCCCAGATGTCTCAGTCCATTCCAGAGGAACCTCTTTTCCCTTCACCGGCTCGTCTTTCACGCCGAGGATCGACTCACACCAAGGTGGCACGTGGCACAGCCCTGTGGGAAAGCCTCGTGCGAAAGCCTCGAGGGACAGCCTCGAGGGAAAGCCACAGATCCCTTGATCCACGTGACAGGAAGCGTGACACTACTGCTGCAACTCGGGAGGAAAGCGCACGTGCATGCCCCCACTCGAGACGAGGCCTGACTCCCCTGGGGAGACTCAGAAGCACCCCAAGATCCATGGCAACACTGGAGAGGAATCCTCAGGTTCCGGCCCCGACTCCACACAAGGACTGAGGCCCCGGCATGGACGGGAGAGGAATCCCGAGAGGTCCCCTAGCAACTCGCATGGGGACTGGCCTTTCCTGAGGCCACCAGAGCGGGTCCCTGAGGTCCCCGTCGTAACTCGAGAAGACCTGCCGCAACTCGAGAAAATCCAGGAGGTTATCCGCTCCAGGCGAGATGAGGCCCATTTCCGCTGAGGCGTCTCGAGGCTGATCACACCTCACCTCTGGAACTTCGAAAGGGTCCTTCACACCCTTGGTGCAAATCAAGAAGTTCCCCGACCTAGCCGTCTCCACTCGAGAGGAATCACGAGGGTCCCGCCCACATCCAGAGGAGCCCCGTTTCCGCCTCGTAGCTCGAGATGAGGGATCCTTTCCCTGCTTCGTCGGGAAAGAGTTCCCGGCGTTCCCGTCGCATCTCAAGAGGAGGCCCTCTCAACAGGAACGGCGAGAGGAACTCCAGGGTCGTGCCACCATTCCAAGAGTCCCCCAGATGTCTCAGTCCATTCCAGAGGAACGTCTTTTCCCTTCACCGGCTCGTCTTTCACACCGAGGATCGACTCACACCAAGGTGGCACGTGGCACAGCCCTGTGGGAAAGCCTCGTGGGAAAGCCTCGAGGGACAGCCTCGAGGGAAAGCCACATATCCCTTGATCCACGTGTCAGGAAGCGTGACACTACTGCTGCAGCTCGGGAGGAAAGCGCACGGGCATGCCCCCACACGAGACGAGGCCTGACTCCCCTGGGGAGACTCAGAAGCACCCCAAGATCCATGGCAACACTGGAGAGGAATCCTCAAGTTCCGGCCCCGACTCCACACAAGGACTGAGGCCCCGGCATGGACGGGAGAGGAATCCCGAGAGGTCCCCTAGCAACTCGCATGGGGACTGGCCTTTCCTGAGTCCACCAGAGCGGGTCCCTGAGGTCCCCGTCGTAACTCGAGAAGACCTGCCGCAACTCGAGAAAATCCAGGAGGTTCTCCCCTCCAGGCGAGATGAGGCCCATTTCCGCTGAGGCGTCTCGAGGCTGATCACACCTCACCTCTGGAACTTCGAAAGGGTCCTTCACACCCTTGGTGCAAATCAAGAAGTTCCCCGACCTAGCCGTCTCCACTCGAGAGGAATCACGAGGGTCCCGCCCACATCCAGAGGAGCCCCGTTTCCGCCTCGTAGCTCGAGATGAGGGATCCTTTCCCTGCTTCGTCGGGAAAGAGTTCCCGGCGTTCCCGTCGCATCTCAAGAGGAGGCCCTCTCAACAGGAACGGCGAGAGGAACTCCAGGGTCGTGCCACCATTCCAAGAGTCCCCAAGATGTCACAGTCCATTCCAGAGGAACCTCTTTTCCCTTCACCGGCTCGTCTTTCACGCCGAGGATCGACTCACACCAAGGTGGCACGTGGCACAGCCCTGTGGGAAAGCCTCGTGCGAAAGCCTCGAGGGACAGCCTCGAGGGAAAGCCACAGATCCCTTGATCCACGTGACAGGAAGCGTGACACTACTGCTGCAACTCGGGAGGAAAGCGCACGTGCATGCCCCCACTCGAGACGAGGCCTGACTCCCCTGGGGAGACTCAGAAGCACCCCAAGATCCATGGCAACACTGGAGAGGAATCCTCAGGTTCCGGCCCCGACTCCACACAAGGACTGAGGCCCCGGCATGGACGGGAGAGGAATCCCGAGAGGTCCCCTAGCAACTCGCATGGGGACTGGCCTTTCCTGAGGCCACCAGAGCGGGTCCCTGAGGTCCCCGTCGTAACTCGAGAAGACCTGCCGCAACTCGAGAAAATCCAGGAGGTTATCCGCTCCAGGCGAGATGAGGCCCATTTCCGCTGAGGCGTCTCGAGGCTGATCACACCTCACCTCTGGAACTTCGAAAGGGTCCTTCACACCCTTGGTGCAAATCAAGAAGTTCCCCGACCTAGCCGTCTCCACTCGAGAGGAATCACGAGGGTCCCGCCCACATCCAGAGGAGCCCCGTTTCCGCCTCGTAGCTCGAGATGAGGGATCCTTTCCCTGTTTCGTCGGGAAAGAGTTCCCGGCGTTCCCGTCGCATCTCAAGAGGAGGCCCTCTCAACAGGAACGGCGAGAGGAACTCCAGGGTCGTGCCACCATTCCAAGAGTCCCCCAGATGTCTCAGTCCATTCCAGAGGAACGTCTTTTCCCTTCACCGGCTCGTCTTTCACACCGAGGATCGACTCACACCAAGGTGGCACGTGGCACAGCCCTGTGGGAAAGCCTCGTGGGAAAGCCTCGAGGGACAGCCTCGAGGGAAAGCCACAGATCCCTTGATCCACGTGTCAGGAAGCGTGACACTACTGCTGCAGCTCGGGAGGAAAGCGCACGGGCATGCCCCCACACGAGACGAGGCCTGACTCCCCTGGGGAGACTCAGAAGCACCCCAAGATCCATGGCAACACTGGAGAGGAATCCTCAAGTTCCGGCCCCGACTCCACACAAGGACTGAGGCCCCGGCATGGACGGGAGAGGAATCCCGAGAGGTCCCCTAGCAACTCGCATGGGGACTGGCCTTTCCTGAGGCCACCAGAGCGGGTCCCTGAGGTCCCCGTCGTAACTCGAGAAGACCTGCCGCAACTCGAGAAAATCCAGGAGGTTCTCCCCTCCAGGCGAGATGAGGCCCATTTCCGCTGAGGCGTCTCGAGGCTGATCACACCTCACCTCTGGAACTTCGAAAGGGTCCTTCACACCCTTGGTGCAAATCAAGAAGTTCCCCGACCTAGCCGTCTCCACTCGAGAGGAATCACGAGGGTCCCGCCCACATCCAGAGGAGCCCCGTTTCCGCCTCGTAGCTCGAGATGAGGGATCCTTTCCCTGCTTCGTCGGGAAAGAGTTCCCGGCGTTCCCGTCGCATCTCAAGAGGAGGCCCTCTCAACAGGAACGGCGAGAGGAACTCCAGGGTCGTGCCACCATTCCAAGAGTCCCCAAGATGTCACAGTCCATTCCAGAGGAACCTCTTTTCCCTTCACCGGCTCGTCTTTCACACCGAGGATCGACTCACACCAAGGTGGCACGTGGCACAGCCCTGTGGGAAAGCCTCATGGGAAAGCCTCGAGGGACAGCCTCGAGGGAAAGCCACAGATCCCTTGATCCACGTGACAGGAAGCGTGACACTACTGCTGCAGCTCGGGAGGAAAGCGCACGTGCATGCCCCCACTCGAGACGAGGCCTGACTCCCCTGGGGAGACTCAGAAGCACCCCAAGATCCATGGCAACACTGGAGAGGAATCCTCAGCTTCCGGCCCCGACTCCACACAAGGACTGAGGCCCCGGCATGGACGGGAGAGGAATCCCAAGAGGTCCCCTAGCAACTCGCATGGGGACTGGCCTTTCCTGAGGCCACCAGAGCGGGTCCCTGAGGTCCCCGTCGTAACTCGAGAAGACCTGCCGCAACTCGAGAAAATCCAGGAGGTTATCCGCTCCAGGCGAGATGAGGCCCATTTCCGCTGAGGCGTCTCGAGGCTGATCACACCTCACCTCTGGAACTTCGAAAGGGTCCTTCACACCCTTGGTGCAAATCAAGAAGTTCCCCGACCTAGCCGTCTCCACTCGAGAGGAATCACGAGGGTCCCGCCCACATCCAGAGGAGCCCCGTTTCCGCCTCGTAGCTCGAGATGAGGGATCCTTTCCCTGCTTCGTCGGGAAAGAGTTCCCGGCGTTCCCGTCGCATCTCAAGAGGAGGCCCTCTCAACAGGAACGGCGAGAGGAACTCCAGGGTCGTGCCACCATTCCAAGAGTCCCCCAGATGTCTCAGTCCATTCCAGAGGAACGTCTTTTCCCTTCACCGGCTCGTCTTTCACACCGAGGATCGACTCACACCAAGGTGGCACGTGGCACAGCCCTGTGGGAAAGCCTCGTGGGAAAGCCTCGAGGGACAGCCTCGAGGGAAAGCCACAGATCCCTTGATCCACGTGTCAGGAAGCGTGACACTACTGCTGCAGCTCGGGAGGAAAGCGCACGGGCATGCCCCCACACGAGACGAGGCCTGACTCCCCTGGGGAGACTCAGAAGCACCCCAAGATCCATGGCAACACTGGAGAGGAATCCTCAAGTTCCGGCCCCGACTCCACACAAGGACTGAGGCCCCGGCATGGACGGGAGAGGAATCCCGAGAGGTCCCCTAGCAACTCGCATGGGGACTGGCCTTTCCTGAGGCCACCAGAGCGGGTCCCTGAGGTCCCCGTCGTAACTCGAGAAGACCTGCCGCAACTCGAGAAAATCCAGGAGGTTCTCCCCTCCAGGCGAGATGAGGCCCATTTCCGCTGAGGCGTCTCGAGGCTGATCACACCTCACCTCTGGAACTTCGAAAGGGTCCTTCACACCCTTGGTGCAAATCAAGAAGTTCCCCGACCTAGCCGTCTCCACTCGAGAGGAATCACGAGGGTCCCGCCCACATCCAGAGGAGCCCCGTTTCCGCCTCGTAGCTCGAGATGAGGGATCCTTTCCCTGCTTCGTCGGGAAAGAGTTCCCGGCGTTCCCGTCGCATCTCAAGAGGAGGCCCTCTCAACAGGAACGGCGAGAGGAACTCCAGGGTCGTGCCACCATTCCAAGAGTCCCCAAGATGTCACAGTCCATTCCAGAGGAACCTCTTTTCCCTTCACCGGCTCGTCTTTCACACCGAGGATCGACTCACACCAAGGTGGCACGTGGCACAGCCCTGTGGGAAAGCCTCATGGGAAAGCCTCGAGGGACAGCCTCGAGGGAAAGCCACAGATCCCTTGATCCACGTGACAGGAAGCGTGACACTACTGCTGCAGCTCGGGAGGAAAGCGCACGTGCATGCCCCCACTCGAGACGAGGCCTGACTCCCCTGGGGAGACTCAGAAGCACCCCAAGATCCATGGCAACACTGGAGAGGAATCCTCAGGTTCCGGCCCCGACTCCACACAAGGACTGAGGCCCCGGCATGGACGGGAGAGGAATCCCAAGAGGTCCCCTAGCAACTCGCATGGGGACTGGCCTTTCCTGAGGCCACCAGAGCGGGTCCCTGAAGTCCCCGTCATAACTCGAGAAGACCTGCCACAACTCGAGAAAATCCAGGAGGTTCTCCCCTCCAGGCGAGATGAGGCCCATTTCCGCTGAGGCGTCTCGAGGCTGATCACACCTCACCTCTGGAACTTCGAAAGGGTCCTTCACACCCTTGGTGCAAATCAAGAAGTTCCCCGACCTAGCCGTCTCCACTCGAGAGGAATCACGAGGGTCCCGCCCACATCCAGAGGAGCCCCGTTTCCGCCTCGTAGCTCGAGATGAGGGATCCTTTCCCTGCTTCGTCGGGAAAGAGTTCCTGGCGTTCCCGTCGCATCTCAAGAGGAGGCCCTCTCAACAGGAACGGCGAGAGGAACTCCAGGGTCGTGCCACCATTCCAAGAGTCCCCCAGATGTCTCAGTCCATTCCAGAGGAACCTCTTTTCCCTTCACCGGCTCGTCTTTCACGCCGAGGATCGACTCACACCAAGGTGGCACGTGGCACAGCCCTGTGGGAAAGCCTCGTGGGAAAGCCTCGAGGGACAGCCTCGAGGGAAAGCCACAGATCCCTTGATCCACGTGACAGGAAGCGTGACACTACTGCTGCAGCTCGGGAGGAAAGCGCACGTGCATGCCCCCACTCGAGACGAGGCCTGACTCCTCTGGGGAGACTCAGAAGCACCCCAAGATCCATGGCAACACTGGAGACGAATCCTCAGGTTCCGGCCCCGACTCCACACAAGGTCTGAGGCCCCGGCATGGACGGGAGAGGAATACCGAGAGGTCACCTAGCAACTCGCATGGGGACTGGCCTTTCCTGAGGCCACCAGAGCGGGTCCCTGAGGTCCCCGTCGTAACTCGAGAAGACCTGCCGCAACTCGAGAAAATCCAGGAGGTTCTCCCCTCCAGGCGAGATGAGGCCCATTTCCGCTGAGGCGTCTCGAGGCTGATCACACCTCACCTCTGGAACTTCGAAAGGGTCCTTCACACCCTTGGTGCAAATCAAGAAGTTCCCCGACCTAGCCGTCTCCACTCGAGAGGAATCACGAGGGTCCCGCCCACTTCCAGAGGAGCCCCGTTTCCGCCTCGTAGCTCGAGATGAGGGATCC
This sequence comes from Budorcas taxicolor, assembly GCF_023091745.1. Classification (NCBI taxonomy): domain Eukaryota; kingdom Metazoa; phylum Chordata; class Mammalia; order Artiodactyla; family Bovidae; genus Budorcas; species Budorcas taxicolor. Next base: position 119,206 of record NW_026292784.1, on the reverse strand, counting down.
TTTCCCTGCTTCGTCGGGAAAGAGTTCCCGTCGCATCTCAAGAGGAGGCCCTCTCAACAGGAACGGCGAGAGGAACTCCAGGGTCGTGCCACCATTCCAAGAGTCCCCCAGATGTCTCAGTCCATTCCAGAGGAACCTCTTTTCCCTTCACCGGCTCGTCTTTCACACCGAGGATCGACTCACACCAAGGTGGCACGTGGCACAGCCCTGTGGGAAAGCCTCGTGGGAAAGCCTCGAGGGACAGCCTCGAGGGAAAGCCACAGATCCCTTGATCCACGTGACAGGAAGCGTGACACTACTGCTGCAGCTCGGGAGGAAAGCGCACGTGCATGCCCCCACTCGAGACGAGGCCTGACTCCCCTGGGGAGACTCAGAAGCACCCCAAGATCCATGGCAACACTGGAGAGGAATCCTCAGGTTCCGGCCCCGACTCCACACAAGGACTGAGGCCCCGGCATGGACGGGAGAGGAATCCCAAGAGGTCCCCTAGCAACTCGCATGGGGACTGGCCTTTCCTGAGGCCACCAGAGCGGGTCCCTTAGGTCCCCGTCGTAACTCGAGAAGACCTGCCACAACTCGAGAAAATCCAGGAGGTTCTCCCCTCCAGGCGAGATGAGGCCCATTTCCGCTGAGGCGTCTCGAGGCTGATCACACCTCACCTCTGGAACTTCGAAAGGGTCCTTCACACCCTTGGTGCAAATCAAGAAGTTGCCCGACCTAGCCGTCTCCACTCGAGAGGAATCACGAGGGTCCCGCCCACATCCAGAGGAGCCCCGTTTCCGCCTCGTAGCTCGAGATGAGGGATCCTTTCCCTGCTTCGTCGGGAAAGAGTTCCTGGCGTTCCCGTCGCATCTCAAGAGGAGGCCCTCTCAACAGGAACGGCGAGAGGAACTCCAGGGTCGTGCCACCATTCCAAGAGTCCCCCAGATGTCTCAGTCCATTCCAGAGGAACCTCTTTTCCCTTCACCGGCTCGTCTTTCACGCCGAGGATCGACTCACACCAAGGTGGCACGTGGCACAGCCCTGTGGGAAAGCCTCGTGGGAAAGCCTCGAGGGACAGCCTCGAGGGAAAGCCACAGATCCCTTGATCCACGTGTCAGGAAGCGTGACACTACTGCTGCAGCTCGGGAGGAAAGCGCACGGGCATGCCCCCACACGAGACGAGGCCTGACTCCCCTGGGGAGACTCAGAAGCACCCCAAGATCCATGGCAACACTGCAGAGGAATCCTCAAGTTCCGGCCCCGACTCCACACAAGGACTGAGGCCCCGGCATGGACGGGAGAGGAATCCCGAGAGGTCCCCTAGCAACTCGCATGGGGACTGGCCTTTCCTGAGTCCACCAGAGCGGGTCCCTGAGGTCCCCGTCGTAACTCGAGAAGACCTGCCGCAACTCGAGAAAATCCAGGAGGTTCTCCCCTCCAGGCGAGATGAGGCCCATTTCCGCTGAGGCGTCTCGAGGCTGATCACACCTCACCTCTGGAACTTCGCAAGGGTCCTTCACACCCTTGGTGCAAATCAAGAAGTTCCCCGACCTAGCCGTCTCCACTCGAGAGGAATCACGAGGGTCCCGCCCACATCCAGAGGAGCCCCGTTTCCGCCTCGTAGCTCGAGATGAGGGATCCTTTCCCTGCTTCGTCGGGAAAGAGTTCCCGGCGTTCCCGTCGCATCTCAAGAGGAGGCCCTCTCAACAGGAACGGCGAGAGGAACTCCAGGGTCGTGCCACCATTCCAAGAGTCCCCAAGATGTCACAGTCCATTCCAGAGGAACCTCTTTTCCCTTCACCGGCTCGTCTTTCACGCCGAGGATCGACTCACACCAAGGTGGCACGTGGCACAGCCCTGTGGGAAAGCCTCGTGCGAAAGCCTCGAGGGACAGCCTCGAGGGAAAGCCACAGATCCCTTGATCCACGTGACAGGAAGCGTGACACTACTGCTGCAACTCGGGAGGAAAGCGCACGTGCATGCCCCCACTCGAGACGAGGCCTGACTCCCCTGGGGAGACTCAGAAGCACCCCAAGATCCATGGCAACACTGGAGAGGAATCCTCAGGTTCCGGCCCCGACTCCACACAAGGACTGAGGCCCCGGCATGGACGGGAGAGGAATCCCGAGAGGTCCCCTAGCAACTCGCATGGGGACTGGCCTTTCCTGAGGCCACCAGAGCGGGTCCCTGAGGTCCCCGTCGTAACTCGAGAAGACCTGCCGCAACTCGAGAAAATCCAGGAGGTTATCCGCTCCAGGCGAGATGAGGCCCATTTCCGCTGAGGCGTCTCGAGGCTGATCACACCTCACCTCTGGAACTTCGAAAGGGTCCTTCACACCCTTGGTGCAAATCAAGAAGTTCCCCGACCTAGCCGTCTCCACTCGAGAGGAATCACGAGGGTCCCGCCCACATCCAGAGGAGCCCCGTTTCCGCCTCGTAGCTCGAGATGAGGGATCCTTTCCCTGTTTCGTCGGGAAAGAGTTCCCGGCGTTCCCGTCGCATCTCAAGAGGAGGCCCTCTCAACAGGAACGGCGAGAGGAACTCCAGGGTCGTGCCACCATTCCAAGAGTCCCCCAGATGTCTCAGTCCATTCCAGAGGAACGTCTTTTCCCTTCACCGGCTCGTCTTTCACACCGAGGATCGACTCACACCAAGGTGGCACGTGGCACAGCCCTGTGGGAAAGCCTCGTGGGAAAGCCTCGAGGGACAGCCTCGAGGGAAAGCCACAGATCCCTTGATCCACGTGTCAGGAAGCGTGACACTACTGCTGCAGCTCGGGAGGAAAGCGCACGGGCATGCCCCCACACGAGACGAGGCCTGACTCCCCTGGGGAGACTCAGAAGCACCCCAAGATCCATGGCAACACTGGAGAGGAATCCTCAAGTTCCGGCCCCGACTCCACACAAGGACTGAGGCCCCGGCATGGACGGGAGAGGAATCCCGAGAGGTCCCCTAGCAACTCGCATGGGGACTGGCCTTTCCTGAGGCCACCAGAGCGGGTCCCTGAGGTCCCCGTCGTAACTCGAGAAGACCTGCCGCAACTCGAGAAAATCCAGGAGGTTCTCCCCTCCAGGCGAGATGAGGCCCATTTCCGCTGAGGCGTCTCGAGGCTGATCACACCTCACCTCTGGAACTTCGAAAGGGTCCTTCACACCCTTGGTGCAAATCAAGAAGTTCCCCGACCTAGCCGTCTCCACTCGAGAGGAATCACGAGGGTCCCGCCCACATCCAGAGGAGCCCCGTTTCCGCCTCGTAGCTCGAGATGAGGGATCCTTTCCCTGCTTCGTCGGGAAAGAGTTCCCGGCGTTCCCGTCGCATCTCAAGAGGAGGCCCTCTCAACAGGAACGGCGAGAGGAACTCCAGGGTCGTGCCACCATTCCAAGAGTCCCCAAGATGTCACAGTCCATTCCAGAGGAACCTCTTTTCCCTTCACCGGCTCGTCTTTCACACCGAGGATCGACTCACACCAAGGTGGCACGTGGCACAGCCCTGTGGGAAAGCCTCATGGGAAAGCCTCGAGGGACAGCCTCGAGGGAAAGCCACAGATCCCTTGATCCACGTGACAGGAAGCGTGACACTACTGCTGCAGCTCGGGAGGAAAGCGCACGTGCATGCCCCCACTCGAGACGAGGCCTGACTCCCCTGGGGAGACTCAGAAGCACCCCAAGATCCATGGCAACACTGGAGAGGAATCCTCAGCTTCCGGCCCCGACTCCACACAAGGACTGAGGCCCCGGCATGGACGGGAGAGGAATCCCAAGAGGTCCCCTAGCAACTCGCATGGGGACTGGCCTTTCCTGAGGCCACCAGAGCGGGTCCCTGAGGTCCCCGTCGTAACTCGAGAAGACCTGCCGCAACTCGAGAAAATCCAGGAGGTTATCCGCTCCAGGCGAGATGAGGCCCATTTCCGCTGAGGCGTCTCGAGGCTGATCACACCTCACCTCTGGAACTTCGAAAGGGTCCTTCACACCCTTGGTGCAAATCAAGAAGTTCCCCGACCTAGCCGTCTCCACTCGAGAGGAATCACGAGGGTCCCGCCCACATCCAGAGGAGCCCCGTTTCCGCCTCGTAGCTCGAGATGAGGGATCCTTTCCCTGCTTCGTCGGGAAAGAGTTCCCGGCGTTCCCGTCGCATCTCAAGAGGAGGCCCTCTCAACAGGAACGGCGAGAGGAACTCCAGGGTCGTGCCACCATTCCAAGAGTCCCCCAGATGTCTCAGTCCATTCCAGAGGAACGTCTTTTCCCTTCACCGGCTCGTCTTTCACACCGAGGATCGACTCACACCAAGGTGGCACGTGGCACAGCCCTGTGGGAAAGCCTCGTGGGAAAGCCTCGAGGGACAGCCTCGAGGGAAAGCCACAGATCCCTTGATGCACGTGTCAGGAAGCGTGACACTACTGCTGCAGCTCGGGAGGAAAGCGCACGGGCATGCCCCCACACGAGACGAGGCCTGACTCCCCTGGGGAGACTCAGAAGCACCCCAAGATCCATGGCAACACTGGAGAGGAATCCTCAAGTTCCGGCCCCGACTCCACACAAGGACTGAGGCCCCGGCATGGACGGGAGAGGAATCCCGAGAGGTCCCCTAGCAACTCGCATGGGGACTGGCCTTTCCTGAGGCCACCAGAGCGGGTCCCTGAGGTCCCCGTCGTAACTCGAGAAGACCTGCCGCAACTCGAGAAAATCCAGGAGGTTCTCCCCTCCAGGCGAGATGAGGCCCATTTCCGCTGAGGCGTCTCGAGGCTGATCACACCTCACCTCTGGAACTTCGAAAGGGTCCTTCACACCCTTGGTGCAAATCAAGAAGTTCCCCGACCTAGCCGTCTCCACTCGAGAGGAATCACGAGGGTCCCGCCCACATCCAGAGGAGCCCCGTTTCCGCCTCGTAGCTCGAGATGAGGGATCCTTTCCCTGCTTCGTCGGGAAAGAGTTCCCGGCGTTCCCGTCGCATCTCAAGAGGAGGCCCTCTCAACAGGAACGGCGAGAGGAACTCCAGGGTCGTGCCACCATTCCAAGAGTCCCCAAGATGTCACAGTCCATTCCAGAGGAACCTCTTTTCCCTTCACCGGCTCGTCTTTCACACCGAGGATCGACTCACACCAAGGTGGCACGTGGCACAGCCCTGTGGGAAAGCCTCATGGGAAAGGCTCGAGGGACAGCCTCGAGGGAAAGCCACAGATCCCTTGATCCACGTGACAGGAAGCGTGACACTACTGCTGCAGCTCGGGAGGAAAGCGCACGTGCATGCCCCCACTCGAGACGAGGCCTGACTCCCCTGGGGAGACTCAGAAGCACCCCAAGATCCATGGCAACACTGGAGAGGAATCCTCAGGTTCCGGCCCCGACTCCACACAAGGACTGAGGCCCCGGCATGGACGGGAGAGGAATCCCAAGAGGTCCCCTAGCAACTCGCATGGGGACTGGCCTTTCCTGAGGCCACCAGAGCGGGTCCCTGAAGTCCCCGTCATAACTCGAGAAGACCTGCCACAACTCGAGAAAATCCAGGAGGTTCTCCCCTCCAGGCGAGATGAGGCCCATTTCCGCTGAGGCGTCTCGAGGCTGATCACACCTCACCTCTGGAACTTCGAAAGGGTCCTTCACACCCTTGGTGCAAATCAAGAAGTTCCCCGACCTAGCCGTCTCCACTCGAGAGGAATCACGAGGGTCCCGCCCACATCCAGAGGAGCCCCGTTTCCGCCTCGTAGCTCGAGATGAGGGATCCTTTCCCTGCTTCGTCGGGAAAGAGTTCCTGGCGTTCCCGTCGCATCTCAAGAGGAGGCCCTCTCAACAGGAACGGCGAGAGGAACTCCAGGGTCGTGCCACCATTCCAAGAGTCCCCCAGATGTCTCAGTCCATTCCAGAGGAACCTCTTTTCCCTTCACCGGCTCGTCTTTCACGCCGAGGATCGACTCACACCAAGGTGGCACGTGGCACAGCCCTGTGGGAAAGCCTCGTGGGAAAGCCTCGAGGGACAGCCTCGAGGGAAAGCCACAGATCCCTTGATCCACGTGACAGGAAGCGTGACACTACTGCTGCAGCTTGGGAGGAAAGCGCACGTGCATGCCCCCACTCGAGACGAGGCCTGACTCCTCTGGGGAGACTCAGAAGCACCCCAAGATCCATGGCAACACTGGAGACGAATCCTCAGGTTCCGGCCCCGACTCCACACAAGGTCTGAGGCCCCGGCATGGACGGGAGAGGAATACCGAGAGGTCACCTAGCAACTCGCATGGGGACTGGCCTTTCCTGAGGCCACCAGAGCGGGTCCCTGAGGTCCCCATCGTAACTCGAGAAGACCTGCCGCAACTCGAGAAAATCCAGGAGGTTCTCCCCTCCAGGCGAGATGAGGCCCATTTCCGCTGAGGCGTCTCGAGGCTGATCACACCTCACCTCTGGAACTTCGAAAGGGTCCTTCACACCCTTGGTGCAAATCAAGAAGTTCCCCGACCTAGCCGTCTCCACTCGAGAGGAATCACGAGGGTCCCGCCCACTTCCAGAGGAGCCCCGTTTCCGCCTCGTAGCTCGAGATGAGGGATCCTTTCCCTGCTTCGTCGGGAAAGAGTTCCCGTCGCATCTCAAGAGGAGGCCCTCTCAACAGGAACGGCGAGAGGAACTCCAGGGTCGTGCCACCATTCCAAGAGTCCCCCAGATGTCTCAGTCCATTCCAGAGGAACCTCTTTTCCCTTCACCGGCTCGTCTTTCACACCGAGGATCGACTCACACCAAGGTGGCACGTGGCACAGCCCTGTGGGAAAGCCTCGTGGGAAAGCCTCGAGGGACAGCCTCGAGGGAAAGCCACAGATCCCTTGATCCACCTGACAGGAAGCGTGACACTACTGCTGCAGCTCGGGAGGAAAGCGCACGTGCATGCCCCCACTCGAGACGAGGCCTGACTCCCCTGGGGAGACTCAGAAGCACCCCAAGATCCATGGCAACACTGGAGAGGAATCCTCAGGTTCCGGCCCCGACTCCACACAAGGACTGAGGCCCCGGCATGGACGGGAGAGGAATCCCAAGAGGTCCCCTAGCAACTCGCATGGGGACTGGCCTTTCCTGAGGCCACCAGAGCGGGTCCCTTAGGTCCCCGTCGTAACTCGAGAAGACCTGCCACAACTCGAGAAAATCCAGGAGGTTCTCCCCTCCAGGCGAGATGAGGCCCATTTCCGCTGAGGCGTCTCGAGGCTGATCACACCTCACCTCTGGAACTTCGAAAGGGTTCTTCACACCCTTGGTGCAAATCAAGAAGTTGCCCGACCTAGCCGTCTCCACTCGAGAGGAATCACGAGGGTCCCGCCCACATCCAGAGGAGCCCCGTTTCCGCCTCGTAGCTCGAGATGAGGGATCCTTTCCCTGCTTCGTCGGGAAAGAGTTCCTGGCGTTCCCGTCGCATCTCAAGAGGAGGCCCTCTCAACAGGAACGGCGAGAGGAACTCCAGGGTCGTGCCACCATTCCAAGAGTCCCCCAGATGTCTCAGTCCATTCCAGAGGAACCTCTTTTCCCTTCACCGGCTCGTCTTTCACGCCGAGGATCGACTCACACCAAGGTGGCACGTGGCACAGCCCTGTGGGAAAGCCTCGTGGGAAAGCCTCGAGGGACAGCCTCGAGGGAAAGCCACAGATCCCTTGATCCACGTGACAGGAAGCGTGACACTACTGCTGCAGCTCGGGAGGAAAGCGCACGTGCATGCCCCCACTCGAGACGAGGCCTGACTCCCCTGGGGAGACTCAGAATCACCCCAAGATCCATGGCAACACTGGAGAGGAAACCTCAGGTTCCGGCCCCGACTCCACACAAGGACTGAGGCCCCCGCATGGACGGGAGAGGAATCCCGAGAGGTCACCAAGCAACTCCCATGGGGACTGGCCTTTCCTGAGGCCACCAGAGCGGGTCCCTGAGGTCCCCGTCGTAACTCGAGAAGACCTGCCGCAACTCGAGAAAATCCAGGAGGTTCTCCCCTCCAGGCGAGATGAGGCCCATTTCCGCTGAGGCGTCTCTAGGCTGATCACACCTCACCTCTGGAACTTCGAAAGGTTCCTTCACACCCTTGGTGCAAATCAAGAAGTTCCCCGACCTAGCCGTCTCCACTCGAGAGGAATCACGAGGGTCCCGCCCACATCCAGAGAAGCCCCGTTTCCGCCTCGTAGCTCGAGATGAGGGATCCTTTCCCTGCTTCGTCGGGAAAGAGTTCCCGGCGTTCCCGTCGCATCTCAAGAGGAGGCCCTCTCAACAGGAACGGCGAGAGGAACTCCAGGGTCGTGCCACCATTCCGAGTCCCCAGATGTCTCAGTCCATTCCAGAGGAACCTCTTTTCCCTTCACCGGCTCATCTTTCACGCCGAGGATCGACTCACAACAAGGTGGCACGTGGCACAGCCCTGTGGGAAAGCCTCGTGGGAAAGCCTCGAGGGACAGCCTCGAGGGAAAGCCACAGATCCCTTGATCCACGTGACAGGAAGCGTGACACTACTGCTGCAGCTCGGGAGTAAAGCGCACGTGCATGCCCCCACTCGAGACGAGGCCTGACTCCTCTGGGGAGACTCAGAAGCACCCCAAGATGCATGGCAACACTGGAGAGGAATCCTCAGGTTCCGGCCCCGACTCCACACAAGGACTGAGGCCCCGGCATGGACGGGAGAGGAATCCCGAGAGGTCCCCTAGCAACTCGCATGGGGACTGGCCTTTCCTGAGGCCACCAGAGCGGGTCCCTGAGGTCCCCGGCATAACTCGAGAAGACCTGCCGCAACTCGAGAAAATCCAGCAGGTTATCCCCTCCAGGCGAGATGAGGCCCATTTCCGCTGAGGCGTCTCGAGGCTGATCACACCTCACCTCTGGAACTTCGAAAGGGTCCTTCACACCCTTGGTGCAAATCAAGAAGTTCCCCGACCTAGCCGTCTCCACTCGAGAGGAATCACGAGGGTCCCGCCCACTTCCAGAGGAGCCCCGTTTCCGCCTCGTAGCTCGAGATGAGGGATCCTTTCCCTGCTTCGTCGGGAAAGAGTTCCCGGCGTTCCCGTCGCATCTCAAGAGGAGGCCCTCTCAACAGGAACGGCGAGAGGAACTCCAGGGTCGTGCCACCATTCCAAGAGTCCCCCAGATGTCTCAGTCCATTCCAGAGGAACCTCTTTTCCCTTCACCGGCTCGTCTTTCACACCGAGGATCGACTCACACCAAGGTGGCATGTGGCACAGCCCTGTGGGAAAGCCTCGTGGGAAAGCCTCGAGGGACAGCCTCGAGGGAAAGCCACAGATCCCTTGATCCACGTGACAGGAAGCGTGACACTACTGCTGCAGCTCGGGAGGAAAGCGCACGTGCATGCCCCCACACGAGACGAGGCCTGACTCCCCTGGGGAGACTCAGAAGCACCCCAAGATCCATGGCAACACTGGAGAGGAATCCTCAGGTTCCGGCCCCGACTCCACACAAGGACTGAGGCCCCGGCATCGACGGGAGAGGAATCCCGAGAGGTCCCCTAGCAACTCGCATGGGGACTGGCCTTTCCTGAGGCCACCAGAGCGGGTCCCTGAGGTCCCCGTCGTAACTCGAGAAGACCTGCCGCAACTCGAGAAAATCCAGGAGGTTCTCCCCTCCAGGCGAGATGAGGCCCATTTCCGCTGAGGCGTCTCGAGGCTGATCACACCTCACCTCTGGAACTTCGAAAGGGTCCTTCACACCCTTGGTGCAAATCAAGAAGTTCCCCGACCTAGCCGTCTCCACTCGAGAGGAATCACGAGGGTCCCGCCCACATCCAGAGGAGCCCCGTTTCCGCCTCGTAGCTCGAGATGAGGGATCCTTTCCCTGCTTCGTCGGGAAAGAGTTCCCGGCGTTCCCGTCGCATCTCAAGAGGAGGCCCTCTCAACAGGAACGGCGAGAGGAACTCCAGGGTCGTGCCACCATTCCAAGAGTCCCCCAGATGTCTCAGTCCATTCCAGAGAAACCTCTTTTCCCTTCACCGGCTCGTCTTTCACGCCGAGGATCGACTCACACCAAGGTGGCACGTGGCACAGCCCTGTGGGAAAGCCTCGTGGGAAAGCCTCGAGGGACAGCCTCGAGGGAAAGCCACAGATCCCTTGATCCACGTGACAGGAAGCGTGACACTACTGCTGCAGCTCGGGAGGAAAGCGCACGTGCATGCCCCCACTCGAGACGAGGCCTGACTCCCCTGGGGAGACTCAGAAGCACCCCAAGATCCATGGCAACACTGGAGAGGAAACCTCAGGTTCCGGCCCCGACTCCACACAAGGACTGAGGCCCCCGCATGGACGGGAGAGGAATCCCGAGAGGTCACCAAGCAACTCCCATGGGGACTGGCCTTTCCTGAGGCCACCAGAGCGGGTCCCTGAGGTCCCCGTCGTAACTCGAGAAGACCTGCCGCAACTCGAGAAAATCCAGGAGGTTCTCCCCTCCAGGCGAGATGAGGCCCATTTCCGCTGAGGCGTCTCGAGGCTGATCACACCTCACCCCTGGAACTTAGAAAGGTTCCTTCACACCCTTGGTGCAAATCAAGAAGTTCCCCGACCTACCCGTCTCCACTCGAGAGGAATCACGAGGGTCCCGCCCACATCCAGAGAAGCCCCGTTTCCGCCTCGTAGCTCGAGATGAGGGATCCTTTCCCTGCTTCGTCGGGAAAGAGTTCCCGGCGTTCCCGTCGCATCTCAAGAGGAGGCCCTCTCAACAGGAACGGCGAGAGGAACTCCAGGGTCGTGCCACCATTCCAAGAGTCCCCCAGATGTCTCAGTCCATTCCAGAGGAACCTCTTTTCCCTTCACCGGCTCGTCTTTCACGCCGAGGATCGACTCACACCAAGGTGGCACGTGGCACAGCCCTGTGGGAAAGCCTCGTGGGAAAGCCTCGAGGGACAGCCTCGAGGGAAAGCCACAGATCCCTTGATCCACGTGACAGGAAGCGTGACACTACTGCTGCAGCTCGGGAGGAAAGCGCACGTGCATGCCCCCACTCGAGACGAGGCCTGACTCCCCTGGGGAGACTCAGAATCACCCCAAGATCCATGGAAACACTGGAGAGGAAACCTCAGGTTCCGGCCCCGACTCCACACAAGGACTGAGGCCCCCGCATGGACGGGAGAGGAATCCCGAGAGGTCACCAAGCAACTCCCATGGGGACTGGCCATTCCTGAGGCCACCAGAGCGGGTCCCTGAGGTCCCCGTTGTAACTCGAGAAGACCTGCCGCAACTCGAGAAAATCCAGGAGGTTCTCCCCTCCAGGCGAGATGAGGCCCATTTCCGCTGAGGCGTCTCGAGGCTGATCACACCTCACCTCTGGAACTTCGAAAGGTTCCTTCACACCCTTGGTGCAAATCAAGAAGTTCCCCGACCTAGCCGTCTCCACTCGAGAGGAATCACGAGGGTCCCGCCCACATCCAGAGGAGCCCCGTTTCCGCCTCGTAGCTCGAGATGAGGGATCCTTTCCCTGCTTCGTCGGGAAAGAGTTCCCGGCGTTCCCGTCGCATCTCAAGAGGAGGCCCTCTCAACAGGAACGGCGAGAGGAACTCCAGGGTCGTGCCACCATTCCAAGAGTCCCCAGATGTCTCAGTCCATTCCAGAGGAACCTCTTTTCCCTTCACCGGCTCATCTTTCACGCCGAGGATCGACTCACAACAAGGTGGCACGTGGCACAGCCCTGTGGGAAAGCCTCGTGGGAAAGCCTCGAGGGACAGCCTCGAGGGAAAGCCACAGATCCCTTGATCCACGTGACAGGAAGCGTGACACTACTGCTGCAGCTCGGGAGGAAAGCGCACGTGCATGCCCCCACTCGAGACGAGGCCTGACTCCTCTGGGGAGACTCAGAAGCACCCCAAGATGCATGGCAACACTGGAGAGGAATCCTCAGGTTCCAGCCCCGACTCCACACAAGGACTGAGGCCCCGGCATGGACGGGAGAGGAATCCCGAGAGGTCCCCTAGCAACTCGCTTGGGGACTGGCCTTTCCTGAGGCCACCAGAGCGGGTCCCTGAGGTCCCCGTCGTAACTCGAGAAGACCTGCCGCAACTCGAGAAAATCCAGGAGGTTCTCCCCTCCAGGCGAGATGAGGCCCATTTCCGCTGAGGCGTCTCGAGGCTGATCACACCTCACCTCTGGAACTTCGAAAGGGTCCTTCACACCCTTGGTGCAAATCAAGAAGTTCCCCGACCTAGCCGTCTCCACTCGAGAGGAATCACGAGGGTCCCGCCCACATCCAGAGGAGCCCCGTTTCCGCCTCGTAGCTCGAGATGAGGGATCCTTTCCCTGCTTCGTCGGGAAAGAGTTCCCGGCGTTCCCGTCGCATCTCAAGAGGAGGCCCTCTCAACAGGAACGGCGAGAGGAACTCCAGGGTCGTGCCACCATTCCAAGAGTCCCCCAGATGTCTCAGTCCATTCCAGAGAAACCTCTTTTCCCTTCACCGGCTCGTCTTTCACGCCGAGGATCGACTCACACCAAGGTGGCACGTGGCACAGCCCTGTGGGAAAGCCTCGTGGGAAAGCCTCGAGGGACAGCCTCGAGGGAAAGCCACAGATCCCTTGATCCACGTGACAGGAAGCGTGACACTACTGCTGCAGCTCGGGAGGAAAGCGCACGTGCATGCCCCCACTCGAGACGAGGCCTGACTCCCCTGGGGAGACTCAGAAGCACCCCAAGTTCCATGGCAACACTGGAGAGGAAACCTCAGGTTCCGGCCCCGACTCCACACAAGGACTGAGGCCCCCGCATGGACGGGAGAGGAATCCCGAGAGGTCACCAAGCAACTCCCATGGGGACTGGCCTTTCCTGAGGCCACCAGAGCGGGTCCCTGAGGTCCCCGTCGTAACTCGAGAAGACCTGCCGCAACTCGAGAAAATCCAGGAGGTTCTCCCCTCCAGGCGAGATGAGGCCCATTTCCGCTGAGGCGTCTCGAGGCTGATCACACCTCACCCCTGGAACTTAGAAAGGTTCCTTCACACCCTTGGTGCAAATCAAGAAGTTCCCCGACCTACCCGTCTCCACTCGAGAGGAATCACGAGGGTCCCGCCCACATCCAGAGAAGCCCCGTTTCCGCCTCGTAGCTCGAGATGAGGGATCCTTTCCCTGCTTCGTCGGGAAAGAGTTCCCGGCGTTCCCGTCGCATCTCAAGAGGAGGCCCTCTCAACAGGAACGGCGAGAGGAACTCCAGGGTCGTGCCACCATTCCAAGAGTCCCCCAGATGTCTCAGTCCATTCCAGAGGAACCTCTTTTCCCTTCACCGGCTCGTCTTTCACGCCGAGGATCGACTCACACCAAGGTGGCACGTGGCACAGCCCTGTGGGAAAGCCTCGTGGGAAAGCCTCGAGGGACAGCCTCGAGGGAAAGCCACAGATCCCTTGATCCACGTGACAGGAAGCGTGACACTACTGCTGCAGCTCGGGAGGAAAGCGCACGTGCATGCCCCCACTCGAGACGAGGCCTGACTCCCCTGGGGAGACTCAGAATCACCCCAAGATCCATGGAAACACTGGAGAGGAAACCTCAGGTTCCGGCCCCGACTCCACACAAGGACTGAGGCCCCCGCATGGACGGGAGAGGAATCCCGAGAGGTCACCAAGCAACTCCCATGGGGACTGGCCATTCGGGCTTTCCTGAGGCCACCAGAGCAGGTCCCTGAGGTCCCCGTCGTAACTCGAGAAGACCTGCCGCAACTCGAGAAAATCCAGGAGGTTCTCCCCTCCAAGCGAGATGAGGCCCATTTCCGTTGAGGCGTCTCGAGGCTGATCACACCTCACCTCTGGAACTTCGCAAGGGTCCTTCACACCCTTGGTGCAAATCAAGAAGTTCCCCGACCTAGCCGTCTCCACTCGAGAGGAATCACGAGGGTCCCGCCCACATCCAGAGGAGCCCCGTTTCCGCCTCGTAGCTCGAGATGAGGGATCCTTTCCCTGCTTCGTCGGGAAAGAGTTCCCGTCGCATCTCAAGAGGAGGCCCTCTCAACAGGAACGGCGAGAGGAACTCCAGGGTCGTGCCACCATTCCAAGAGTCCCCCAGATGTCTCAGTCCATTCCAGAGGAACCTCTTTTCCCTTCACCGGCTCGTCTTTCACGCCGAGGATCGACTCCCACCAAGGTGGCACGTGGCACAGCCCTGTGGGAAAGCCTCGTGCGAAAGCCTCGAGGAACAGCCTCGAGGGAAAGCCACAGATCCCTTGATCCACGTGACAGGAAGCGTGACACTACTGCTGCAGCTCGGGAGGAAAGCGCACGTGCATGCCCCCACTCGAGACGAGGCCTGACTCCCCTGGGGAGACTCAGAAGCACCCCAAGATGCATGGCAACACTGGATAGGAATCCTCAGGTTCCGGCCCCGACTCCACACAAGGACTGAGGCCCCGGCATGGACGGGAGAGGAATCCCGAGAGGTCCCGTAGCAACTCGCATGGGGACTGGCCTTTCCTGAGGCCACCAGAGCGGGTCCCTGAGGTCCCCGGCGTAACTCGAGAAGACCTGCCGCAACTCGAGAAAATCCAGGAGGTTATCCCCTCCAGGCGAGATGAGGCCCATTTCCGCTGAGGCGTCTCGAGGCTGATCACACCTCACCTCTGGAACTTCGAAAGGGTCCTTCACACCCTTGGTGCAAATCAAGAAGTTCCCCGACCTAGCCGTCTCCACTCGAGAGGAATCACGAGGGTCCCGCCCACATCCAGAGGAGCCCCGTTTCCGCCTCGTAGCTCGAGATGAGGGATCCTTTCCCTGCTTCGTCGGGAAAGAGTTCCCGGCGTTCCCGTCGCATCTCAAGAGGAGGCCCTCTCAACAGGAACGGCGAGAGGAACTCCAGGGTCGTGCCACCATTCCAAGAGTCCCCCAGATGTCTCAGTCCATTCCAGAGGAACCTCTTTTCCCTTCACCGGCTCGTCTTTCACACCGAGGATCGACTCACACCAAGGTGGCATGTGGCACAGCCCTGTGGGAAAGCCTCGTGGGAAAGCCTCGAGGGACAGCCTCGAGGGAAAGCCACAGATCCCTTGATCCACGTGACAGGAAGCGTGACACTACTGCTGCAGCTCGGGAGGAAAGCGCACGTGCATGCCCCCACACGAGACGAGGCCTGACTCCCCTGGGGAGACTCAGAAGCACCCCAAGATCCATGGCAACACTGGAGAGGAATCCTCAGGTTCCGGCCCCGACTCCACACAAGGACTGAGGCCCCGGCATGGACGGGAGAGGAATCCCGAGAGGTCCCCTAGCAACTCGCATGGGGACTGGCCTTTCCTGAGGCCACCAGAGCGGGTCCCTGAGGTCCCCGTCGTAACTCGAGAAGACCTGCCGCAACTCGAGAAAATCCAGGAGGTTCTCCCCTCCAGGCGAGATGAGGCCCATTTCCGCTGAGGCGTCTCGAGGCTGATCACACCTCACCTCTGGAACTTCGAAAGGGTCCTTCACACCCTTGGTGCAAATCAAGAAGTTCCCCGACCTAGCCGTCTCCACTCGAGAGGAATCACGAGGGTCCCGCCCACATCCAGAGGAGCCCCGTTTCCGCCTCGTAGCTCGAGATGAGGGATCCTTTCCCTGCTTCGTCGGGAAAGAGTTCCCGGCGTTCCCGTCGCATCTCAAGAGGAGGCCCTCTCAACAGGAACGGCGAGAGGAACTCCAGGGTCGTGCCACCATTCCAAGAGTCCCCAAGATGTCACAGTCCATTCCAGAGAAACCTCTTTTCCCTTCACAGGCTCGTCTTTCACGCCGAGGATCGACTCACACCAAGGTGGCACGTGGCACAGCCCTGTGGGAAAGCCTCGTGGGAAAGCCTCGAGGGACAGCCTCGAGTGAAAGCCACAGATCCCTTGATCCACGTGACAGGAAGCGTGACACTACTGCTGCAGCTCGGGAGGAAAGCGCACGTGCATGCCCCCAATCGAGACGAGGCCTGACTCCCCTGGGGAGACTCAGAAGCACCCCAAGATCCATGGCAACACTGGAGAGGAAACCTCAGGTTCCGGCCCCGACTCCACACAAGGACTGAGGCCCCCGCATGGACGGGAGAGGAATCCCGAGACGTCACCAAGCAACTCGCATGGGGACTGGCCTTTCCTGAGGCCACCAGAGCGGGTCCCTGAGGTCCCCGTCGTAACTCGAGAAGACCTGCCGCAACTCGAGAAAATCCAGGAGGTTCTCCCCTCCAGGCGAGATGAGGCCCATTTCCGCTGAGGCGTCTCGAGGCTGATCACACCTCACCCCTGGAACTTCGAAAGGTTCCTTCACACCCTTGGTGCAAATCAAGAAGTTCCCCGACCTAGCCGTCTCCACTCGAGAGGAATCACGAGGGTCCCGCCCACATCCAGAGAAGCCCCGATTCCGCCTTGTAGCTCGAGATGAGGGATCCTTTCCCTGCTTCATCGGGAAAGAGTTCCCGGCGTTCCCGTCGCATCTCAAGAGGAGGCCCTCTCAACAGGAACGGCGAGAGGAACTCAAGGGTCGTGCCACCATTCCAAGAGTCCCCCAGATGTCTCAGTCCATTCCAGAGGAACCTCTTTTCCCTTCACCGGCTCGTCTTTCACGCCGAGGATCGACTCACACCAAGGTGGCACGTGGCACAGCCCTGTGGGAAAGCCTCGTGGGAAAGCCTCGAGGGACAGCCTCGAGGGAAAGCCACAGATCCCTTGATCCACGTGACAGGAAGCGTGACACTACTGCTGCAGCTCGGGAGGAAAGCGCCCTTGCATGCCCCCACACGAGACGAGGCCTGACTCCCCTGGGGAGACTCAGAAGCACCCCAAGATCCATGGCAACACTGGAGAGGAATCCTCAGGTTCCGGCCCCGACTCCACACAAGGACTGAGGCCCCGGCATGGACGGGAGAGGAATCCCGAGAGGTCCCCTAGCAACTCGCATGGGGACTGGCCTTTCCTGAGGCCACCAGAGCGGGTCCCTGAGGTCCCCGTCGTAACTCGAGAAGACCTGCCGCAACTCGAGAAAATCCAGGAGGTTCTCCCCTCCAGGCGAGATGAGGCCCATTTCCGCTGAGGCGTCTCGAGGCTGATCACACCTCACCTCTGGAACATCGAAAGGGTCCTTCACACCCTTGGTGCAAATCAAGAAGTTCCCCGACCTAGCCGTCTCCACTCGAGAGGAATCACGAGGGTCCCGCCCACATCCAGAGGAGCCCCGTTTCCGCCTCGTAGCTCGAGATGAGGGATCCTTTCCCTGCTTCGTCGGGAAAGAGTTCCCGGCGTTCCCGTCGCATCTCAAGAGAAGGCCCTCTCAACAGGAACGGCGAGAGGAACTCCAGGGTCGTGCCACCATTCCAAGAGTCCCCCAGATGTCTCAGTCCATTCCAGAGGAACCTCTTTTCCCTTCACCGGCTCGTCTTTCACGCCGAGGATCGACTCCCACCAAGGTGGCACGTGGCACAGCCCTGTGGGAAAGCCTCGTGGGAAAGCCTCGAGGGACAGCCTCGAGTGAAAGCCACAGATCCCTTGATCCACGTGACAGGAAGCGTGACACTACTGCTGCAGCTCGGGAGGAAAGCGCACGTGCATGCCCCCAATCGAGACGAGGCCTGACTCCCCTGGGGAGACTCAGAAGCACCCCAAGATCCATGGCAACACTGGAGAGGAAACCTCAGGTTCCGGCCCCGACTCCACACAAGGACTGAGGCCCCCGCATGGACGGGAGAGGAATCCCGAGAGGTCACCAAGCAACTCGCATGGGGACTGGCCTTTCCTGAGGCCACCAGAGCGGGTCCCTGAGGTCCCCGTCGTAACTCGAGAAGACCTGCCGCAACTCGAGAAAATCCAGGAGGTTCTCCCCTCCAGGCGAGATGAGGCCCATTTCCGCTGAGGCGTCTCGAGGCTGATCACACCTCACCCCTGGAACTTCGAAAGGTTCCTTCACACCCTTGGTGCAAATCAAGAAGTTCCCCGACCTAGCCGTCTCCACTCGAGAGGAATCACGAGGGTCCCGCCCACATCCAGAGAAGCCCCGATTCCGCCTTGTAGCTCGAGATGAGGGATCCTTTCCCTGCTTCATCGGGAAAGAGTTCCCGGCGTTCCCGTCGCATCTCAAGAGGAGGCCCTCTCAACAGGAACGGCGAGAGGAACTCAAGGGTCGTGCCACCATTCCAAGAGTCCCCCAGATGTCTCAGTCCATTCCAGAGGAACCTCTTTTCCCTTCACCGGCTCGTCTTTCACGCCGAGGATCGACTCACACCAAGGTGGCACGTGGCACAGCCCTGTGGGAAAGCCTCGTGGGAAAGCCTCGAGGGACAGCCTCGAGGGAAAGCCACAGATCCCTTGATCCACGTGACAGGAAGCGTGACACTACTGCTGCAGCTCGGGAGGAAAGCGCCCTTGCATGCCCCCACACGAGACGAGGCCTGACTCCCCTGGGGAGACTCAGAAGCACCCCAAGATCCATGGCAACACTGGAGAGGAATCCTCAGGTTCCGGCCCCGACTCCACACAAGGACTGAGGCCCCGGCATGGACGGGAGAGGAATCCCGAGAGGTCCCCTAGCAACTCGCATGGGGACTGGCCTTTCCTGAGGCCACCAGAGCGGGTCCCTGAGGTCCCCGTCGTAACTCGAGAAGACCTGCCGCAACTCGAGAAAATCCAGGAGGTTCTCCCCTCCAGGTGAGATGAGGCCCATTTCCGCTGAGGCGTCTCGAGGCTGATCACACCTCACCTCTGGAACTTCGAAAGGGTCCTTCACACCCTTGGTGCAAATCAAGAAGTTCCCCGACCTAGCCGTCTCCACTCGAGAGGAATCACGAGGGTCCCGCCCACATCCAGAGGAGCCCCGTTTCCGCCTCGTAGCTCGAGATGAGGGATCCTTTCCCTGCTTCGTCGGGAAAGAGTTCCCGGCGTTCCCGTCGCATCTCAAGAGAAGGCCCTCTCAACAGGAACGGCGAGAGGAACTCCAGGGTCGTGCCACCATTCCAAGAGTCCCCCAGATGTCTCAGTCCATTCCAGAGGAACCTCTTTTCCCTTCACCGGCTCGTCTTTCACGCCGAGGATCGACTCCCACCAAGGTGGCACGTGGCACAGCCCTGTGGGAAAGCCTCGTGGGAAAGCCTCGAGGGACAGCCTCGAGGGAAAGCCACAGATCCCTTGATCCACGTGACAGGAAGCGTGACACTACTGCTGCAGCTCGGGAGGAAAGCGCACGTGCATGCCCCCACTCGAGACGAGGCCTGACTCCCCTGGGGAGACTCAGAAGCACCCCAAGATGCATGGCAACACTGGAGAGGAATCCTCAGGTTCCGGCCCCGACTCCACACAAGGACTGAGGCCCCGGCATGGACGGGAGAGGAATCCCGAGAGGTCCCCTAGCAACTCGCATGGGGACTGGCCTTTCCTGAGGCCACCAGAGCGGGTCCCTGAGGTCCCCGTCGTAACTCGAGAAGACCTGCCGCAACTCGAGAAAATCCAGGAGGTTCTCCCCTCCAGGCGAGATGAGGCCCATTTCCGCTGAGGCGTCTCGAGGCTGATTACACCTCACCCCTGGAACTTCGAAAGGTTCCTTCACACCCTTGGTGCAAATCAAGAAGTTCCCCGACCTAGCCGTCTCCACTCGAGAGGAATCACGAGGGTCCCGCCCACATCCAGAGAAGCCCCGATTCCGCCTCGTAGCTCGAGATGAGGGATCCTTTCCCTGCTTCGTCGGGAAAGAGTTCCCGGCGTTCCCGTCGCATCTCAAGAGGAGGCCCTCTCAACAGGAACGGCGAGAGGAACTCAAGGGTCGTGCCACCATTCCAAGAGTCCCCCAGATGTCTCAGTCCATTCCAGAGGAACCTCTTTTCCCTTCACCGGCTCGTCTTTCACGCCGAGGATCGACTCACACCAAGGTGGCACGTGGCACAGCCCTGTGGGAAAGCCTCGTGCGAAAGCCTCGAGGGACAGCCTCGAGGGAAAGCCACAGATCCCTTGATCCACGTGACATTAAGCGTGACACTACTGCTGCAGCTCGGGAGGAAAGCGCACGTGCATGCCCCCACTCGAGACGAGGCCTGACTCCCCTGGGGAGACTCAGAAGCACCCCAAGATCCATGGCAACACTGGAGAGGAATCCTCAGGTTCCGGCCCCGACTCCACACAAGGACTGAGGCCCCGGCATGGACGGGAGAGGAATCCCGAGAGGTCCCCTAGCAACTCGCATGGGGACTGGCCTTTCCTGAGGCCACCAGAGCGGGTCCCTGAGGTCCCCGTCGTAACTCGAGAAGACCTGCCGCAACTCGAGAAAATCCAGGAGGTTCTCCCCTCCAGGCGAGATGAGGCCCATTTCGGCTGAGGCGTCTCGAGGCTGATCACACCTCACCTCTGGAACTTCGAAAGGGTCCTTCACACCCTTGGTGCAAATCAAGAAGTTCCCCGACCTAGCTGTCTCCACTCGAGAGGAATCACGAGGGTCCCGCCCACATCCAGAGGAGCCCCGTTTCCGCCTCGTAGCTCGAGATGAGGGATCCTTTCCCTGCTTCGTCGGGAAAGAGTTCCCGGCGTTCCCGTCGCATCTCAAGAGGAGGCCCTCTCAACAGGAACGGCGAGAGGAACTCCAGGGTCGTGCCACCATTCCAAGAGTCCCCCAGATGTCTCAGTCCATTCCAGAGGAACCTCTTTTCCCTTCACCGGCTCGTCTTTCACGCCGAGGATCGACTCACACCAAGGTGGCACGTGGCACAGCCCTGTGGGAAAGCCTCGTGGGAAAGCCTCGAGGGACAGCCTCGAGGGAAAGCCACAGATCCCTTGATCCACGTGACAGGAAGCGTGACACTACTGCTGCAGCTCGGGAGGAAAGCGCCCTTGCATGCCCCCACACGAGACGAGGCCTGACTCCCCTGGGGAGACTCAGAAGCACCCCAAGATCCATGGCAACACTGGAGAGGAATCCTCAGGTTCCGGCCCCGACTCCACACAAGGACTGAGGCCCCGGCATGGACGGGAGAGGAATCCCGAGAGGTCCCCTAGCAACTCGCATGGGGACTGGCCTTTCCTGAGGCCACCAGAGCGGGTCCCTGAGGTCCCCGTCGTAACTCGAGAAGACCTGCCGCAACTGGATAAAATCGATGAGGTTCTCCCCTCCAGGCGAGATGAGGCCCATTTCCGCTGAGGCGTCTCGAGGCTGATCACACCTCACCTCTGGAACTTCGAAAGGGTCCTTCACACCCTTGGTGCAAATCAAGAAGTTCCCCGACCTAGCCGTCTCCACTCGAGAGGAATCACGAGGGTCCCGCCCACATCCAGAGGAGCCCCGTTTCCGCCTCGTAGCTCGAGATGAGGGATCCTTTCCCTGCTTCGTCGGGAAAGAGTTCCCGGCATTCCCGTCGCATCTCAAGAGAAGGCCCTCGCAACAGGAACGGCGAGAGGAACTCCAGGGTCGTGCCACCATTCCAAGAGTCCCCAAGATGTCACAGTCCATTCCAGAGGAACCTCTTTTCCCTTCACCGGCTCGTCTTTCACGCCGAGGATCGACTCCCACCAAGGTGGCACGTGGCACAGCCCTGTGGGAAAGCCTCGTGGGAAAGCCTCGAGGGACAGCCTCGAGGGAAAGCCACAGATCCCTTGATCCACGTGACAGGAAGCGTGACACTACTGCTGCAGCTCGGGAGGAAAGCGCACGTGCATGCCCCCACTCGAGACGAGGCCTGACTCCCCTGGGGAGACTCAGAAGCACCCCAAGATGCATGGCAACACTGGAGAGGAATCCTCAGGTTCCGGCCCCGACTCCACACAAGGACTGAGGCCCCGGCATGGACGGGAGAGGAATCCCGAGAGGTCCCCTAGCAACTCGCATGGGGACTGGCCTTTCCTGAGGCCACCAGAGCAGGTCCCTGAGGTCCCCGTCGTAACTCGAGAAGACCTGCCGCAACTCGAGAAAATCCAGGAGGTTCTCCCCTCCAGGCGAGATGAGGCCCATTTCGGCTGAGGCGTCTCGAGGCTGATCACACCTCACCTCTGGAACTTCGAAAGGGTCCTTCACACCCTTGGTGCAAATCAAGAAGTTCCCCGACCTAGCTGTCTCCACTCGAGAGGAATCACGAGGGTCCCGCCCACATCCAGAGGAGCCCCGTTTCCGCCTCGTAGCTCGAGATGAGGGATCCTTTCCCTGCTTCGTCGGGAAAGAGTTCCCGGCGTTCCCGTCGCATCTCAAGAGGAGGCCCTCTCAACAGGAACGGCGAGAGGAACTCCAGGGTCGTGCCACCATTCCAAGAGTCCCCCAGATGTCTCAGTCCATTCCAGAGGAACCTCTTTTCCCTTCACCGGCTCGTCTTTCACGCCGAGGATCGACTCACACCAAGGTGGCACGTGGCACAGCCCTGTGGGAAAGCCTCGTGGGAAAGCCTCGAGGGACAGCCTCGAGTGAAAGCCACAGATCCCTTGATCCACGTGACAGGATGAGTGACACTACTGCTGCAGCTCGGGAGGAAAGCGCCCGTGCATGCCCCCACACGAGACGAGGCCTGACTCCCCTGGGGAGACTCAGAAGCACCCCAAGATCCATGGCAACACTGGAGAGGAATCCTCAGGTTCCGGCCCCGACTCCACACAAGGACTGAGGCCCCGGCATGGACGGGAGAGGAATCCCGAGAGGTCCCCTAGCAACTCGCATGGGGACTGGCCTTTCCTGAGGCCACCAGAGCGGGTCCCTGAGGTCCCCGTCGTAACTCGAGAAGACCTGCCGCAACTGGATAAAATCGAGGAGGTTCTCCCCTCCAGGCGAGATGAGGCCCATTTCCGCTGAGGCGTCTCGAGGCTGATCACACCTCACCTCTGGAACTTCGAAAGGGTCCTTCACACCCTTGGTGCAAATCAAGAAGTTCCCCGACCTAGCCGTCTCCACTCAAGAGGAATCACGAGGGTCCCGCCCACATCCAGAGGAGCCCCGTTTCCGCCTCGTAGCTCGAGATGAGGGATCCTTTCCCTGCGTCGTCGGGAAAGAGTTCCCGGCGTTCCCGTCGCATCTCAAGAGGAGGCCCTCTCAACAGGAACGGCGAGAGGAACTCCAGGGTCGTGCCACCATTCCAAGAGTCCCCAAGATGTCACAGTCCATTCCAGAGGAACCTCTTTTCCCTTCACCGGCTCGTCTTTCACGCCGAGGATCGACTCACACCAAGGTGGCACGTGGCACAGCCCTGTGGGAAAGCCTCGTGGGAAAGCCTCGAGGGACAGCCTCGAGGGAAAGCCACAGATCCCTTGATCCACGTGACAGGAAGCGTGACACTACTGCTGCAGCTCGGGAGGAAAGCGCACGTGCATGCCCCCACTCGAGACGAGGCCTGACTCCCCTGGGGAGACTCAGAAGCACCCCAAGATACATGGCAACACTGGAGAGGAATCCTCAGGTTCCGGCCCCGACTCCACACAAGGACTGTGTCCCCTGCATGGACGGGAGAGGAATCCCGAGAGGTCCCCTAGCAACTCGCATGGGGACTGGCCTTTCCTGAGGCCACCAGAGCGGGTCCCTGAGGTCCCCGTCGTAACTCGAGAAGACCTGCCACAACTCGAGAAAATCCAGGAGGTTCTCCCCTCCAGGCGAGATGAGGCCCATTTCCGCTGAGGCGTCTCGAGGCTGATCACACCTCACCTCTGGAACTTCGAAAGGGTCCTTCACACCCTTGGTGCAAATCAAGAAGTTCCCCGACCTAGCCGTCTCCACTCGAGAGGAATCACGAGGGTCCCGCCCACATCCAGAGGAGCCCCGTTTCCGCCTCGTAGCTCGAGATGAGGGATCCTTTCCCTGCTTCGTCGGGAAAGAGTTCCCGGCGTTCCCGTCGCATCTCAAGAGGAGGCCCTCGCAACAGGAACGGCGAGAGGAACTCCAGGGTCGTGCCACCATTCCAAGAGTCCCCAAGATGTCACAGTCCATTCCAGAGGAACCTCTTTTCCCTTCACCGGCTCGTCTTTCACGCCGAGGATCGACTCACACCAAGGTGGCACGTGACACAGCCCTGTGGGAAAGCCTCGTGAGAAAGCCTCGAGGGACAGCCTCGAGGGAAAGCCACAGATCCCTTGATCCACGTGACAGGAAGCGTGACACTACTGCTGCAGCTCGGGAGGAAAGCGCACGTGCATGCCCCCACTCGAGACGAGGCCTGACTCCCCTGGGGAGACTCAGAAGCACCCCAAGATGCATGGCAACACTGGAGAGGAATCCTCAGGTTCCGGCCCCGACTCCACACAAGGACTGAGGCCCCGGCATGGACGGGAGAGGAATCCCGAGAGGTCCCCTAGCAACTCGCATGGGGACTGGCCTTTCCTGAGGCCACCAGAGCGGGTCCCTGAGGTCCCCGTCGTAACTCGAGAAGACCTGCCGCAACTCGAGAAAATCCAGGAGGTTCTCCCCTCCAGGCGAGATGAGGCCCATTTCCGCTGAGGCGTCTCGAGGCTGATCACACCTCACCTCTGGAACTTCGAAAGGGTCCTTCACACCCTTGGTGCAAATCAAGAAGTTCCCCGACCTAGCTGTCTCCACTCGAGAGGAATCACGAGGGTCCCGCCCACATCCAGAGGAGCCCCGTTTCCGCCTCGTAGCTCGAGATGAGGGATCCTTTCCCTGCTTCGTCGGGAAAGAGTTCCCGGCGTTCCCGTCGCATCTCAAGAGGAGGCCCTCTCAACAGGAACGGCGAGAGGAACTCCAGGGTCGTGCCACCATTCCAAGAGTCCCCCAGATGTCTCAGTCCATTCCAGAGGAACCTCTTTTCCCTTCACCGGCTCGTCTTTCACGCCGAGGATCGACTCCCACCTAGGTGGCATGTGGCACAGCCCTGTGGGAAAGCCTCGTGGGAAAGCCTCGAGGGACAGCCTCCAGGGAAAGCCACAGATCCCTTGATCCACGTGACAGGAAGCGTGACACTACTGCTGCAGCTCGGGAGGAAAGCGCCCGTGCATGCCCCCACACGAGACGAGGCCTGACTCCCCTGGGGAGACTCAGAAGCACCCCAAGATCCATGGCAACACTGGAGAGGAATCCTCAGGTTCCGGCCCCGACTCCACACAAGGACTGAGGCCCCGGCATGGACGGGAGAGGAATCCCGAGAGGTCCCCTAGCAACTCGCATGGGGACTGGCCTTTCCTGAGGCCACCAGAGCGGGTCCCTGAGGTCCCCGTCGTAACTCGAGAAGACCTGCCGCAACTGGATAAAATCGAGGAGGTTCTCCCCTCCAGGCGAGATGAGGCCCATTTCCGCTGAGGCGTCTCGAGGCTGATCACACCTCACCTCTGGAACTTCGAAAGGGTCCTTCACACCCTTGGTGCAAATCAAGAAGTTCCCCGACCTAGCCGTCTCCACTCGAGAGGAATCACGAGGGTCCCGCCCACATCCAGAGGAGCCCCGTTTCCGCCTCGTAGCTCGAGATGAGGGATCCTTTCCCTGCTTCGTCGGGAAAGAGTTCCCGGCGTTCCCGTCGCATCTCAAGAGGAGGCCCTCTCAACAGGAACGGCGAGAGGAACTTCAGGGTCGTGCCACCATTCCAAGAGTCCCCAAGATGTCACAGTCCATTCCAGAGGAACCTCTTTTCCCTTCACCGGCTCGTCTTTCACGCCGAGGATCGACTCACACCAAGGTGGCACGTGGCACAGCCCTGTGGGAAAGCCTCGTGCGAAAGCCTCGAGGGACAGCCTCGAGGGAAAGCCACAGATCCCTTGATCCACGTGACAGGAAGCGTGACACTACTGCTGCAGCTCGGGAGGAAAGCGCACGTGCATGCCCCCACTCGAGACGAGGCCTGACTCCCCTGGGGAGACTCAGAAGCACCCCAAGATCCATGGCAACACTGGAGAGGAATCCTCAGGTTCCGGCCCCGACTCCACACAAGGACTGTGGCCCCGGCATGGACGGGAGAGGAATCCCGAGAGGTCCCCTAGCAACTCGCATGGGGACTGGCCTTTCCTGAGGCCACCAGAGCGGGTCCCTGAGGTCCCCGTCGTAACTCGAGAAGATCTGCCGCAACTCGAGAAAATCCAGGAGGTTCTCCCCTCCAGGCGAGATGAGGCCCATTTCCGCTGAGGCGTCTCGAGGCTGATCACACCTCACCTCTGGAACTTCGAAAGGGTCCTTCACACCCTTGGTGCAAATCAAGGAGTTCCCCGACCTAGCCGTCTCCACTCGAGAGGAATCACGAGGGTCCCGCCCACTTCCAGAGGAGCCCCGTTTCCGCCTCGTAGCTCGAGATTAGGGATCCTTTCCCTGCTTCGTCGGGAAAGAGTTCTCGGCGTTCCCGTCGCATCTCAAGAGGAGGCCCTCTCAACAGGAACGGCGAGAGGAACTCCAGGGTCGTGCCACCATTCCAAGAGTCCCCCAGATGTCTCAGTCCATTCCAGAGGAACCTCTTTTCCCTTCACCGGCTCGTCTTTCACGCCGAGGATCGACTCCCACCAAGGTGGCACGTGGCACAGCCCTGTGGGAAAGCCTCGTGCGAAAGCCTCGAGGGACAGCCTCGAGGGAAAGCCACAGATCCCTTGATCCACGTGACAGGAAGCGTGACACTACTGCTGAAACTCGGGAGGAAAGCGCACGTGCATGCCCCCACTCGAGACGAGGCCTGACTCCTCTGGGGAGACTCAGATGCACCCCAAGATCCATGGCAACACTGGAGAGGAATCCTCAGGTTCCGGCCCCGACTCCACACAAGGACTGAGGCCCCGGCATTGACGGGAGAGGAATCCCGAGAGGTCCCCTAGCCACTCGCATCGGGACTGGCCTTTCCTGAGGCCACCAGAGCGGGTCCCTGAGGTCCCCGTCGTAACTCGAGAAGACCTGCCGCAACTGGATAAAATCGAGGAGGTTCTCCCCTCCAGGCGAGATGAGGCCCATTTCCGCTGAGGCGTCTCGAGGCTGATCACACCTCACCTCTGGAACTTCGAAAGGGTCCTTCACACCCTTGGTGCAAATCAAGAAGTTCCCCGACCTAGCCGTCTCCACTCGAGAGGAATCACGAGGGTCCCGCCCGCATCCAGAGGAGCCCCGTTTCCGCCTCGTAGCTCGAGATGAGGGATCCTTTCCCTGCTTCGTCGGGAAAGAGTTCCCGGCGTTCCCGTCGCATCTCAAGAGGAGGCCCTCTCAACAGGAACGGCGAGAGGAACTCCAGGGTAGTGCCACCATTCCAAGAGTCCCCAAGATGTCACAGTCCATTCCAGAGGAACCTCTTTTCCCTTCACCGGCTCGTCTTTCACGCCGAGGATCGACTCACACCAAGGTGGCACGTGGCACAGCCCTGTGGGAAAGCCTCGTGGGAAAGCCTCGAGGGACAGCCTCGAGGGAAAGCCACAGATCCCTTGATCCACGTGACAGGAAGCGTGACACTACTGCTGCAGCTCGGGAGGAAAGCGCACGTGCATGCCCCCACTCGAGACGAGGCCTGACTCCCCTGGGGAGACTCAGAAGCACCCCAAGATCCATGGCAACACTGGAGAGGAATCCTCAGGTTCCGGCCCCGACTCCACACAAGGACTGTGGCCCCGGCATGGACGGGAGAGGAATCCCGAGAGGTCCCCTAGCAACTCGCATGGGGACTGGCCTTTCCTGAGGCCACCAGAGCGGGTCCCTGAGGTCCCCGTCGTAACTCGAGAAGATCTGCCGCAACTCGAGAAAATCCAGGAGGTTCTCCCCTCCAGGCGAGATGAGGCCCATTTCCGCTGAGGCGTCTCGAGGCTGATCACACCTCACCTCTGGAACTTCGAAAGGGTCCTTCACACCCTTGGTGCAAATCAAGGAGTTCCCCGACCTAGCCGTCTCCACTCGAGAGGAATCACGAGGGTCCCGCCCACTTCCAGAGGAGCCCCGTTTCCGCCTCGTAGCTCGAGATGAGGGATTCTTTCCCTGCTTCGTCGGGAAAGAGTTCTCGGCGTTCCCGTCGCATCTCAAGAGGAGGCCCTCTCAACAGGAACGGCGAGAGGAACTCCAGGGTCGTGCCACCATTCCAAGAGTCCCCCAGATGTCTCAGTCCATTCCAGAGGAACCTCTTTTCCCTTCACCGGCTCGTCTTTCACGCCGAGGATCGACTCCCACCAAGGTGGCACGTGGCACAGCCCTGTGGGAAAGCCTCGTGCGAAAGCCTCGAGGGACAGCCTCGAGGGAAAGCCACAGATCCCTTGATCCACGTGACAGGAAGCGTGACACTACTGCTGAAACTCGGGAGGAAAGCGCACGTGCATGCCCCCACTCGAGACGAGGCCTGACTCCTCTGGGGAGACTCAGAAGCACCCCAAGATCCATGGCAACACTGGAGAGGAATCCTCAGGTTCCGGCCCCGACTCCACACAAGGACTGAGGCCCCGGCATTGACGGGAGAGGAATCCCGAGAGGTCCCCTAGCCACTCGCATCGGGACTGGCCTTTCCTGAGGCCCCCAGAGCGGGTCCCTGAGGTCCCCGTCGTAACTCGAGAAGACCTGCCGCAACTCGAGAAAATCCAGGAGGTTCTCCCCTCCAGGCGAGATGAGGCCCATTTCCGCTGAGGCGTCTCGAGGCTGATCACACCTCACCTCTGGAACTTCGAAAGGGTCCTTCACACCCTTGGTGCAAATCAAGAAGTTCCCCGACCTAGCCGTCTCCACTCGAGAGGAATCACGAGGGTCCCGCCCACATCCAGAGGAGCCCCGTTTCCGCCTCGTAGCTCGAGATGAGGGATCCTTTCCCTGCTTCGTCGGGAAAGAGTTCCCGGCGTTCCTGTCGCATCTCAAGAGGAGGCCCTCTCAACAGGAACGGCGAGAGGAGCTCCAGGGTCGTGCCACCATTCCAAGAGTCGCCAAGATGTCACAGTCCATTCCAGAGGAACCTCTTTTCCCTTCACCGGCTCGTCTTTCACGCCGAGGATCGACTCACACCAAGGTGGCACGTGGCACAGCCCTGTGGGAAAGCCTCGTGGGAAAGCCTCGAGGGACAGCCTCGAGGGAAAGCCACAGATCCCTTGATCCACGTGACAGGAAGCGTGACACTACTGCTGCAGCTCGGGAGGAAAGCGCACGTGCAAGCCCCCACTCGAGACGAGGCCTGACTCCCCTGGGGAGACTCAGAAGCACCCCAAGATCCATGGCAACACTGGAGAGGAATCCTCAGGTTCCGGCCCCGACTCCACACAAGGACTGTGGCCCCGGCATGGACGGGAGAGGAATCCCGAGAGGTCCCCTAGCAACTCGCATGGGGACTGGCCTTTCCTGAGGCCACCAGAGCGGGTCCCTGAGGTCCCCGTCGTAACTCGAGAAGACCTGCCGCAACTCGAGAAAATCCAGGAGGTTCTCCCCTCCAGGCGAGATGAGGCCCATTTCCGCTGAGGCGTCTCGAGGCTGATCACACCTCACCTCTGGAACTTCGAAAGGGTCCTTCACATCCTTGGTGCAAATCAAGGAGTTCCCCGACCTAGCCGTCTCCACTCGAGAGGAATCACGAGGGTCCCGCCCACTTCCAGAGGAGCCCCGTTTCCGCCTCGTAGCTCGAGATGAGGGATCCTTTCCCTGCTTCGTCGGGAAAGAGTTCTCGGCGTTCCCGTCCCATCTCAAGAGGAGGCCCTCTCAACAGGAACGGCGAGAGGAACTCCAGGGTCGTGCCACCATTCCAAGAGTCCCCCAGATGTCTCAGTCCATTCCAGAGGAACCTCTTTTCCCTTCACCGGCTCGTCTTTCACGCCGAGGATCGACTCCCACCAAGGTGGCACGTGGCACAGCCCTGTGGGAAAGCCTCGTGCGAAAGCCTCGAGGGACAGCCTCGAGGGAAAGCCACAGATCCCTTGATCCACGTGACAGTAAGCGTGACACTACTGCTGAAACTCGGGAGGAAAGGGCACGTGCATGCCCCCACTCGAGACGAGGCCTGACTCCTCTGGGGAGACTCAGATGCACCCCAAGATCCATGGCAACACTGGAGAGGAATCCTCAGGTTCCGGCCCCGACTCCACACAAGGACTGAGGCCCCGGCATTGACGGGAGAGGAATCCCGAGAGGTCCCCTAGCCACTCGCATCGGGACTGGCCTTTCCTGAGGCCACCAGAGCGGGTCCCTGAGGTCCCCGTCGTAACTCGAGAAGACCTGCCGCAACTGGATAAAATCGAGGAGGTTCTCCCCTCCAGGCGAGATGAGGCCCATTTCCGCTGAGGCGTCTCGAGGCTGATCACACCTCACCTCTGGAACTTCGAAAGGGTCCTTCACACCCTTGGTGCAAATCAAGAAGTTCCCCGACCTAGCCGTCTCCACTCGAGAGGAATCACGAGGGTCCCGCCCACTTCCAGAGGAGCCCCGTTTCCGCCTCGTAGCTCGAGATGAGGGATTCTATCCCTGCTTCGTCGGGAAAGAGTTCTCGGCGTTCCCGTCGCATCTCAAGAGGAGGCCCTCTCAACAGGAACGGCGAGAGGAACTCCAGGGTCGTGCCACCATTCCAAGAGTCCCCCAGATGTCTCAGTCCATTCCAGAGGAACCTCTTTTCCCTTCACCGGCTCGTCTTTAACGCAGAGGATCGACTCCCACCAAGGTGGCACGTGGCACAGCCCTGTGGGAAAGCCTCGTGCGAAAGCCTCGAGGGACAGCCTCGAGGGAAAGCCACAGATCCCTTGATCCACGTGACAGGAAGCGTGACACTACTGCTGAAACTCGGGAGGAAAGCGCACGTGCATGCCCCCACTCGAGACGAGGCCTGACTCCTCTGGGGAGACTCAGAAGCACCCCAAGATCCATGGCAACACTGGAGAGGAATCCTCAGGTTCCGGCCCCGACTCCACACAAGGACTGAGGCCCCGGCATTGACGGGAGAGGAATCCCGAGAGGTCCCCTAGCCACTCGCATCGGGACTGGCCTTTCCTGAGGCCCCCAGAGCGGGTCCCTGAGGTCCCCGTCGTAACTCGAGAAGACCTGCCGCAACTCGAGAAAATCCAGGAGGTTCTCCCCTCCAGGCGAGATGAGGCCCATTTCCGCTGAGGCGTCTCGAGGCTGATCACACCTCACCTCTGGAACTTCGAAAGGGTCCTTCACACCCTTGGTGCAAATCAAGAGGTTCCCCGACCTAGCCGTCTCCACTCGAGAGGAATCACGAGGGTCCCGCCCACATCCAGAGGAGCCCCGTTTCCGCCTCGTAGCTCGAGATGAGGGATCCTTTCCCTGCTTCGTCGGGAAAGAGTTCCCGGCGTTCCCGTCGCATCTCAAGAGGAGGCCCTCTCAACAGGAACGGCGAGAGGAGCTCCAGGGTCGTGCCACCATTCCAAGAGTCCCCCAGATGTCTCAGTCCATTCCAGAGGAACCTCTTTTCCCTTCACCGGCTCGTCTTTCACGCCGAGGATCGACTCCCACCAAGGTGGCACGTGGCACAGCCTTGTGGGAAAGCCTCGTGGGAAAGCCTCGAGGGACAGCCTCAGGGAAAGCCACAGATCCCTTGATCCACGTGACAGGAAGCGTGACACTACTGATGCAGCTCAGGAGGAAAGCGCACGTGCATGCCCCACTCGAGAGGAGGCTTGACTCCCCTGGGGAGACTCAGAAGCACCCCAAGATCCATGGCAACACTGGAGAGGAATCCTCAGGTTCCGGCCCCGACTCCACACAAGGACTGAGGCCCCGGCATGGACGGGAGAGGAATCCCGAGAGGTCCCCTAGCAACTCGCATGGGGACTGGCCTTTCCTGAGGCCACCAGAGCGGGTCCCTGAGGTCCCCGTCGTAACTCGAGAAGACCTGCCGCAACTCGAGAAAATCCAGGAGGTTCTCCCCTCCAGGCGAGATGAGGCCCATTTCCGCTGAGGCGTCTCGAGGCTGATCACACCTCACCTCTGGAACTTCGAAAGGGTCCTTCACACCCTTGGTGCAAATCAAGAAGTTCCCTGACCTAGCCGTCTCCACTCGAGAGGAATCACGAGGGTCCCGCCCACATCCAGAGGAGCCCCGTTTCCGCCTCGTAGCTCGAGATGAGGGATCCTTTCCCTGCTTCGTCGGGAAAGAGTTCCCGGCGTTCCCGTCGCATCTCAAGAGGAGGCCCTCTCAATAGGAACGGCGAGAGGAACTCCAGGGTCGTGCCACCATTCCAAGAGTCCCCCAGATGTCTCAGTCCATTCCAGAGGAACCTCTTTTCCCTTCACCGGCTCGTCTTTCACGCCGAGGATCGACTCCCACAAAGGTGGCACGTGGCACAGCCCTGTGGGAAAGCCTCGTGGGAAAGCCTCGAGGGACAGCCTCGAGGGAAAGCCACAGATCCCTTGATCCACGTGACAGGAAGCGTGACACTACTGCTGCAGCTCGGGAGGAAAGCGCACGTGAATGCCCCCACTCGAGACGAGGCCTGACTCCTCTGGGGAGACTCAGAAGCACCCCAAGATCCATGGCAACACTGGAGAGGAATCCTCAGGTTCCGGCCCCGACTCCACACAAGGACTGAGGCCCCGGCATGGACGGGAGAGGAATCCCGAGAGGTCCCCTAGCAACTCGCATGGGGACTGGCCTTTCCTGAGGCCACCAGAGCGGGTCCCTGAGGTCCCCGTCGTAACTCGAGAAGACCTGCCGCAACTCGAGAAAATCCAGGAGGTTCTCCCCTCCAGGCGAGATGAGGCCCATTTCCACTGAGGCGTCTCGAGGCTGATCACACCTCACCTCTGGAACTTCGAAAGGGTCCTTCACACCCTTGGTGCAAATCAAGAAGTTCCCCGACCTAGCCGTCTCCACTCGAGAGGAATCACGAGGGTCCCGCCCACATCCAGAGGAGCCCCGTTTCCGCCTCGTAGCTCGAGATGAGGGATCCTTTCCCTGCTTCGTCGGGAAAGAGTTCCCGGCCTTCCCGTCGCATCTCAAGAGGAGGCCCTCTCAATAGGAACGGCGAGAGGAACTCCAGGGTCGTGCCACCATTCCAAGAGTCCCCCAGATGTCTCAGTCCATTCCAGAGGAACCTCTTTTCCCTTCACCGGCTCGTCTTTCACGCCGAGGATCGACTCCCACCAAGGTGGCACGTGGCACAGCCCTGTGGGAAAGCCTCGTGGGAAATCCTCGAGGGACAGCCTCGAGGGAAAGCCACAGATCCCTTGATCCACGTGACAGGAAGCGTGACACTACTGCTGCAGCTAGGGAGGAAAGCGCACGTGCATGCCCCCACTAGAGACGAGGCCTGACTCCCCTGGGGAGACTCAGAAGCACCCCAAGATCCATGGCAAGACTGGAGAGGAATCCTCAGGTTCCGGCCCCGACTCCACACAAGGACTGAGGCCCCGGCATGGACGGGAGAGGAATCCCGAGAGGTCCCCTAGCAAGTCGCATGGGGACTGGCCTTTCCTGAGGCCACCAGAGCGGGTCCCTGAGGTCCCCGTCGTAACTCGAGAAGACCTGCCGCAACTCGAGAAAATCCAGGAGGTTCCCCCCTCCAGGCGAGATGAGGCCCATTTCCGCTGAGGCGTCTCGAGGCTGATCACACCTCACCTCTGGAACTTCGAAAGGGTCCTTCACACCCTTGGTGCAAATCAAGAAGTTCCCCGACCTAGCCATCTCCACTCGAGAGGAATCACGAGGGTCCCGCCCACATCCAGAGGAGCCCCGTTTCCGCCTCGTAGCTCGAGATGAGGGATCCTTTCCCTGCTTCGTCGGGAAAGAGTTCCCGGCATTCCCGTCGCATCTGAAGAGGAGGCCCTCTCAACAGGAACGGCGAGAGGAACTCCAGGGTCGTGCCACCATTCCAAGAGTCCCCCAGATGTCTCAGTCCATTCCAGAGGAACCTCTTTTCCCTACACCGGCTCGTCTTTCACGCCGAGGATCGACTCCCACCAAGGTGGCACGTGGCAGAGCCCTGTGGGAAAGCCTCGTGGGAAAGCCTCGAGGGACAGCCTCGAGGGAAAGCCACAGATCCCTTGATCCACGTGACAGGAAGCGTGACACTACTGCTGCAGCTCGGGAGGAAAGCGCACGTGCATGCCCCCACTCGAGACGAGGCCTGACTCCCCTGGGGAGACTCAGAAGCACCCCAAGATCCATGGCAACACTGGAGAGGAATCCTCAGGTTCCGGCCCCGACTCCACACAAGGACTGAGGCCCCGGTGTGGACGGGAGAGGAATCCCGAGAGGTCCCCTAGCAACTCGCATGGGGACTGGCCTTTCCTGAGGCCACCAGAGCGGGTCCCTGAGGTCCCCGTCGTAACTCGAGAAGACCTGCCGCAACTCGAGAAAATCCAGGAGGTTCTCCCCTCCAGGCGAGATGAGGCCCATTTCCGCTGAGGCGTCTCGAGGCTGATCACACCTCACCTCTGGAACTTCGAAAGGGTCCTTCACACCCTTGGTGCAAATCAAGAAGTTGCCCGACCTAGCAGTCTCCACTCGAGAGGAATCACGAGGGTCCCGCCCACATCCAGAGGAGCTCCGTTTCCACCTCGGAGCTCGAGATGAGGGATCCTTTCCCTCCTTCGTCGGAAAAGAGTTCCCGGCGTTCCCGTTGCATCTCAAGAGGAGGCCCTCTCAACAGGAACGGCGAGAGGAACTCCAGGGTCGTGCCACCATTCCAAGAGTCCCCCAGATGTCTCAGTCCATTCCAGAGGAACCTCTTTTCCCTTCACCGGCTCGTCTTTCACGCCGAGGATCGACTCCCACCAAGGTGGCACGTGGCACAGCCCTGTGGGAAAGCCTCGTGGGAAAGCCTCGAGGGACAGCCTCGAGGGAAAGCCACAGATCCCTTGATCCACGTGACAGGAAGCGTGACACTATTGCTGCAGCTCGGGAGGAAAGCGCACGTGCATGCCCCCACTCGAGACGGGGCCTGACTCCCCTGGGGAGACTCAGAAGCACCCCAAGATCCATGGCAACACTGGAGAGGAAAACTCAGGTTCCGGCCCCGACTCCACACAAGGACTGAGGCCCCCGCATGGACGGGAGAGGAATCCCGAGAGGTCACCAAGCAACTCCCATGGGGACTGGCCTTTCCTGAGGCCACCAGAGCGGGTCCCTGAGGTCCCCGTCGTAACTCGAGAAGACCTGCCGCAACTCGAGAAAATCCAGGAGGTTCTCCCCTCCAGGCGAGATGAGGCCCATTTCCGCTGAGGCGTCTCGAGGCTGATTACACCTCACCCCTGGAACTTCGAAAGGTTCCTTCACACCCTTGGTGCAAATCAAGAAGTTCCCCGACCTAGCCGTCTCCACTCGAGAGGAATCACGAGGGTCCCGCCCACATCCAGAGAAGCCCCGATTCCGCCTCGTAGCTCGAGATGAGGGATCCTTTCCCTGCTTCGTCGGGAAAGAGTTCCCGGCGTTCCCGTCGCATCTCAAGAGGAGGCCCTCTCAACAGGAACGGCGAGAGGAACTCAAGGGTCGTGCCACCATTCCAAGAGTCCCCCAGATGTCTCAGTCCATTCCAGAGGAACCTCTTTTCCCTTCACCGGCTCGTCTTTCACGCCGAGGATCGACTCCCACCAAGGTGGCACGTGGCACAGCCCTGTGGGAAAGCCTCGTGGGAAAGCCTCGAGGGACAGCCTCGAGGGAAAGCCACAGATCCCTTGATCCACGTGACAGGAAGCGTGACACTACTGCTGCAGCTCGGGAGGAAAGCGCACGTGCATGCCCCCACTCGAGACGAGGCCTGACTCCTCTGGGGAGACTCAGAAGCACCCCAAGATCCATGGCAACACTGGAGAGGAATCCTCAGGTTCCGGCCCCGACTCCACACAAGGACTGAGGCCCCGGCATGGACGGGAGAGGAATCCCGAGAGGTCCCCTAGCAACTCGCATGGGGACTGGCCTTTCCTGAGGCCACCAGAGCGGGTCCCTGAGGTCCCCGTCGTAACTCGAGAAGACCTGCCGCAACTCGAGAAAATCCAGGAGGTTCTCCCCTCCAGGCGAGATGAGGCCCATTTCCACTGAGGCGTCTCGAGGCTGATCACACCTCACCTCTGGAACTTCGAAAGGGTCCTTCACACCCTTGGTGCAAATCAAGAAGTTCCCTGACCTAGCCGTCTCCACTCGAGAGGAATCACGAGGGTCCCGCCCACATCCAGAGGAGCCCCGTTTCCGCCTCGTAGCTCGAGATGAGGGATCCTTTCCCTGCTTCGTCGGGAAAGAGTTCCCGGCCTTCCCGTCGCATCTCAAGAGGAGGCCCTCTCAATAGGAACGGCGAGAGGAACTCCAGGGTCGTGCCACCATTCCAAGAGTCCCCCAGATGTCTCAGTCCATTCCAGAGGAACCTCTTTTCCCTTCACCGGCTCGTCTTTCACGCCGAGGATCGACTCCCACCAAGGTGGCACGTGGCACAGCCCTGTGGGAAAGCCTCGTGGGAAAGCCTCGAGGGACAGCCTCGAGGGAAAGCCACAGATCCCTTGATCCACGTGACAGGAAGCGTGACACTACTGCTGCAGCTCGGGAGGAAAGCGCACGTGCATGCCCCCACTCGAGACGAGGCCTGACTCCCCTGGGGAGACTCAGAAGCACCCCAAGATCCATGGCAACACTGGAGAGGAATCCTCAGGTTCCGGCCCCGACTCCACACAAGGACTGAGGCCCCGGCATGGACGGGAGAGGAATCCCGAGAGGTCCCCTAGCAACTCGCATGGGGACTGGCCTTTCCTGAGGCCACCAGAGCGGGTCCCTGAGGTCCCCGTCGTAACTCGAGAAGACCTGCCGCAACTCGAGAAAATCCAGGAGGTTCTCCCCTCCAGGCGAGATGAGGCCCATTTCCGCTGAGGCGTCTCGAGGCTGATCACACCTCACCTCTGGAACTTCGAAAGGGTCCTTCACACCCTTGGTGCAAATCAAGAAGTTCCCCGACCTAGCCGTCTCCACTCGAGAGGAATCACGAGGGTCCCGCCCACATCCAGAGGAGCCCCGTTTCCGCCTCGTAGCTCGAGATGAGGGATCCTTTCCCTGCTTCGTCGGGAAAGAGTTCCCGGCGTTCCCGTCGCATCTCAAGAGGAGGCCCTCTCAACAGGAACGGCGAGAGGAACTCCAGGGTCGTGCCACCATTCCAAGAGTCCCCCAGATGTCTCAGTCCATTCCAGAGGAACCTCTTTTCCCTTCACCGGCTCGTCTTTCACGCCGAGGATCGACTCCCACCAAGGTGGCACGTGCCACAGCCCTGTGGGAAAGCCTCGTGGGAAAGCCTCGAGGGACAGCCTCGAGGGAAAGCCACAGATCCCTTGATCCACGTGACAGGAAGCGTGACACTACTGCTGCAGCTCGGGAGGAAAGCGCACGTGCATGCCCCCACTCGAGACGAGGCCTGACTCCCCTGGGGAGACTCAGAAGCACCCCAAGATCCATGGCAACACTGGAGAGGAATTCTCAGGTTCCGGCCCCGACTCCACACAACGACTGAGGCCCCGGCATGGACGGGAGAGGAATCCCGAGAGGTCCCCTAGCAACTCGCATGGGGACTGGCCTTTCCTGAGGCCACCAGAGCGGGTCCCTGAGGTCCCCGTCGTAACTCGAGAAGACCTGCCGCAACTCGAGAAAATCCAGGAGGTTCTCCCCTCCAGGCGAGATGAGGCCCATTTCCGCTGAGGCGTCTCGAGGCTGATCACACCTCACCTCTGGAACTTCGAAAGGGTCCTTCACACCCTTGGTGCAAATCAAGAAGTTGCCCGACCTAGCCGTCTCCACTCGAGAGGAATCACGAGGGTCCCGCCCACATCCAGAGGAGCCCCGTTTCCTCCTCGTAGCTCGAGATGAGGGATCCTTTCCCTGCTTCGTCGGGAAAGAGTTCCCGGCGTTCCCGTCGCATCTCTAGAGGAGGCCCTCTCAACAGGAACGGCGAGAGGAACTCCAGGGTCGTGCCACCATTCCAAGAGTCCCCCAGATGTCTCAGTCCATTCCAGAGGAACCTCTTTTCCCTTCACCGGCTCGTCTTTCACGCCGAGGATCGACTCCCACCAAGGTGGCACGTGGCACAGCCCTGTGGGAAAGCCTCGTGGGAAAGCCTCGAGGGATAGCCTCGAGGGAAATACACAGATCCCTTGATCCACGTGACAGGAAGCGTGACACTACTGCTGCAGCTCGGGAGGAAAGCGCACGTGCATGCGCCCACTCGAGACGAGGCCTGACTCCCCTGGGGAGACTCAGAAGCACCCCAAGATCCATGGCAACACTGGAGAGGAATCCTCAGGTTCCGGCCCCGACTCCACACAAGGACTGAGGCCCCGGCATGGACGGGAGAGGAATCCCGAGAGGTCCCCTAGCAACTCGCATGGGGACTGGCCTTTCCTGAGGCCACCAGAGCGGGTCCCTGAGGTCCCCGTCGTAACTCGAGAAGACCTGCCGCAACTCGAGAAAATCCAGGAGGTTCTTCCCTCCAGGCGAGATGAGGCCCATTTCCGCTGAGGCGTCTCGAGGCTGATCACACCTCACCTCTGGAACTTCGAAAGGGTCCTTCACACCCTTGGTGCAAATCAAGAAGTTCCCCGACCTAGCCGTCTCCACTCGAGAGGAATCACGAGGGTCCCGCCCACATCCAGAGGAGCCCCGTTTCCGCCTCGTAGCTCGAGATGAGGGATCCTTTCCCTGCTTCGTCGGGAAAGAGTTCCCGGCGTTCCCGTCGCATCTCAAGAGGAGGCCCTCTCAACAGGAACGGCGAGAGGAACTCCAGGGTCGTGCCACCATTCCAAGAGTCCCCCAGATGTCTCAGTCCATTCCAGAGGAACCTCTTTTCCCTTCACCGGCTCGTCTTTCACGCCGAGGATCGACTCCCACCAAGGTGGCACGTGGCACATCCCTGTGGGAAAGCCTCGTGGGAAAGCCTCGAGGGACAGCCTCGAGGGAAAGCCACAGATCCCTTGATCCACGTGACAGGAAGCGTGACACTACTGCTGCAGCTCGGGAGGAAAGCGCACGTGCATGCCCCCACTCGAGACGAGGCCTGACTCCCCTGGGGAGACTCAGAAGCACCCCAAGATCCATGGCAACACTGGAGAGGAATCCTCAGGTTCCGGCCCCGACTCCACACAAGGACTGAGGCCCCGGCATGGACGGGAGAGGAATCCCGAGAGGTCCCCTAGCAACTCGCATGGGGACTGGCCTTTCCTGAGGCCACCAGAGCGGGTCCCTGAGGTCCCCGTCGTAACTCGAGAAGACCTGCCGCAACTCGAGAAAATCCAGGAGGTTCTCCCCTCCAGGCGAGATGAGGCCCATTTCCGCTGAGGCGTCTCGAGGCTGATCACACCTCACCTCTGGAACTTCGAAAGGGTCCTTCACACCCTTGGTGCAAATCAAGAAGTTGCCCGACCTAGCCGTCTCCACTCGAGAGGAATCACGAGGGTCCCGCCCACATCCAGAGGAGCCCCGTTTCCGCCTCGTAGCTCGAGATGAGGGATCCTTTCCCTGCTTCGTCGGGAAAGAGTTCCCGGCGTTCCCGTCGCATCTCAAGAGGAGGCCCTCTCAACAGGAACGGCGAGAGGAACTCCAGGGTCGTGCCACCATTCCAAGAGTCCCCCAGATGTCTCAGTCCATTCCAGAGGAACCTCTTTTCCCTTCACTGGCTCGTCTTTCACGCCGAGGATCGACTCCCACCAAGGTGGCACGTGGCACAGCCCTGTGGGAAAGCCTCGTGG
The DNA here is from genome assembly GCF_023091745.1 of Budorcas taxicolor. NCBI lineage: Eukaryota > Metazoa > Chordata > Mammalia > Artiodactyla > Bovidae > Budorcas > Budorcas taxicolor. The sequence continues at coordinate 79,828 of NW_026292784.1, read as the reverse complement.
GAAAGCCTCGAGGGACAGCCTCGAGGGAAAGCCACAGATCCCTTGATCCACGTGACAGGAAGCGTGACACTACTGCTGCAGCTCGGGAGGAAAGCGCACGTGCATGCCCCCACTCGAGACGAGGCCTGACTCCCCTGGGGAGACTCAGAAGCACCCCAAGATCCATGGCAACACTGGAGAGGAATCCTCAGGTTCCGGCCCCGACTCCACACAAGGACTGAGGCCCCGGCATGGACGGGAGAGGAATCCCGAGAGGTCCCCTAGCAACTCGCATGGGGACTGGCCTTTCCTGAGGCCACCAGAGCGGGTCCCTGAGGTCCCCGTCGTAACTCGAGAAGACCTGCCGCAACTCGAGAAAATCCAGGAGGTTCTCCCCTCCAGGCGAGATGAGGCCCATTTCCGCTGAGGCGTCTCGAGGCTGATCACACCTCACCTCTGGAACTTCGAAAGGGTCCTTCACACCCTTGGTGCAAATCAAGAAGTTCCCCGACCTAGCCGTCTCCACTCGAGAGGAATCACGAGGGTCCCGCCCACATCCAGAGGAGCCCCGTTTCCGCCTCGTAGCTCGAGATGAGGGATCCTTTCCCTGCTTCGTCGGGAAAGAGTTCCCGGCGTTCCCGTCGCATCTCAAGAGGAGGCCCTCTCAACAGGAACGGCGAGAGGAACTCCAGGGTCGTGCCACCATTCCAAGAGTCCCCCAGATGTCTCAGTCCATTCCAGAGGAACCTCTTTTCCCTACACCGGCTCGTCTTTCACCCCGAGGATCGACTCCCAACAAGGTGGCACGTGGCACAGCCCTGTGGGAAAGCCTCGTGGGAAAGCCTCGAGGGACAGCCTCGAGGGAAAGCCACAGATCCCTTGATCCACGTGACAGGAAGCGTGACGCTACTGCTGCAGCTCGGGAGGAAAGCGCACGTGCATGCCCCCACTCGAGACGAGGCCTGACTCCCCTGGGGAGACTCAGAAGCACCCCAAGATCCATGGCAACACTGGAGAGGAATCCTCAGGTTCCGGCCCCGACTCCACACAAGGACTGAGGCCCCGGTGTGGACGGGAGAGGAATCCTGAGAGGTCCCCTAGCAACTCGTATGGGGACTGGCCTTTCCTGAGGCCACCAGAGCGGGTCCCTGAGGTCCCCGTCGTAACTCGAGAAGACCTGCCGCAACTCGAGAAAATCCAGGAGGTTCTCCCCTCCAGGCGAGATGAGGCCCATTTCCGCTGAGGCGTCTCGAGGCTGATCACACCTCACCTCTGGAACTTCGAAAGGGTCCTTCACACCCTTGGTGCAAATCAAGAAGTTGCCCGACCTAGCAGTCTCCACTCGAGAGGAATCACGAGGGTCCCGCCCACATCCAGAGGAGCTCCGTTTCCACCTCGTAGCTCGAGATGAGGGATCCTTTCCCTGCTTCGTCGGAAAAGAGTTCCCGGCGTTCCCGTTGCATCTGAAGAGGAGGCCCTCTCAACAGGAACGGCGAGAGGAACTCCAGGGTCGTGCCACCATTCCAAGAGTCCCCCAGATGTCTCAGTCCATTCCAGAGGAACCTCTTTTCCCTTCACCGGCTCGTCTTTCACGACGAGGATCGATTCCCACCAAGGTGGCTCGTGGCACAGCCCTGTGGGAAAGCCTCGTGGGAAAGCCTCGAGGGACAGCCTCGAGGGAAAGCCACAGATCCCTTGATCCACGTGACAGGAAGCGTGACACTACTGCTGCAGCTCGGGAGGAAAGCGCACGTGCATGCCCCCACTCGAGACGAGGCCTGACTCCCCTGGGGAGACTCAGAAGCACCCCAAGATCCATGGCAACACTGGAGAGGAATCCTCAGGTTCCGGCCCCGACTCCACACAAGGACTGAGGCCCCGGCATGGACGGGAGAGGAATCCCGAGAGGTCCCCTAGCAACTCGCATGGGGACTGGCCTTTCCTGAGGCCACCAGAGCGGGTCCCTGAGGTCCCCGTCGTAACTCGAGAAGACCTGCCGCAACTCGAGAAAATCCAGGAGATTCTCCCCTCCAGGCGAGATGAGGCCCATTTCCGCTGAGGCGTCTCGAGGCTGATCACACCTCACCTCTGGAACTTCGAAAGGGTCCTTCACACCCTTGGTGCAAATCAAGAAGTTCCCCGACCTAGCCGTCTCCACTCGAGAGGAATCACGAGGGTCCCGCCCACATCCAGAGGAGCCCCGTTTCCGCCTCGTAGCTCGAGATGAGGGATCCTTTCCCTGCTTCGTCGGGAAAGAGTTCCCGGCGTTCCCGTCGCATCTCAAGAGGAGGCCCTCTCAACAGGAACGGCGAGAGGAACTCCAGGGTCGTGCCACCATTCCAAGAGTCCCCCAGATGTCTCAGTCCATTCCAGAGGAACCTCTTTTCCCTACACCGGCTCGTCTTTCACGCCGAGGATCGACTCCCACCAAGGTGGCACGTGGCACAGCCCTGTGGGAAAGCCTCGTGGGAAAGCCTCGAGGGACAGCCTCGAGGGAAAGCCACAGATCCCTTGATCCACGTGACAGGAAGCGTGACACTACTGCTGCAGCTCGGGAGGAAAGCGCACGTGCATGCCCCCACTCGAGACGAGGCCTGACTCCCCTGGGGAGACTCAGAAGCACCCCAAGATCCATGGCAACACTGGAGAGGAATCCTCAGGTTCCGGCCCCGACTCCACACAAGGACTGAGGCCCCGGCATGGACGGGAGAGGAATCCCGAGAGGTCCCCTAGCAACTCGCATGGGGACTGGCCTTTCCTGAGGCCACCAGAGCGGGTCCCTGAGGTCCCCGTCGTAACTCGAGAAGACCTGCCGCAACTCGAGAAAATCCAGGAGGTTCTCCCCTCCAGGCGAGATGAGGCCCATTTCCGCTGAGGCGTCTCGAGGCTGATCACACCTCACCTCTGGAACTTCGAAAGGGTCCTTCACACCCTTGGTGCAAATCAAGAAGTTCCCCGACCTAGCCGTCTCCACTCGAGAGGAATCACGAGGGTCCCGCCCCCATCCAGAGGAGCCCCGTTTCCGCCTCGTAGCTCGAGATGAGGGATCCTTTCCCTGCTTCGTCGGGAAAGAGTTCCCGTCGCATCTCAAGAGGAGGCACTCTCAACAGGAACGGCGAGAGGAACTCCAGGGTCGTGCCACCATTCCAAGAGTCCCCCAGATGTCTCAGTCCATTCCAGAGGAACCACTTTTCCCTTCACCGGCTCGTCTTTCACGCCGAGGATCGACTCACACCAAGGTGGCACGTGGCACAGCCCTGTGGGAAAGCCTCGTGCGAAAGCCTCGAGGGACAGCCTCGAGGGAAAGCCACAGATCCCTTGATCCACGTGACAGGAAGCGTGACACTACTGCTGCAGCTCGGGAGGAAAGCGCACGTGCATGCCCCCACTCGAGACGAGGCCTGACTCCCCTGGGGAGACTCAGAAGCACCCCAAGATCCATGGCAACACTGGAGAGGAATCCTCAGGTTCCGGCCCCGACTCCACACAAGGACTGAGGCCCCGGCATGGACGGGAGAGGAATCCCGAGAGGTCCCCTAGCAACTCGCATGGGGACTGGCCTTTCCTGAGGCCACCAGAGCGGGTCCCTGAGGTCCCCGTCGTAACTCGAGAAGACCTGCCGCAACTCGAGAAAATCCAGGAGGTTCTCCCCTCCAGGCGAGATGAGGCCCATTTCCGCTGAGGCGTCTCGAGGCTGATCACACCTCACCTCTGGAACTTCGAAAGGGTCCTTCACACCCTTGGTGCAAATCAAGAAGTTGCCCGACCTAGCCGTCTCCACTCGAGAGGAATCACGAGGGTCCCGCCCACATCCAGAGGAGCCCCGTTTCCGCCTCGTAGCTCGAGATGAGGGATCCTTTCCCTGCTTCGTCGGGAAAGAGTTCCCGGCGTTCCCGTCGCATCTCAAGAGGAGGCCCTCTCAACAGGAACGGCGAGAGGAACTCCAGGGTCGTGCCACCATTCCAAGAGTCCCCCAGATGTCTCAGTCCATTCCAGAGGAACCTCTTTTCCCTTCACCGGCTCGTCTTTCACGCCGAGGATCGACTCCCACCAAGGTGGCACGTGGCACAGCCCTGTGGGAAAGCCTCGTGGGAAAGCCTCGAGGGACAGCCTCGAGGGAAAGCCACAGATCCCTTGCTCCACGTGACAGGAAGCGTGACACTACTGCTGCAGCTCGGGAGGAAAGCGCACGTGCATGCCCCCACTCGAGACGAGGCCTGACTCCCCTGGGGAGACTCAGAAGCACCCCAAGATCCATGGCAACACTGGAGAGGAATCCTCAGGTTCCGGCCCCGACTCCACACAAGGACTGAGGCCCCGGTGTGGACGGGAGAGGAATTCCGAGAGGTCCCCTAGCAACTCGCATGGGGACTGGCCTTTCCTGAGGCCACCAGAGCGGGTCCCTGAGGTCCCCGTCGTAACTCGAGAAGACCTGCCGCAACTCGAGAAAATCCAGGAGGTTCTCCCCTCCAGGCGAGATGAGGCCCATTTCCGCTGAGGCGTCTCGAGGCTGATCACACCTCACCTCTGGAACTTCGAAAGGGTCCTTCACACCCTTGGTGCAAATCAAGAAGTTCCCCGACCTAGCCGTCTCCACTCGAGAGGAATCACGAGGGTCCCGCCCACATCCAGAGGAGCTCCGTTTCCACCTCGTAGCTCGAGATGAGGGATCCTTTCCCTGCTTCGTCGGAAAAGAGTTCCCGGCTTTCCCGTTGCATCTCAAGAGGAGGCCCTCTCAACAGGAACGGCGAGAGGAACTCCAGGGTCGTGCCACCATTCCAAGAGTCCCCCAGATGTCTCAGTCCATTCCAGAGGAACCTCTTTTCCCTTCACCGGCTCGTCTTTCACGCCGAGGATCGACTCCCACCAAGGTGGCACGTGGCACAGCCCTGTGGGAAAGCCTCGTGGGAAAGCCTCGAGGGACAGCCTCGAGGGAAAGCCACAGATCCCTTGATCCACGTGACAGGAAGCGTGACACTATTGCTGCAGCTCGGGAGGAAAGCGCACGTGCATGCCCCCACTCGAGATGAGGCCTGACTCCCCTGGGGAGACTCAGAAGCACCCCAAGATCCATGGCAACACTGGAGAGGAAACCTCAGGTTCCGGCCCCGACTCCACACAAGGACTGAGGCCCCCGCATGGACGGGAGAGGAATCCCGAGAGGTCAGCAAGCAACTCGCATGGGGACTGGCCTTTCCTGAGGCCACCAGAGCGGGTCCCTGAGGTCCCCGTCGTAACTCGAGAAGACCTGCCGCAACTCGAGAAAATCCAGGAGGTTCTCCCCTCCAGGCGAGATGAGGCCCATTTCCGCTGAGGCGTCTCGAGGCTGATCACACCTCACCTCTGGAACTTCGCAAGGGTCCTTCACACCCTTGGTGCAAATCAAGAAGTTCCCCGACCTAGCCGTCTCCACTCGAGAGGAATCACGAGGGTCCCGCCCACATCCAGAGGAGCCCCGTTTCCGCCTCGTAGCTCGAGATGAGGGATCCTTTCCCTGCTTCGTCGGGAAAGAGTTCCCGGCGTTCCCGTCGCATCTCAAGAGGAGGCCCTCTCAACAGGAACGGCGAGAGGAACTCCAGGGTCGTGCCACCATTCCAAGAGTCCCCCAGATGTCTCAGTCCATTCCAGAGGAACCTCTTTTCCCTTCACCGGCTCGTCTTTCACGACGAGGATCGACTCCCACCAAGGTGGCACGTGGCACAGCCCTGTGGGAAAGCCTCGTGGGAAAGCCTCGAGGGACAGCCTCGAGGGAAAGCCACAGATCCCTTGCTCCACGTGACAGGAAGCGTGACACTACTGCTGCAGCTCGGGAGGAAAGCGCACGTGCATGCCCCCACTCGAGACGAGGCCTGACTCCCCTGGGGAGACTCAGAAGCACCCCAAGATCCATGGCAACACTGGAGAGGAATCCTCAGGTTCCGGCCCCGACTCCACACAAGGACTGAGGCCCCGGTGTGGACGGGAGAGGAATTCCGAGAGGTCCCCTAGCAACTCGCATGGGGACTGGCCTTTCCTGAGGCCACCAGAGCGGGTCCCTGAGGTCCCCGTTGTAACTCGAGAAGACCTGCCGCAACTCGAGAAAATCCAGGAGGTTCTCCCCTCCAGGCGAGATGAGGCCCATTTCCGCTGAGGCGTCTCGAGGCTGATCACACCTCACCTCTGGAACTTCGAAAGGGTCCTTCACACCCTTGGTGCAAATCAAGAAGTTGCCCGACCTAGCCGTCTCCACTCGAGAGGAATCACGAGGGTCCCGCCCACATCCAGAGGAGCTCCGTTTCCACCTCGTAGCTCGAGATGAGGGATCCTTTCCCTGCTTCGTCGGAAAAGAGTTCCCGGCTTTCCCGTTGCATCTCAAGAGGAGGCCCTCTCAACAGGAACGGCGAGAGGAACTCCAGGGTCGTGCCACCATTCCAAGAGTCCCCCAGATGTCTCAGTCCATTCCAGAGGAACCTCTTTTCCCTTCACCGGCTCGTCTTTCACGCCGAGGATCGACTCCCACCAAGGTGGCACGTGGCACAGCCCTGTGGGAAAGCCTCGTGGGAAAGCCTCGAGGGACAGCCTCGAGGGAAAGCCACAGATCCCTTGATCCACGTGACAGGAAGCGTGACACTATTGCTGCAGCTCGGGAGGAAAGCGCACGTGCATGCCCCCACTCGAGATGAGGCCTGACTCCCCTGGGGAGACTCAGAAGCACCCCAAGATCCATGGCAACACTGGAGAGGAAACCTCAGGTTCCGGCCCCGACTCCACACAAGGACTGAGGCCCCCGCATGGACGGGAGAGGAATCCCGAGAGGTCAGCAAGCAACTCGCATGGGGACTGGCCTTTCCTGAGGCCACCAGAGCGGGTCCCTGAGGTCCCCGTCGTAACTCGAGAAGACCTGCCGCAACTCGAGAAAATCCAGGAGGTTCTCCCCTCCAGGCGAGATGAGGCCCATTTCCGCTGAGGCGTCTCGAGTCTGATCACACCTCACCTCTGGAACTTCGCAAGGGTCCTTCACACCCTTGGTGCAAATCAAGAAGTTCCCCGACCTAGCCGTCTCCACTCGAGAGGAATCACGAGGGTCCCGCCCACATCCAGAGGAGCCCCGTTTCCGCCTCGTAGCTCGAGATGAGGGATCCTTTCCCTGCTTCGTCGGGAAAGAGTTCCCGGCGATCCCCGTCGCATCTCAAGAGGAGGCCCTCTCAACAGGAAAGGCGAGAGGAACTCCAGGGTCGTGCCACCATTCTAAGAGTCCCCCAGATTTCTCAGTCCATTCCAGAGGAACCTCTTTTCCCTTCACCGGCTCGTCTTTCACGCCGAGGATCGAAACCCACCAAGGTGGCACGTGGCACAGCCCTGTGGGAAAGCCTCGTGGGAAAGCCTCGAGGGACAGCCTCGAGGGAAAGCCACAGATCCCTTGATCCACGTGACAGGAAGCGTGACACTACTGCTGCAGCTCGGGAGGAAAGCGCACGTGCATGCCCCCACTCGAGACGAGGCCTGACTCCCCTGGGGAGACTCAGAAGCACCCCAAGATCCATGGCAACACTGGAGAGGAAACCTCAGGTTCCGGCCCCGACTCCACACAAGGACTGAGGCCCCGGCATGGACGGGAGAGGAATCCCGAGAGGTCCCCTAGCAACTCGCATGGGGACTGGCCTTTCCTGAGGCCACCAGAGCGGGTCCCTGAGGTCCCCGTCGTAACTCGAGAAGACCTGCCGCAACTCGAGAAAATCCAGGAGGTTCTCCCCTCCAGGCGAGATGAGGCCCATTTCCGCTGAGGCGTCTCGAGGCTGATCACACCTCACCTCTGGAACTTCGAAAGGGTCCTTCACACCCTTGGTGCAAATCAAGAAGTTGCCCGACCTAGCCGTCTCCACTCGAGAGGAATCACGAGGGTCCCGCCCACATCCAGAGGAGCCCCGTTTCCGCCTCGTAGCTCGAGATGAGGGATCCTTTCCCTGCTTCGTCGGGAAAGAGTTCCCGGCGTTCCCGTCGCATCTCAAGAGGAGGCCCTCTCAACAGGAACGGCGAGAGGAACTCCAGGGTCGTGCCACCATTCCAAGAGTCCCCCAGATGTCTCAGTCCATTCCAGAGGAACCTCTTTTCCCTTCACCGGCTCGTCTTTCACGCCGAGGATCGACTCCCACCAAGGTGGCACGTGGCACAGCCCTGTGGGAAAGCCTCGTGGGAAAGCCTCGAGGGACAGCCTCGAGGGAAAGCCACAGATCCCTTGCTCCACGTGACAGGAAGCGTGACACTACTGCTGCAGCTCGGGAGGAAAGCGCACGTGCATGCCCCCACTCGAGACGAGGCCTGACTCCCCTGGGGAGACTCAGAAGCACCCCAAGATCCATGGCAACACTGGAGAGGAATCCTCAGGTTCCGGCCCCGACTCCACACAAGGACTGAGGCCCCGGCATGGACGGGAGAGGAATCCCGAGAGGTCCCCTAGCAACTCGCATGGGGACTGGCCTTTCCTGAGGCCACCAGAGCGGGTCCCTGAGGTCCCCGTCGTAACTCGAGAAGACCTGCCGCAACTCGAGAAAATCCACGAGGTTCTCCCCTCCAGGCGAGATGAGGCCCATTTCCGCTGAGGCGTCTCGAGGCTGATCACACCTCACCTCTGGAACTTCGAAAGGGTCCTTCACACCCTTGGTGCAAATCAAGAAGTTCCCCGACCTAGCCGTCTCCACTCGAGAGGAATCACGAGGGTCCCGCCCACATCCAGAGGAGCCCCGTTTCCGCCTCGTAGCTCGAGATGAGGGATCCTTTCCCTGCTTCGTCGGGAAAGAGTTCCCGGCGTTCCCGTCGCATCTCAAGAGGAGGCCCTCTCAACAGGAACGGCGAGAGGAACTCCAGGGTCGTGCCACCATTCCAAGAGTCCCCCAGATGTCTCAGTCCATTCCAGAGGAACCTCTTTTCCCTAAACCGGCTCGTCTTTCACGCCGAGGATCGACTCCCACCAAGGTGGCACGTGGCACAGCCCTGTGGGAAAGCCTCGTGGGAAAGCCTCGAGGGACAGCCTCGAGGGAAAGCCACAGATCCCTTGATCCACGTGACAGGAAGCGTGACACTACTGCTGCAGCTCGGGAGGAAAGCGCACGTGCATGCCCCCACTCGAGACGAGGCCTGACTCCCCTGGGGAGACTCAGAAGCACCCCAAGATCCGTGGCAACACTGGAGAGGAATCCTCAGGTTCCGGCCCCGACTCCACACAAGGACTGAGGCCCCGGCATGGACGGGAGAGGAATCCCGAGAGGTCCCCTAGCAACTCGCATGGGGACTGGCCGTTCCTGAGGCCACCAGAGCGGGTCCCTGAGGTCCCCGTCGTAACTCGAGAAGACCTGCCGCAACTCGAGAAAATCCAGGAGGTTCTCCCCTCCAGGCGAGATGAGGCCCATTTCCGCTGAGGCGTCTCGAGGCTGATCACACCTCACCTCTGGAACTTCGAAAGGGTCCTTCACACCCTTGGTGCAAATCAAGAAGTTCCCTGACCTAGCCGTCTCCACTCGAGAGGAATCACGAGGGTCCCGCCCACATCCAGAGGAGCCCCGTTTCCGCCTCGTAGCTCGAGATGAGGGATCCTTTCCCTGCTTCGTCGGGAAAGAGTTCCCGGCATTCCCGTCGCATCTCAAGAGGAGGCCCTCTCAATAGGAACGGCGAGAGGAACTCCAGGGTCGTGCCACCATTCCAAGAGTCCCCCAGATGTCTCAGTCCATTCCAGAGGAACCTCTTTTCCCTTCACCGGCTCGTCTTTCACGCCGAGGATCGACTCCCACCAAGGTGGCACGTGGCACAGCCCTGTGGGAAAGCCTCGTGGGAAAGCCTCGAGGGACAGCCTCGAGGGAAAGCCACAGATCCCTTGATCCACGTGACAGGAAGCGTGACACTACTGCTGCAGCTCGGGAGGAAAGCGCACGTGCATGCCCCCACTCGAGACGAGGCCTGACTCCCCTGGGGAGACTCAGAAGCACCCCAAGATCCATGGCAACACTGGAGAGGAATCCTCAGGTTCCGGCCCCGACTCCACAGAAGGACTGAGGCCCCGGCATGGACGGGAGAGGGATCCCGAGAGGTCCCCTAGCAACTCGCATGGGGACTGGCCTTTCCTGAGGCCACCAGAGCGGGTCCCTGAGGTCCCCGTCGTAACTCGAGAAGACCTGCCGCAACTCGAGAAACTTCAGGAGGTTCTCCCCTCCAGGCGAGATGAGGCCCATTTCCGCTGAGGCGTCTCGAGGCTGATCACACCTCACCTCTGGAACTTCGAAAGGGGACTTCACACCCTTGGTGCAAATCAAGAAGTTGCCCGACCTAGCCGTCTCCACTCGAGAGGAATCACGAGGGTCCCGCCCACATCCAGAGGAGCCCCGTTTCCGCCTCGTAGCTCGAGATGAGGGATCCTTTCCCTGCTTCGTCGGGAAAGAGTTCCCGGCGTTCCCGTCGCATCTCAAGAGGAGGCCCTCTCAACAGGAACGGCGAGAGGAACTCCAGGGTCTTGCCACCATTCCAAGAGTCCCCCAGATGTCTCAGTCCATTCCAGAGGAACCTCTTTTCCCTTCAGCGGCTCGTCTTTCACGCCGAGGATCGACTCCCACCAAGGTGGCACGTGGCACAGCCCTGTGGGAAAGCCTCGTGGGAAAGCCTCGAGGGACAGCCTCGAGGGAAAGCCACAGATCCCTTGATCCACGTGACAGGAAGCGTGACACTACTGCTGCAGCTCGGGAGGAAAGCGCACGTGCATGCCCCCACTCGAGACGAGGCCTGACTCCCCTGGGGAGACTCAGAAGCACCCCAAGATCCATGGCAACACTGGAGAGGAATCCTCAGGTTCCGGCCCCGACTCCACACAAGGACTGAGGCCCCGGCATGGACGGGAGAGGAATCCCGAGAGGTCCCATAGCAACTCGCATGGGGACTGGCCTTTCCTGAGGCCACCAGAGCGGGTCCCTGAGGTCCCCGTCGTAACTCGAGAAGACCTGCCGCAACTCGAGAAAATCCAGGAGGTTCTCCCCTCCAGGCGAGATGAGGCCCATTTCCGCTGAGGCGTCTCGAGGCTGATCTCACCTCACCTCTGGAACTTCGAAAGGGTACTTCACACCCTTGGTGCAAATCAAGAAGTTCCCTGACCTAGCCGTCTCCACTCGAGAGGAATCACGAGGGTCCCGCCCACATCCAGAGGAGCCCCGTTTCCGCCTCGTAGCTCGAGATGAGGGATCCTTTCCCTGCTTCGTCGGGAAAGAGTTCCCAGCGTTCCCGTCGCATCTCAAGAGGAGGCCCTCTCAATAGGAACGGCGAGAGGAACTCCAGGGTCGTGCCACCATTCCAAGAGTCCCCCAGATGTCTCAGTCCATTCCAGAGGAACCTCTTTTCCCTTCACCGGCTCGTCTTTCACACCGAGGATCGACTCCCACCAAGGTGGCACGTGGCACAGCCCTGTGGGAAAGCCTCGTGGGAAATCCTCGAGGGACAGCCTCGAGGGAAAGCCACAGATCCCTTGATCCACGTGACAGGAAGCGTGACACTACTGCTGCAGCTCGGGAGGAAAGCGCACGTGCATGCCCCCACTCGAGACGAGGCCTGACTCCCCTGGGGAGACTCAGAAGCACCCCAAGATCCATGGCAACACTGGAGAGGAATCCTCAGGTTCCGGCCCCGACTCCACACAAGGACTGAGGCCCCGGCATGGACGGGAGAGGGATCCCGAGAGGTCCCCTAGCAACTCGCATGGGGACTGGCCTTTCCTGAGGCCACCAGAGCGGGTCCCTGAGGTCCCCGTCGTAACTCGAGAAGACCTGCCGCAACTCGAGAAACTCCAGGAGGTTCTCCCCTCCAGGCGAGATGAGGCCCATTTCCGCTGAGGCGTCTCGAGGCTGATCACACCTCACCTCTGGAACTTCGAAAGGGTCCTTCACACCCTTGGTGCAAATCAAGAAGTTTCCCGACCTAGCCGTCTCCACTCGAGAGGAATCACGAGGGTCCCGCCCACATCCAGAGGAGCCCCGTTTCCGCCTCGTAGCTCGAGATGAGGGATCCTTTCCCTGCTTCGTCGGGAAAGAGTTCCCGGCGTTCCCGTCGCATCTCAAGAGGAGGCCCTCTCAACAGGAATGGCGAGAGGAACTCCAGGGTCTTGCCACCATTCCAAGAGTCCCCCAGATGTCTCAGTCCATTCCAGAGGAACCTCTTTTCCCTTCAGCGGCTCGTCTTTCACGCCGAGGATCGACTCCCACCAAGGTGGCACGTGGCACAGCCCTGTGGGAAAGCCTCGTGGGAAAGCCTCGAGGGACAGCCTCGAGGGAAAGCCACAGATCCCTTGATCCACGTGACAGGAAGCGTGACACTACTGCTGCAGCTCGGGAGGAAAGCGCACGTGCATGCCCCCACTCGAGACGAGGCCTGACTCCCCTGGGGAGACTCAGAAGCACCCCAAGATCCATGGCAACACTGGAGAGGAATCCTCAGGTTCCGGCCCCGACTCCACACAAGGACTGAGGCCCCGGCATGGACGGGAGAGGAATCCCGAGAGGTCCCCTAGCAACTCGCATGGGGACTGGCCTTTCCTGAGGCCACCAGAGCGGGTCCCTGAGGTCCCCGTCGTAACTCGAGAAGACCTGCCGCAACTCGAGAAAATCCAGGAGGTTCTCCCCTCCAGGCGAGATGAGGCCCATTTCCGCTGAGGCGTCTCGAGGCTGATCTCACCTCACCTCTGGAACTTCGAAAGGGTACTTCACACCCTTGGTGCAAATCAAGAAGTTCCCTGACCTAGCCGTCTCCACTCGAGAGGAATCACGAGGGTCCCGCCCACATCCAGAGGAGCCCCGTTTCCGCCTCGTAGCTCGAGATGAGGGATCCTTTCCCTGCTTCGTCGGGAAAGAGTTCCCAGCGTTCCCGTCGCATCTCAAGAGGAGGCCCTCTCAATAGGAACGGCGAGAGGAACTCCAGGGTCGTGCCACCATTCCAAGAGTCCCCCAGATGTCTCAGTCCATTCCAGAGGAACCTCTTTTCCCTTCACCGGCTCGTCTTTCACGCCGAGGATCGACTCCCACCAAGGTGGCACGTGGCACAGCCCTGTGGGAAAGCCTCGTGGGAAAGCCTCGAGGGACAGCCTCGAGGGAAAGCCACAGATCCCTTGATCCACGTGACAGGAAGCGTGACACTACTGCTGCAGCTCGGGAGGAAAGCGCACGTGCATGCCCCCACTCGAGACGAGGCCTGACTCCCCTGGGGAGACTCAGAAGCACCCCAAGATCCATGGCAACACTGGAGAGGAATCCTCAGGTTCCGGCCCCGACTCCACACAAGGACTGAGGCCCCGGCATGGACGGGAGAGGGATCCCGAGAGGTCCCCTAGCAACTCGCATGGGGACTGGCCTTTCCTGAGGCCACCAGAGCGGGTCCCTGAGGTCCCCGTCGTAACTCGAGAAGACCTGCCGCAACTCGAGAAACTCCAGGAGGTTCTCCCCTCCAGGCGAGATGAGGCCCATTTCCGCTGAGGCGTCTCGAGGCTGATCACACCTCACCTCTGGAACTTCGAAAGGGTCCTTCACACCCTTGGTGCAAATCAAGAAGTTTCCCGACCTAGCCGTCTCCACTCGAGAGGAATCACGAGGGTCCCGCCCACATCCAGAGGAGCCCCGTTTCCGCCTCGTAGCTCGAGATGAGGGATCCTTTCCCTGCTTCGTCGGGAAAGAGTTCCCGGCGTTCCCGTCGCATCTCAAGAGGAGGCCCTCTCAACAGGAATGGCGAGAGGAACTCCAGGGTCTTGCCACCATTCCAAGAGTCCCCCAGATGTCTCAGTCCATTCCAGAGGAACCTCTTTTCCCTTCACCGGCTCGTCTTTCACGCCGAGGATCAACTCCCACCAAGGTGGCACGTGGCACAGCCCTGTGGGAAAGCCTCGTGGGAAATCCTCGAGGGACAGCCTCGAGGGAAAGCCACAGATCCCTTGATCCACGTGACAGGAAGCGTGACACTACTGCTGCAGCTCGGGAGGAAAGCGCACGTGCATGCCCCCACTCGAGACGAGGCCTGACTCCCCTGGGGAGACTCAGAAGCACCCCAAGATCCATGGCAACACTGGAGAGGAATCCTCAGGTTCCGGCCCCGACTCCACACAAGGACTGAGGCCCCGGCATGGACGGGAGAGGAATCCCGAGAGGTCCCCTAGCAACTCGCATGGGGACTGGCCTTTCCTGAGGCCACCAGAGCGGGTCCCTGAGGTCCCCGTCGTAACTCGAGAAGACCTGCCGCAACTCGAGAAAATCCAGGAGGTTCTCCCCTCCAGGCGAGATGAGGCCCATTTCCGCTGAGGCGTCTCGAGGCTGATCACACCTCACCCCTGGAACTTCGAAAGGGTCCTTCACACCCTTGGTGCAAATCAAGAAGTTCCCCGACCTAGCCGTCTCCACTCGAGAGGAATCACGAGGGTCCCGCCCACATCCAGAGAAGCCCCGTTTCCGCCTCGTAGCTCGAGATGAGGGATCCTTTCCCTGCTTCGTCGGGAAAGAGTTCCCGGCATTCCAGTCGCATCTCAAGAGGAGGCCCTCTCAACAGGAACGGCGAGAGGAACTCCAGGGTCGTGCCACCATTCCAAGAGTCCCCCAGATGTCTCAGTCCATTCCAGAGGAACCTCTTTTCCCTTCACCGGCTCGTCTTTCACGCCGAGGATCGAAACCCACCAAGGTGGCACGTGGCACAGCCCTGTGGGAAAGCCTCGTGGGAAAGCCTCGAGGGACAGCCTCGAGGGAAAGCCACAGATCCCTTGATCCACGTGACAGGAAGCGTGACACTACTGCTGCAGCTCGGGAGGAAAGCGCACGTGCATGCCCCCACTCGAGACGAGGCCTGACTCCCCTGGGGAGACTCAGAAGCACCCCAAGATCCATGGCAACACTGGAGAGGAATCCTCAGGTTCCGGCCCCGACTCCACACAAGGACTGAGGCCCCGGCATGGACGGGAGAGGAATCCCGAGAGGTCCCCTAGCAACTCGTATGGGGACTGGCCTTTTCTGAGGCCGCCAGAGCGGGTCCCTGAGGTCCCCGTCGTAACTCGAGAAGACCTGCCGCAACTCGAGAAAATCCAGGAGGTTCTCCCCTCCAGGCGAGATGAGGCCCATTTCCGCTGAGGCGTCTCGAGGCTGATCACACCTCACCTCTGGAACTTCGAAAGGGTCCTTCACACCCTTGGTGCAAATCAAGAAGTTCCCTGACCTAGCCGTCTCCACTCGAGAGGAATCACGAGGGTCCCGCCCACATCCAGAGGAGCCCCGTTTCCGCCTCGTAGCTCGAGATGAGGGATCCTTTCCCTGCTTCGTCGGGAAAGAGTTCCCGGCATTCCCGTCGCATCTCAAGAGGAGGCCCTCTCAATAGGAACGGCGAGAGGCACTCCAGGGTCGTGCCACCATTCCAAGAGTCCCCCAGATGTCTCAGTCCATTCCAGAGGAACCTCTTTTCCCTTCACCGGCTCTTCTTTCACGCCGAGGATCGACTCCCACCAAGGTGGCACGTGGCACAGCCCTGTGGGAAAGCCTCGTGGGAAAGCCTCGAGGGACAGCCTCGAGGGAAAGCCACAGATCCCTTGATCCACGTGACAGGAAGCGTGACACTACTGCTGCAGCTCGGGAGGAAAGCGCACGTGCATGCCCCCACTCGAGACGAGGCCTGACTCCCCTGGGGAGACTCAGAAGCACCCCAAGATCCATGGCAACACTGGAGAGGAATCCTCAGGTTCCGGCCCCGACTCCACACAAGGACTGAGGCCCCGGCATGGACGGGAGAGGGATCCCGAGAGGTCCCCTAGCAACTCGCATGGGGACTGGCCTTTCCTGAGGCCACCAGAGCGGGTCCCTGAGGTCCCCGTCGTAACTCGAGAAGACCTGCCGCAACTCGAGAAACTTCAGGAGGTTCTCCCCTCCAGGCGAGATGAGGCCCATTTCCGCTGAGGCGTCTCGAGGCTGATCACACCTCACCTCTGGAACTTCGAAAGGGGACTTCACACCCTTGGTGCAAATCAAGAAGTTGCCCGACCTAGCCGTCTCCACACGAGAGGAATCACGAGGGTCCCGCCCACATCCAGAGGAGCCCCGTTTCCGCCTCGTAGCTCGAGATGAGGGATCCTTTCCCTGCTTCGTCGGGAAAGAGTTCCCGGCGTTCCCGTCGCATCTCAAGAGGAGGCCCTCTCAACAGGAACGGCGAGAGGAACTCCAGGGTCTTGCCACCATTCCAAGAGTCCCCCAGATGTCTCAGTCCATTCCAGAGGAACCTCTTTTCCCTTCACCGGCTCGTCTTTCACGCCGAGGATCGACTCCCACCAAGGTGGCACGTGGCACAGCCCTGTGGGAAAGCCTCGTGGGAAAGCCTCGAGGGACAGCCTCGAGGGAAAGCCACAGATCCCTTGATCCACGTGACAGGAAGCGTGACACTACTGCTGCAGCTCGGGAGGAAAGCGCACGTGCATGCCCCCACTCGAGACGAGGCCTGACTCCCCTGGGGAGACTCAGAAGCTCCCCAAGATCCATGGCAACACTGGAGAGGAATCCTCAGGTTCCGGCCCCGACTCCACACAAGGACTGAGGCCCCGGCATGGACGGGAGAGGAATCCCGAGAGGTCCCCTAGCAACTCGCATGGGGACTGGCCTTTCCTGAGGCCACCAGAGCGGGTCCCTGAGGTCCCCGTCGTAACTCGAGAAGACCTGCCGCAACTCGAGAAAATCCAGGAGGTTCTCCCCTCCAGGCGAGATGAGGCCCATTTCCGCTGAGGCGTCTCGAGGCTGATCTCACCTCACCTCTGGAACTTCGAAAGGGTACTTCACACCCTTGGTGCAAATCAAGAAGTTCCCTGACCTAGCAGTCTCCACTCGAGAGGAATCACGAGGGTCCCGCCCACATCCAGAGGAGCCCCGTTTCCGCCTCGTAGCTCGAGATGAGGGATCCTTTCCCTGCTTCGTCGGGAAAGAGTTCCCAGCGTTCCCCGTCGCATCTCAAGAGGAGGCCCTCTCAATAGGAACGGCGAGAGGAACTCCAGGGTCGTGCCACCATTCCAAGAGTCCCCCAGATGTCTCAGTCCATTCCAGAGGAACCTCTTTTCCCTTCACCGGCTCGTCTTTCACGCCGAGGATCGACTCCCACCAAGGTGGCACGTGGCACAGCCCTGTGGGAAAGCCTCGTGGGAAAGCCTCGAGGGACAGCCTCGAGGGAAAGCCACAGATCCCTTGATCCACGTGACAGGAAGCGTGACACTACTGCTGCAGCTCGGGAGGAAAGCGCACGTGCATGCCCCCACTCGAGACGAGGCCTGACTCCCCTGGGGAGACTCAGAAGCACCCCAAGATCCATGGCAACACTGGAGAGGAATCCTCAGGTTCCGGCCCCGACTCCACACAAGGACTGAGGCCCCGGCATGGACGGGAGAGGGATCCCGAGAGGTCCCCTAGCAACTCGCATGGGGACTGGCCTTTCCTGAGGCCACCAGAGCGGGTCCCTGAGGTCCCCGTCGTAACTCGAGAAGACCTGCCGCAACTCGAGAAACTCCAGGAGGTTCTCCACTCCAGGCGAGATGAGGCCCATTTCCGCTGAGGCGTCTCGAGGCTGATCACACCTCACCTCTGGAACTTCGAAAGGGTCCTTCACACCCTTGGTGCAAATCAAGAAGTTTCCCGACCTAGCCGTCTCCACTCGAGAGGAATCACGAGGGTCCCGCCCACATCCAGAGGAGCCCCGTTTCCGCCTCGTAGCTCGAGATGAGGGATCCTTTCCCTGCTTCGTCGGGAAAGAGTTCCCGGCGTTCCCGTCGCATCTCAAGAGGAGGCCCTCTCAACAGGAATGGCGAGAGGAACTCCAGGGTCTTGCCACCATTCCAAGAGTCCCCCAGATGTCTCAGTCCATTCCAGAGGAACCTCTTTTCCCTTCACCGGCTCGTCTTTCACGCCGAGGATCGACTCACACCAAGGTGGCACGTGGCACAGCCCTGTGGGAAAGCCTCGTGGGAAATCCTCGAGGGACAGCCTCGAGGGAAAGCCACAGATCCCTTGATCCACGTGACAGGAAGCGTGACACTACTGCTGCAGCTCGGGAGGAAAGCGCACGTGCATGCCCCCACTCGAGACGAGGCCTGACTCCCCTGGGGAGACTCAGAAGCACCCCAAGATCCATGGCAACACTGGAGAGGAATCCTCAGGTTCCGGCCCCGACTCCACACAAGGACTGAGGCCCCGGCATGGACGGGAGAGGAATCCCGAGAGGTCCCCTAGCAACTCGCATGGGGACTGGCCTTTCCTGAGGCCACCAGAGCGGGTCCCTGAGGTCCCCATCGTAACTCGAGAAGACCTGCCGCAACTCGAGAAAATCCAGGAGGTTCTCCCCTCCAGGCGAGATGAGGCCCATTTCCGCTGAGGCGTCTCGAGGCTGATCACACCTCACCCCTGGAACTTCGAAAGGGTCCTTCACACCCTTGGTGCAAATCAAGAAGTTCCCCGACCTAGCCGTCTCCACTCGAGAGGAATCACGAGGGTCCCGCCCACATCCAGAGAAGCCCCGTTTCCGCCTCGTAGCTCGAGATGAGGGATCCTTTCCCTGCTTCGTCGGGAAAGAGTTCCCGGCATTCCCGTCGCATCTCAAGAGGAGGCCCTCTCAACAGGAACGGCGAGAGGAACTCCAGGGTCGTGCCACCATTCCAAGAGTCCCCCAGATGTCTCAGTCCATTCCAGAGGAACCTCTTTTCCCTTCACCGGCTCGTCTTTCACGCCGAGGATCGAAACCCACCAAGGTGGCACGTGGCACAGCCCTGTGGGAAAGCCTCGTGGGAAAGCCTCGAGGGACAGCCTCGAGGGAAAGCCACAGATCCCTTGATCCACGTGACAGGAAGCGTGACACTACTGCTGCAGCTCGGGAGGAAAGCGCACGTGCATGCCCCCACTCGAGACGAGGCCTGACTCCCCTGGGGAGACTCAGAAGCACCCCAAGATCCATGGCAACACTGGAGAGGAATCCTCAGGTTCCGGCCCCGACTCCACACAAGGACTGAGGCCCCGGCATGGACGGGAGAGGAATCCCGAGAGGTCCCCTAGCAACTCGTATGGGGACTGGCCTTTTCTGAGGCCGCCAGAGCGGGTCCCTGAGGTCCCCGTCGTAACTCGAGAAGACCTGCCGCAACTCGAGAAAATCCAGGAGGTTCTCCCCTCCAGGCGAGATGAGGCCCATTTCCGCTGAGGCGTCTCGAGGCTGATCACACCTCACCCCTGGAACTTCGAAAGGGTCCTTCACACCCTTGGTGCAAATCAAGAAGTTCCCCGACCTAGCCGTCTCCACTCGAGAGGAATCACGAGGGTCCCGCCCACATCCAGAGAAGCCCCGTTTCCGCCTCGTAGCTCGAGATGAGGGATCCTTTCCCTGCTTGGTCGGGAAAGAGTTCCCGGCATTCCCGTCGCATCTCAAGAGGAGGCCCTCTCAACAGGAACGGCGAGAGGAACTCCAGGGTCGTGCCACCATTCCAAGAGTCCCCCAGATGTCTCAGTCCATTCCAGAGGAACCTCATTTCCCTTCACCGGCTCGTCTTTCACGCCGAGGATCGACTCCCACCAAGGTGGCACGTGGCACAGCCCTGTGGGAAAGCCTCGTGGGAAAGCCTCGAGGGACAGCCTCGAGGGAAAGCCACAGATCCCTTGATCCACGTGACAGGAAGCGTGACACTACTGCTGCAGCTCGGGAGGAAAGCGCACGTGCATGCCCCCACTCGAGACGAGGCCTGACTCCCCTGGGGAGACTCAGAAGCACCCCAAGATCCATGGCAACACTGGAGAGGAATCCTCAGGTTCCGGCCCCGACTCCACACAAGGACTGAGGCCCCGGCATGGACGGGAGAGGGATCCCGAGAGGTCCCCTAGCAACTCGCATGGGGACTGGCCTTTCCTGAGGCCACCAGAGCGGGTCCCTGAGGTCCCCGTCGTAACTCGAGAAGACCTGCCGCAACTCGAGAAACTTCAGGAGGTTCTCCCCTCCAGGCGAGATGAGGCCCATTTCCGCTGAGGCGTCTTGAGGCTGATCACACCTCACCTCTGGAACTTCGAAAGGGGACTTCACACCCTTGGTGCAAATCAAGAAGTTGCCCGACCTAGCCGTCTCCACTCGAGAGGAATCACGAGGGTCCCGCCCACATCCAGAGGAGCCCCGTTTCCGCCTCGTAGCTCGAGATGAGGGATCCTTTCCCTGCTTCGTCGGGAAAGAGTTCCCGGCGTTCCCATCGCATCTCAAGAGGAGGCCCTCTCAACAGGAACGGCGAGAGGAACTCCAGGGTCTTGCCACCATTCCAAGAGTCCCCCAGATGTCTCAGTCCATTCCAGAGGAACCTCTTTTCCCTTCACCGGCTCGTCTTTCACGCCGAGGATCGACTCCCACCAAGGTGGCACGTGGCACAGCCCTGTGGGAAAGCCTCGTGGGAAAGCCTCGAGGGACAGCCTCGAGGGAAAGCCACAGATCCCTTGATCCACGTGACAGGAAGCGTGACACTACTGCTGCAGCTCGGGAGGAAAGCGCACGTGCATGCCCCCACTCGAGACGAGGCCTGACTCCCCTGGGGAGACTCAGAAGCACCCCAAGATCCATGGCAACACTGGAGAGGAATCCTCAGGTTCCGGCCCCGACTCCACACAAGGACTGAGGCCCCGGCATGGACGGGAGAGGAATCCCGAGAGGTCCCCTAGCAACTCGCATGGGGACTGGCCTTTCCTGAGGCCACCAGAGCGGGTCCCTGAGGTCCCCGTCGTAACTCGAGAAGACCTGCCGCAACTCGAGAAAATCCAGGAGGTTCTCCCCTCCAGGCGAGATGAGGCCCATTTCCGCTGAGGCGTCTCGAGGCTGATCACACCTCACCTCTGGAACTTCGAAAGGGTACTTCACACCCTTGGTGCAAATCAAGAAGTTCCCCGACCTAGCCGTCTCCACTCGAGAGGAATCACGAGGGTCCCGCCCACATCCAGAGAAGCCCCGTTTCCGCCTCGTAGCTCGAGATGAGGGATCCTTTCCCTGCTTCGTCGGGAAAGAGTTCCCGGCATTCCCGTCGCATCTCAAGAGGAGGCCCTCTCAACAGGAACGGCGAGAGGAACTCCAGGGTCGTGCCACCATTCCAAGAGTCCCCCAGATGTCTCAGTCCATTCCAGAGGAACCTCTTTTCCCTTCACCGGCTCGTCTTTCACGCCGAGGATCGAAACCCACCAAGGTGGCACGTGGCACAGCCCTGTGGGAAAGCCTCGTGGGAAAGCCTCGAGGGACAGCCTCGAGGGAAAGCCACAGATCCCTTGATCCACGTGACAGGAAGCGTGACACTACTGCTGCAGCTCGGGAGGAAAGCGCACGTGCATGCCCCCACTCGAGACGAGGCCTGACTCCCCTGGGGAGACTCAGAAGCACCCCAAGATCCATGGCAACACTGGAGAGGAATCCTCAGGTTCCGGCCCCGACTCCACACAAGGACTGAGGCCCCGGCATGGACGGGAGAGGAATCCCGAGAGGTCCCCTAGCAACTCGTATGGGGACTGGCCTTTTCTGAGGCCGCCAGAGCGGGTCCCTGAGGTCCCCGTCGTAACTCGAGAAGACCTGCCGCAACTCGAGAAAATCCAGGAGGTTCTCCCCTCCAGGCGAGATGAGGCCCATTTCCGCTGAGGCGTCTCGAGGCTGATCACACCTCACCTCTGGAACTTCGAAAGGGTCCTTCACACCCTTGGTGCAAATCAAGAAGTTCCCTGACCTAGCCGTCTCCACTCGAGAGGAATCACGAGGGTCCCGCCCACATCCAGAGGAGCCCCGTTTCCGCCTCGTAGCTCGAGATGAGGGATCCTTTCCCTGCTTCGTCGGGAAAGAGTTCCCGGCGTTCCCGTCGCATCTCAAGAGGAGGCCCTCTCAACAGGAACGGCGAGAGGAACTCCAGGGTCGTGCCACCATTCCAAGAGTCCCCCAGATGTCTCAGTCCATTCCAGAGGAACCTCTTTTCCCTTCACCGTCTCGTCTTTCACGCCGAGGATCGACTCACACCAAGGTGGCACGTGGCACAGCCCTGTGGGAAAGCCTCGTGGGAAATCCTCGAGGGACAGCCTCGAGGGAAAGCCACAGATCCCTTGATCCACCTGACAGGAAGCGTGACACTACTGCTGCAGCTCGGGAGGAAAGCGCACGTGCATGCCCCCACTCGAGACGAGGCCTGACTCCCCTGGGGAGACTCAGAATCACCCCAAGATCCATGGCAACACTGGAGAGGAAACCTCAGGTTCCGGCCCCGACTCCACACAAGGACTGAGGCCCCGGCATGGACGGGAGAGGAATGCCGAGCGGTCACCAAGCAACTCCCATGGGGACTGGCCTTTCCTGAGGCCACCGAGCGGGTCCCTGAGGTCCCTGTCGTAACTCGAGAAGACCTGCCGCAACTCGAGAAAATCCAGGAGGTTCTCCCCTCCAGGCGAGATGAGGCCCATTTCCGCTGAGGCGTCTCGAGGCTGATCACACCTCACCCCTGGAACTTCGAAAGGGTCCTTCACACCCTTGGTGCAAATCAAGAAGTTGCCCGACCTAGCCGTCTCCACTCGAGAGGAATCACGAGGGTCCCGCCCACATCCAGAGAAGCCCCGTTTCCGCCTCGTAGCTCGAGATGAGGGATCCTTTCCCTGCTTGGTCGGGAAAGAGTTCCCGGCATTCCCGTCGCATCTCAAGAGGAGGCCCTCTCAACAGGAACGGCGAGAGGAACTCCAGGGTCGTGCCACCATTCCAAGAGTCCCCCAGATGTCTCAGTCCATTCCAGAGGAACCTCATTTCCCTTCACCGGCTCGTCTTTCACGCCGAGGATCGACTCCCACCAAGGTGGCACGTGGCACAGCCCTGTGGGAAAGCCTCGTGGGAAAGCCTCGAGGGACAGCCTCGAGGGAAAGCCACAGATCCCTTGATCCACGTGACAGGAAGCGTGACACTACTGCTGCAGCTCGGGAGGTAAGCGCACGTGCATGCCCCCACTCGAGACGAGGCCTGACTCCCCTGGGGAGACTCAGAAGCACCGCAAGATCCATGGCAACACTGGAGAGGAATCCTCAGGTTCCGGCCCCGACTCCACACAAGGACTGAGGCCCCGGCATGGACGGGAGAGGAATCCCGAGAGGTTCCCTAGCAACTCGCATGGGGACTGGCCTTTCCTGAGGCCACCAGAGCGGGTCCCTGAGGTCCCCGTCGTAACTCGAGAAGACCTGCCGCAACTCGAGAAAATCCAGGAGGTTCTCCCCTCCAGGCGAGATGAGGCCCATTTCCGCTGAGGCGTCTCTAGGCTGATCACACCTCACCTCTGGAACTTCGAAAGGGTCCTTCACACCCTTGGTGCAAATCAAGAAGTTCCCCGACCTAGCCGTCTCCACTCGAGAGGAATCACGAGGGTCCCGCCCACATCCAGAGGAGCCCCGTTTCCGCCTCGTAGCTCGAGATGAGGGATCCTTTCCCTGCTTCGTCGGGAAAGAGTTCCCGGCGATCCCCGTCGCATCTCAAGAGGAGGCCCTCTCAACAGGAACGGCGAGAGGAACTCCAGGGTCGTGCCACCATTCCAAGAGTCCCCCAGATGTCTCAGTCCATTCCAGAGGAACCTCTTTTCCCTTCACCGGCTCGTCTTTCACGCCGAGGATCGAAACCCACCAAGGTGGCACGTGGCACAGCCCTGTGGGAAAGCCTCGTGGGAAAGCCTCGAGGGACAGCCTCGAGGGAAAGCCACAGATCCCTTCATCCACGTGACAGGAAGCGTGACACTACTGCTGCAGCTCGGGAGGAAAGCGCACGTGCATGCCCCCACTCGAGACGAGGCCTGACTCCCCTGGGGAGACTCAGAAGCACCCCAAGATCCATGGCAACACTGGAGAGGAATCCTCAGGTTCCGGCCCCGACTCCACACAAGGACTGAGGCCCCGGCATGGACGGGAGAGGAATCCCGAGAGGTCCCCTAGCAAGTCGCATGGGGACTGGCCTTTCCTGAGGCCACCAGAGCGGGTCCCTGAGGTCCCCGTCGTAACTCGAGAAGACCTGCCGCAACTCGAGAAAATCCAGGAGGTTCTCCCCTCCAGGCGAGATGAGGCCCATTTCCGCTGAGGCGTCTCGAGGCTGATCACACCTCACCTCTGGAACTTCGAAAGGGTCCTTCACACCCTTGGTGCAAATCAAGAAGTTCCCTGACCTAGCCGTCTCCACTCGAGAGGAATCACGAGGGTCCCGCCCACATCCAGAGGAGCCCCGTTTCCGCCTCGTAGCTCGAGATGAGGGATCCTTTCCCTGCTTCGTCGGGAAAGAGTTCCCGGCGTTCCCGTCGCATCTCAAGAGGAGGCCCTCTCAACAGGAACGGCGAGAGGAACTCCAGGGTCGTGCCACCATTCCAAGAGTCCCCCAGATGTCTCAGTCCATTCCAGAGGAACCTCTTTTCCCTTCACCGGCTCGTCTTTCACGCCGAGGATCGACTCACACCAAGGTGGCACGTGGCACAGCCCTGTGGGAAAGCCTCGTGGGAAATCCTCGAGGGACAGCCTCGAGGGAAAGCCACAGATCCCTTGATCCACGTGACAGGAAGCGTGACAGTACTGCTGCAGCTCGGGAGGAAAGCGCACGTGCATGCCCCCACTCGAGACGAGGCCTGACTCCCCTGGGGAGACTCAGAATCACCCCAAGATCCATGGCAACACTGGAGAGGAAACCTCAGGTTCCGGCCCCGACTCCACACAAGGACTGAGGCCCCGGCATGGACGGGAGAGGAATCCCGAGCGGTCACCAAGCAAATCCCATGGGGAATGGCCTTTCCTGAGGCCACCGAGCGGGTCCCTGAGGTCCCCTTCGTAACTCGAGAAGACCTGCCGCAACTCGAGAAAATCCAGGAGGTTCTCCCCTCCAGGCGAGATGAGGCCCATTTCCGCTGAGGCGTCTCGAGGCTGATCACACCTCACCTCTGGAACTTCGAAAGGGTCCTTCACACCCTTGGTGCAAATCAAGAAGTTGCCCGACCTAGCCGTCTCCACTCGAGAGGAATCACGAGGGTCCCGCCCACATCCAGAGGAGCCCCGTTTCCACCTCGTAGCTCGAGATGAGGGATCCTTTCCCTGCTTCGTCGGGAAAGAGTTCCCGGCGTTCCCGTCGCATCTCAAGAGGAGGCCCTCTCAACAGGAACGGCGAGAGGAACTCCAGGGTCGTGCCACCATTCCAAGAGTCCCCCAGATGTCTCAGTCCATTCCAGAGGAACCTCTTTTCCCTTCACCGGCTCGTCTTTCACGCCGAGGATCGACTCACACCAAGGTGGCACGTGGCACAGCCCTGTGGGAAAGCCTCGTGGGAAATCCTCGAGGGACAGCCTCGAGGGAAAGCCACAGATCCCTTGATCCACCTGACAGGAAGCGTGACACTACTGCTGCAGCTCGGGAGGAAAGCGCACGTGCATGCCCCCACTCGAGACGAGGCCTGACTCCCCTGGGGAGACTCAGAATCACCCCAAGATCCATGGCAACACTGGAGAGGAAACCTCAGGTTCCGGCCCCGACTCCACACAAGGACTGAAGCCCCGGCATGGACGGGAGAGGAATCCCGAGCGGTCACCAAGCAACTCGCATGGGGACTGGCCTTTCCTGAGGCCACCAGAGCGGGTCCCTGAGGTCCCCGTCGTAACTCGAGAAGACATGCCGCAACTCGAGAAAATCCAGGAGGTTCTCCCCTCCAGGCGAGATGAGGCCCATTTCCGCTGAGGCGTCTCGAGGCTGATCACACCTCACCTCTGGAACTTCGAAAGGGTCCTTCACACCCTTGGTGCAAATCAAGAAGTTCCCCAACCTAGCCGTCTCCACTCGAGAGGAATCACGAGGGTCCCGCCCACATCCAGAGGAGCCCCGTTTCCGCCTCGTAGCTCGAGATGAGGGATCCTTTCCCTGCTTCGTCGGGAAAGAGTTCCCGGCGATCCCCGTCGCATCTCAATAGGAGGCCCTCTCAACAGGAACGGCGAGAGGAACTCCAGGGTCGTGCCACCATTCCAAGAGTCCCCCAGATGTCTCAGTCCATTACAGAGGAACCTCTTTTCCCTTCACCGGCTCGTCTTTCACGCCGAGGATCGAAACCCACCAAGGTGGCACGTGGCACAGCCCTGTGGGAAAGCCTCGTGGGAAAGCCTCGAGGGACAGCCTCGAGGGAAAGCCACAGATCCCTTGATCCACGTGACAGGAAGCGTGACACTACTGCTGCAGCTCGGGAGGAAAGCGCACGCGCATGCCCCCACTCGAGACGAGGCCTGACTCCCCTGGGGAGACTCAGAATCACCCCAAGATCCATGGCAACACTGGAGAGGAAACCTCAGGTTCCGGCCCCGACTCCACACAAGGACTGAGGCCCCGGCATGGACGGGAGAGGAATCCCGAGCGGTCACCAAGCAACTCGCATGGGGACTGGCCTTTCCTGAGGCCACCAGAGCGGGTCCCTGAGGTCCCCGTCGTAACTCGAGAAGACCTGCCGCAACTCGAGAAAATCGAGGAGGTTCTCCCCTCCAGGCGAGATGAGGCCCATTTCCGCTGAGGCGTCTCGAGGCTGATCACACCTCACCTCTGGAACTTCGAAAGGGTCCTTCACACCCTTGGTGCAAATCAAGAAGTTCCCCGACCTAGCCGTCTCCACTCGAGAGGAATCACGAGGGTCCCGCCCACATCCAGAGGAGCCCCGTTTCCGCCTCGTAGCTCGAGATGAGGGATCCTTTCCCTGCTTCGTCGGGAAAGAGTTCCCGGCGATCCCCGTCGCATCTCAAGAGGAGGCCCTCTCAACAGGAACGACGAGAGGAACTCCAGGGTCGTGCCACCATTCCAAGAGTCCCCCAGATGTCTCAGTCCATTCCAGAGGAACCTCTTTTCCCTTCACCGGCTCGTTTTTCACGCCGAGGATCGACTCACACCAAGGTGGCACGTGGCACAGCCCTGTGGGAAAGCCTCGTGGGAAAT
Organism: Budorcas taxicolor; assembly: GCF_023091745.1. NCBI lineage: Eukaryota > Metazoa > Chordata > Mammalia > Artiodactyla > Bovidae > Budorcas > Budorcas taxicolor. The sequence continues at coordinate 52,901 of NW_026292784.1, read as the reverse complement.
CCTCGAGGGACAGCCTCGAGGGAAAGCCACAGATCCCTTGATCCACCTGACAGGAAGCGTGACACTACTGCTGCAGCTCGGGAGGAAAGCGCACGTGCATGCCCCCACTCGAGACGAGGCCTGACTCCCCTGGGGAGACTCAGAATCACCCCAAGATCCATGGCAACACTGGAGAGGAAACCTCAGGTTCCGGCCCCGACTCCACACAAGGACTGAGGCCCCGGCATGGACGGGAGAGGAATCCCGAGCGGTCACCAAGCAACTCGCATGGGGACTGGCCTTTCCTGAGGCCACCAGAGCGGGTCCCTGAGGTCCCCGTCGTAACTCGAGAAGACCTGCCGCAACTCGAGAAAATCCAGGAGGTTCTCCCCTCCAGGCGAGATGAGGCCCATTTCCGCTGAGGCGTCTCGAGGCTGATCACACCTCACCTCTGGAACTTCGAAAGGGTCCTTCACACCCTTGGTGCAAATCAAGAAGTTCCCTGACCTAGCCGTCTCCACTCGAGAGGAATCACGAGGGTCCCGCCCACATCCAGAGGAGCCCCGTTTCCGCCTCGTAGCTCGAGATGAGGGATCCTTTCCCTGCTTCGTCGGGAAAGAGTTCCCGGCGTTCCCGTCGCATCTCAAGAGGAGGCCCTCTCAACAGGAACGGCGAGAGGAACTCCAGGGTCGTGCCACCATTCCAAGAGTCCCCCAGATGTCTCAGTCCATTCCAGAGGAACCTCTTTTCCCTTCACCGGCTCGACTTTCACGCCGAGGATCGACTCACACCAAGGTGGCACGTGGCACAGCCCTGTGGGAAAGCCTCGTGGGAAATCCTCGAGGGACAGCCTCGAGGGAAAGCCACAGATCCCTTGATCCACCTGACAGGAAGCGTGACACTACTGCTGCAGCTCGGGAGGAAAGCGCACGTGCATGCCCCCACTCGAGACGAGGCCTGACTCCCCTGGGGAGACTCAGAATCACCCCAAGATCCATGGCAACACTGGAGAGGAAACCTCAGGTTCCGGCCCCGACTCCACACAAGGACTGAGGCCCCGGCATGGACGGGAGAGGAATCCCGAGCGGTCACCAAGCAACTCCCATGGGGACTGGCCTTTCCTGAGGCCACCGAGCGGGTCCCTGAGGTCCCCGTCGTAACTCGAGAAGACCTGCCGCAACTCGAGAAAATCCAGGAGGTTCTCCCCTCCAGGCGAGATGAGGCCCATTTCCGCTGAGGCGTCTCGAGGCTGATCACACCTCACCTCTGGAACTTCGAAAGGGTCCTTCACACCCTTGGTGCAAATCAAGAAGTTCCCTGACCTAGCCGTCTCCACTCGAGAGGAATCACGAGGGTCCCGCCCACATCCAGAGGAGCCCCGTTTCCGCCTCGTAGCTCGAGATGAGGGATCCTTTCCCTGCTTCGTCGGGAAAGAGTTCCCGGCGTTCCCGTCGCATCTCAAGAGGAGGCCCTCTCAACAGGAACGGCGAGAGGAACTCCAGGGTCGTGCCACCATTCCAAGAGTCCCCCAGATGTCTCAGTCCATTCCAGAGGAACCTCTTTTCCCTTCACCGGCTCGTCTTTCACACCGAGGATCGACTCACACCAAGGTGGCACGTGGCACAGCCCTGTGGGAAAGCCTCGTGGGAAATCCTCGAGGGACAGCCTCGAGGGAAAGCCACAGATCCCTTGATCCACCTGACAGGAAGCGTGACACTACTGCTGCAGCTCGGGAGGAAAGCGCACGTGCATGCCCCCACTCGAGACGAGGCCTGACTCCCCTGGGGAGACTCAGAATCACCCCAAGATCCATGGCAACACTGGAGAGGAAACCTCAGGTTGCGGCCCCGACTCCACACAAGGACTGAGGCCCCGGCATGGACGGGAGAGGAATGCCGAGCGGTCACCAAGCAACTCCCATGGGGACTGGCCTTTCCTGAGGCCACCAGAGCGGGTCCCTGAGGTCCCCGTCGTAACTCGAGAAGACCTGCCGCAACTCGAGAAAATCCAGGAGGTTCTCCCCTCCAGGCGAGATGAGGCCCATTTCCGCTGAGGCGTCTCGAGGCTGATCACACCTCACCCCTGGAACTTCGAAAGGGTCCTTCACACCCTTGGTGCAAATCAAGAAGTTCCCCGACCTAGCCGTCTCCACTCGAGAGGAATCACGAGGGTCCCGCCCACATCCAGAGAAGCCCCGTTTCCGCCTCGTAGCTCGAGATGAGGGATCCTTTCCCTGCTTCGTCGGGAAAGAGTTCCCGGCATTCCCGTCGCATCTCAAGAGGAGGCCCTCTCAACAGGAACGGCGAGAGGAACTCCAGGGTCGTGCCACCATTCCAAGAGTCCCCCAGATGTCTCAGTCTATTCCAGAGGAACCTCATTTCCCTTCACCGGCTCGTCTTTCACGCCGAGGATCGACTCCCACCAAGGTGGCACGTGGCACAGCCCTGTGGGAAAGCCTCGTGGGAAAGCCTCGAGGGACAGCCTCGAGGGAAAGCCACAGATCCCTTGATCCACGTGACAGGAAGCGTGACACTACTGCTGCAGCTCGGGAGGAAAGCGCACGTGCATGCCCCCACTCGAGACGAGGCCTGACTCCCCTGGGGAGACTCAGAAGCACCCCAAGATCCATGGCAACACTGGAGAGGAATCCTCAGGTTCCGGCCCCGACTCCACACAAGGACTGAGGCCCCGGCATGGACGGGAGAGGAATCCCGAGAGGTCCCCTAGCAACTCGCATGGGGACTGGCCTTTCCTGAGGCCACCAGAGCGGGTCCCTGAGGTCCCCGTCGTAACTCGAGAAGACCTGCCGCAACTCGAGAAAATCCAGGAGGTTCTCCCCTCCAGGCGAGATGAGGCCCATTTCCGCTGAGGCGTCTCGAGGCTGATCACACCTCACCTCTGGAACTTCGAAAGGGTCCTTCACACCCTTGGTGCAAATCAAGAAGTTCGCTGACCTAGCCGTCTCCACTCGAGAGGAATCACGAGGGTCCCGCCCACATCCAGAGGAGCCCCGTTTCCGCCTCGTAGCTCGAGATGAGGGATCCTTTTCCTGCTTCGTCGGGAAAGAGTTCCCGGCGTTCCCGTCGCATCTCAAGAGGAGGCCCTCTCAACAGGAACGGCGAGAGGAACTCCAGGGTCGTGCCACCATTCCAAGAGTCCCCCAGATGTCTCAGTCCATTCCAGAGGAACCTCTTTTCCCTTCACCGGCTCGTCTTTCACGCCGAGGATCGACTCCCACCAAGGTGGCACGTGGCACAGCCCTGTGCGAAAGCCTCGTGGGAAATCCTCGAGGGACAGCCTCGAGGGAAAGCCACAGATCCCTTGATCCACGTGACAGGAAGCGTGACACTACTGCTGCAGCTCGGGAGGAAAGCGCACGTGCATGCCCCCACTCGAGACGAGGCCTGACTCCCCTGGGGAGACTCAGAATCACCCCAAGATCCATGGCAACACTGGAGAGGAAACCTCAGGTTCCGGCCCCGACTCCACACAAGGACTGAGTCCCCGGCATGGACGGGAGAGGAATCCCGAGCGGTCACCAAGCAACTCCCATGGGGACTGGCCTTTCCTGAGGCCACCGAGCGGGTCCCTGAGGTCCCCGTCGTAACTCGAGAAGACCTGCCGCAACTCGAGAAAATCCAGGAGGTTCTCCCCTCCAGGCGAGATGAGGCCCATTTCCGCTGAGGCGTCTCGAGGCTGATCACACCTCACCTCTGGAACTTCGAAAGGGTCCTTCACACCCTTGGTGCAAATCAAGAAGTTCCCTGACCTAGCCGTCTCCACTCGAGAGGAATCACGAGGGTCCCGCCCACATCCAGAGGAGCCCCGTTTCCACCTCGTAGCTCGAGATGCGGGATCCTTTCCCTGCTTCGTCGGGAAAGAGTTCCCGGCGTTCCCGTCGCATCTCAAGAGGAGGCCCTCTCAACAGGAACGGCGAGAGGAACTCCAGGGTCGTGCCACCATTCCAAGAGTCCCCCAGATGTCTCAGTCCATACCAGAGGAACCTCATTTCCCTTCACCGGCTCGTCTTTCACGCCGAGGATCGACTCCCACCAAGGTGGCACGTGGCACAGCCCTGTGGGAAAGCCTCGTGGGAAAGCCTCGAGGGACAGCCTCGAGGGAAAGCCACAGATCCCTTGATCCACGTGACAGGAAGCGTGACACTACTGCTGCAGCTCGGGAGGAAAGCGCACGTGCATGCCCCCACTCGAGACGAGGCCTGACTCCCCTGGGGAGACTCAGAAGCACCCCAAGATCCATGGCAACACTGGAGAGGAATCCTCAGGTTCCGGCCCCGACTCCACACAAGGACTGAGGCCCCGGCATGGACGGGAGAGGAATCCCGAGAGGTCCCCTAGCAACTCGCATGGGGACTGGCCTTTCCTGAGGCCACCAGAGCGGGTCCCTGAGGTCCCCGTCGTAACTCGAGAAGACCTGCCGCAACTCGAGAAAATCCAGGAGGTTCTCCCCTCCAGGCGAGATGAGGCCCATTTCCGCTGAGGCGTCTCGAGGCTGATCACACCTCACCTCTGGAACTTCGAAAGGGTCCTTCACACCCTTGGTGCAAATCAAGAAGTTCCCCGACCTAGCCGTCTCCACTCGAGAGGAATCACGAGGGTCCCGCCCACATCCAGAGGAGCCCCGTTTCCGCCTCGTAGCTCGAGATGAGGGATCCTTTCCCTGCTTCGTCGGGAAAGAGTTCCCGGCGTTCCCGTCGCATCTCAAGAGGAGGCCCTCTCAACAGGAACGGCGAGAGGAACTCCAGGGTCGTGCCACCATTCCAAGAGTCCCCCAGATGTCTCAGTCCATTCCAGAGGAACCTCTTTTCCCTTCACCGGCTCGTCTTTCACGCCGAGGATCGACTCCCACCAAGGTGGCAAGTGGCACAGCCTTGTGGGAAAGCCTCGTGGGAAAGCCTCGAGGGACAGCCTCGAGGGAAAGCCACAGATCCCTTGATCCACGTGACAGGAAGCGTGACACTACTGCTGCAGCTCGGGAGGAAAGCGCACGTGCATGCCCCCACTCGAGACGAGGCCTGACTCCCCTGGGGAGACTCAGAATCACCCCAAGATCCATGGCAACACTGGAGAGGAATCCTCAGGTTCCGGCCCCGACTCCACACAAGGACTGAGGCCCCGGCATGGACGGGAGAGGAATCCCGAGAGGTCCCCTAGCAACTCGCATGGGGACTGGCCTTTCCTGAGGCCACCAGAGCGGGTCCCTGAGGTCCCTGTCGTAACTCGAGAAGACCTGCCGCAACTCGAGAAAATCCAGGAGGTTCTCCCCTCCAGGCGAGATGAGGCCCATTTCCGCTGAGGCGTCTCGAGGCTGATCACACCTCACCTCTGGAACTTCGAAAGGGTCCTTCACACCCTTGGTGCAAATCAAGAAGTTCCCCGACCTAGCCGTCTCCACTCGAGAGGAATCACGAGGGTCCCGCCCACATCCAGAGGAGCCCCGTTTCCGCCTCGTAGCTCGAGATGAGGGATCCTTTCCCTGCTTCGTCGGGAAAGAGTTCCCGGCGTTCCCGTCGCATCTCAAGAGGAGGCCCTCTCAACAGGAACGGCGAGAGGAACTCCAGGGTCGTGCCACCATTCCAAGAGTCCCCCAGATGTCTCAGTCCATTCCAGAGGAACCTCTTTTCCCTACACCGGCTCGTCTTTCACGCCGAGGATCGACTCCCACCAAGGTGGCACGTGGCACAGCCCTGTGGGAAAGCCTCGTGGGAAAGCCTCGAGGGACAGCCTCGAGGGAAAGCCACAGATCCCTTGATCCACGTGACAGGAAGCGTGACACTACTGCTGCAGCTCGGGAGGAAAGCGCACGTGCATGCCCCCACTCGAGACGAGGCCTGACTCCCCTGGGGAGACTCAGAAGCACCCCAAGATCCATGGCAACACTGGAGAGGAATCCTCAGGTTCCGGCCCCGACTCCACACAAGGACTGAGGCCCCGGCGTGGACGGGAGAGGAATCCCGAGAGGTCCCCTAGCAACTCGCATGGGGACTGGCCTTTACTGAGGCCACCAGAGCGGGTCCCTGTGGTCCCCGTCGTAACTCGAGAAGACCTGCCGCAACTCGAGAAAATCCAGGAGGTTCTCCCCTCCAGGCGAGATGAGGCCCATTTCCGCTGAGGCGTCTCGAGGCTGATCACACCTCACCTCTGGAACTTCGAAAGGGTCCTTCACACCCTTGGTGCAAATCAAGAAGTTGCCCGACCTAGCCGTCTCCACTCGAGAGGAATCACGAGGGTCCCGCCCACATCCAGAGGAGCCCCGTTTCCACCTCGTAGCTCGAGATGAGGGATCCTTTCCCTGCTTCGTCGGAAAAGAGTTCCCGGCGTTCCCGTTGCATCTCAAGAGGAGGCCCTCTCAACAGGAACGGCGAGAGGAACTCCAGGGTCGTGCCACCATTCCAAGAGTCCCCCAGATGTCTCAGTCCATTCCAGAGGAACCTCTTTTCCCTTCACCGGCTCGTCTTTCACGCCGAGGATCGTCTCCCACCAAGGTGGCACGTGGTACAGCCCTGTGCGAAAGCCTCGTGGGAAAGCCTCGAGGGACAGCCTCGAGGGAAAGCCACAGATCCCTTGATCCACGTGACAGGAAGCGTGACACTATTGCTGCAGCTCGGGAGGAAAGCGCACGTGCATGCCCCCACTCGAGACGAGGCCTGACTCCCCTGGGGAGACTCAGAAGCACCCCAAGATCCATGGCAACACTGGAGAGGAATCCTCAGGTTCCGGCCCCGACTCCACACAAGGACTGAGGCCCCGGCATGGACGGGAGAGGAATCCCGAGAGGTCCCCTAGCAACTCGCATGGGGACTGGCCTTTCCTGAGGCCACCAGAGCGGGTCCCTGAGGTCCCCGTCGTAACTCGAGAAGACCTGCCGCAACTCGAGAAAATCCAGGAGGTTCTCCCCTCCAGGCGAGATGAGGCCCATTTCCGCTGAGGCGTCTCGAGGCTGATCACACCTCACCTCTGGAACTTCGCAAGGGTCCTTCACACCCTTGGTGCAAATCAAGAAGTTCCCCGACCTAGCCGTCTCCACTCGAGAGGAATCACGAGGGTCCCGCCCACATCCAGAGGAGCCCCGTTTCCGCCTCGTAGCTCGAGATGAGGGATCCTTTCCCTGCTTCGTCGGGAAAGAGTTCCCGGCGTTCCCGTCGCATCTCAAGAGGAGGCCCTCTCAACAGGAACGGCGAGAGGAACTCCAGGGTCGTGCCACCATTCCAAGAGTCCCCCAGATGTCTCAGTCCATTCCAGAGGAACCTCTTTTCCCTTCACCGGCTCGTCTTTCACGCCGAGGATCGACTCCCACCAAGGTGGCACGTGGCACAGCCCTGTGGGAAAGCCTCGTGGGAAAGCCTCGAGGGACAGCCTCGAGGGAAAGCCACAGATCCCTTGATCCACGTGACAGGAAGCGTGACACTACTGCTGCAGCTCGGGAGGAAAGCGCACGTGCATGCCCCCACTCGAGACGAGGCCTGACTCCCCTGGGGAGACTCAGAAGCACCCCAAGATCCATGGCAACACTGGAGAGGAATCCTCAGGTTCCGGCCCCGACTCCACACAAGGACTGAGGCCCCGGCATGGACGGGAGAGGAATCCCGAGAGGTCCCCTAGCAACTCGCATGGGGACTGGCCTTTCCTGAGGCCACCAGAGCGGGTCCCTGAGGTCCCCGTCGTAACTCGAGAAGACCTGCCGCAACTCGAGAAAATCCAGGAGGTTCTCCCCTTCAGGCGAGATGAGGCCCATTTCCGCTGAGGCGTCTCGAGGCTGATGACACCTCACCTCTGGAACTTCGAAAGGGTCCTTCACACCCTTGGTGCAAATCAAGAAGTTCCCCGACCTAGCCGTCTCCACTCGAGAGGAATCACGAGGGTCCCGCCCACTTCCAGAGGAGCCCCGTTTCCGCCTCGTAGCTCGAGATGAGGGATCCTTTCCCTGCTTCGTCGGGAAAGAGTTCCCGGCGTTCCCGTCGCATCTCAAGAGGAGGCCCTCTCAACAGGAACGGCGAGAGGAACTCCAGGGTCGTGCCACCATTCCAAGAGTCCCCCAGATGTCTCAGTCCATTCCAGAGGAACCTCTTTTCCCTTCACCGGCTCGTCTTTCACGACGAGGATCGACTCACACCAAGGTGGCACGTGGCACAGCCCTGTGGGAAAGCCTCGTGGGAAAGCCTCGAGGGACAGCCTCGAGGGAAAGCCACAGATCCCTTGATCCACCTGACAGGAAGCGTGACACTACTGCTGCAGCTCGGGAGGAAAGCGCACGTGCATGCCCCCACTCGAGACGAGGCCTGACTCCCCTGGGGAGACTCAGAATCACCCCAAGATCCATGGCAACACTGGAGAGGAAACCTCAGGTTCCGGCCCCGACTCCACACAAGGACTGAGGCCCCGGCATGGATGGGAGAGGAATCCCGAGCGGTCACCAAGCAACTCGCATGGGGACTGGCCTTTCCTGAGGCCACCAGAGCGGGTCCCTGAGGTCCCCGTCGTAACTCGAGAAGACCTGCCGCAACTCGAGAAAATCCAGGAGGTTCTCCCCTCCAGGCGAGATGAGGCCCATTTCCGCTGAGGCGTCTCGAGGCTGATCACACCTCACCTCTGGAACTTCGAAAGGGTCCTTCACACCCTTGGTGCAAATCAAGAAGTTCCCCGACCTAGCCGTCTCCACTCGAGAGGAATCACGAGGGTCCCGCCCACATCCAGAGGAGCCCCGTTTCCGCCTCGTAGCTCGAGATGAGGGATCCTTTCCCTGCTTCGTCGGGAAAGAGTTCCCGGCGTTCCCGTCGCATCTCAAGAGGAGGCCCTCTCAACAGAACGGAGAGAGGAACTCCAGGGTCGTGCCACCATTCCAAGAGTCCCCCAGATGTCTCAGTCCATTCCAGAGGAACCTCTTTTCCCTTCACCGGCTGGTCTTTCACGCCGAGGATCGACTCACACCAAGGTGGCACGTGGCACAGCCCTGTGGGAAAGCCTCGTGGGAAAGCCTAGAGGGACAGCCTCGAGGGAAAGCCACAGATCCCTTGATCCACGTGACAGGAAGCGTGACACTACTGCTGCAACTCGGGAGGAAAGCGCACGTGCATGCCCCCACTCGAGACGAGGCCTGACTCCCCTGGGGAGACTCAGAAGCACCCCAAGATCCATGGCAACACTGGAGAGGAATCCTCAGGTTCCGGCCCCGACTCCACACAAGGACTGAGGCCCCGGCATGGACGGGAGAGGAATCCCGAGAGGTCCCCTAGCAACTCGCATGGGGACTGGCCTTTCCTGAGGCCACCAGAGCGGGTCCCTGAGGTCCCCGTCGTAACTCGAGAAGACCTGCCGCAACTCGAGAAAATCCAGGAGGTTCTCCCCTCCAGGCGAGATGAGGCCCATTTCCGCTGAGGCGTCTCGAGGCTGATCACACCTCACCTCTGGAACTTCGCAAGGGTCCTTCACACCCTTGGTGCAAATCAAGAAGTTCCCCGACCTAGCCGTCTCCACTCGAGAGGAATCACGAGGGTCCCGCCCACATCCAGAGGAGCCCCGTTTCCGCCTCGTAGCTCGAGATGAGGGATCCTTTCCCTGCTTCGTCGGGAAAGAGTTCCCGGCGTTCCCGTCGCATCTCAAGAGGAGGCCCTCTCAACAGAACGGAGAGAGGAACTCCAGGGTCGTGCCACCATTCCAAGAGTCCCCCAGATGTCTCAGTCCATTCCAGAGGAACCTCTTTTCCCTTCACCGGCTGGTCTTTCACGCCGAGGATCGACTCACACCAAGGTGGCACGTGGCACAGCCCTGTGGGAAAGCCTCGTGGGAAAGCCTAGAGGGACAGCCTCGAGGGAAAGCCACAGATCCCTTGATCCACGTGACAGGAAGCGTGACACTACTGCTGCAACTCGGGAGGAAAGCGCACGTGCATGCCCCCACTCGAGACGAGGCCTGACTCCCCTGGGGAGACTCAGAAGCACCCCAAGATCCATGGCAACACTGGAGAGGAATCCTCAGGTTCCGGCCCCGACTCCACACAAGGACTGAGGCCCCGGCATGGACGGGAGAGGAATCCCGAGAGGTCCCCTAGCAACTCGCATGGGGACTGGCCTTTCCTGAGGCCACCAGAGCGGGTCCCTGAGGTCCCCGTCGTAACTCGAGAAGACCTGCCGCAACTCGAGAAAATCCAGGAGGTTCTCCCCTCCAGGCGAGATGAGGCCCATTTCCGCTGAGGCGTCTCGAGGCTGATCACACCTCACCTCTGGAACTTCGCAAGGGTCCTTCACACCCTTGGTGCAAATCAAGAAGTTCCCCGACCTAGCCGTCTCCACTCGAGAGGAATCACGAGGGTCCCGCCCACATCCAGAGGAGCCCCGTTTCCGCCTCGTAGCTCGAGATGAGGGATCCTTTCCCTGCTTCATCGGGAAAGAGTTCCCGGCGTTCCCGTCGCATCTCAAGAGGAGGCCCTCTCAACAGGAACGGCGAGAGGAACTCCAGGGTCGTGCCACCATTCCAAGAGTCCCCCAGATGTCTCAGTCCATTCCAGAGGAACCTCTTTTCCCTTCACCGGCTCGTCTTTCACGCCGAGGATCGACTCCCACCAAGGTGGCACGTGGCACAGCCCTGTGGGAAAGCCTCGTGGGAAAGCCTCGAGGGACAGCCTCGAGGGAAAGCCACAGATCCCTTGATCCACGTGACAGGAAGCGTGACACTACTGCTGCAGCTCGGGAGGAAAGCGCACGTGCATGCCCCCACTCGAGACGAGGCCTGACTCCCCTTGGGAGACTCACAAGCACCCCAAGATCCATGGCAACACTGGAGAGGAATCCTCAGGTTCCGGCCCCGACTCCACACAAGGACTGAGGCCCCGGCGTGGACGGGAGAGGAATCCCGAGAGGTCCCCTAGCAACTCGCATGGGGACTGGCATTTCCTGAGGCCACCAGAGCGGGTCCCTGAGGTCCCCGTCGTAACTCGAGAAGACCTGCCGCAACTCGAGAAACTCCAGGAGGTTCTCCCCTCCAGGCGAGATGAGGCCCATTTCCGCTGAGGCGTCTCGAGGCTGATCACACCTCACCTCTGGAACTTCGCAAGGGTCCTTCACACCCTTGGTGCAAATCAAGAAGTTCCCCGTCCTAGCCGTCTCCACTCGAGAGGAATCACGAGGGTCCCGCCCACATCCAGAGGAGCCCCGTTTCCGCCTCGTAGCTCGAGATGAGGGATCCTTTCCCTGCTTCGTCGGGAAAGAGTTCCCGGCGTTCCCGTCGCATCTCAAGAGGAGGCCCTCTCAACAGGAACGGCGAGAGGAACTCCAGGGTCGTGCCACCATTCCAAGAGTCCCCCAGATGTCTCAGTCCATTCCAGAGGAACCTCTTTTCCCTTCACCGGCTCGTCTTTCACGCCGAGGATCGACTCCCACCAAGGTGGCACGTGGCACAGCCCTGTGGGAAAGCCTCGTGGGAAAGCCTCGAGGGACAGCCTCGAGGGAAAGCCACAGATCCCTTGATCCACGTGACAGGAAGCGTGACACTACTGCTGCAGCTCGGGAGGAAAGCGCACGTGCATGCCCCCACTCGAGACGAGGCCTGACTCCCCTGGGGAGACTCAGAAGCACCCCAAGATCCATGGCAACACTGGAGAGGAATCCTCAGGTTCCGGTCCCGACTCCACACAAGGACTGAGGCCCCGGCATGGACGGGAGAGGAATCCCGAGAGGTCCCCTAGCAACTCGCATGGGGACTGGCATTTCCTGAGGCCACCAGAGCGGGTCCCTGAGGTCCCCGTCGTAACTCGAGAAGACCTGCCGCAACTCGAGAAAATCCAGGAGGTTCACCCCTCCAGGCGAGATGAGGCCCATTTCCGCTGAGGCGTCTCGAGGCTGATCACACCTCACCTCTGGAACTTCGCAAGGGTCCTTCACACCCTTGGTGCAAATCAAGAAGTTCCCCGACCTAGCCGTCTCCACTCGAGAGGAATCACGAGGGTCCCGCCCACATCCAGAGGAGCCCCGTTTCCGCCTCGTAGCTCGAGATGAGGGATCCTTTCCCTGCTTCGTCGGGAAAGAGTTCCCGGCGTTCCCGTCGCATCTCAAGAGGAGGCCCTCTCAACAGAACGGAGAGAGGAACTCCAGGGTCGTGCCACCATTCCAAGAGTCCCCCAGATGTCTCAGTCCATTCCAGAGGAACCTCTTTTCCCTTCACCGGCTGGTCTTTCACGCCGAGGATCGACTCACACCAAGGTGGCACGTGGCACAGCCCTGTGGGAAAGCCTCGTGGGAAAGCCTAGAGGGACAGCCTCGAGGGAAAGCCACAGATCCCTTGATCCACGTGACAGGAAGCGTGACACTACTGCTGCAACTCGGGAGGAAAGCGCACGTGCATGCCCCCACTCGAGACGAGGCCTGACTCCCCTGGGGAGACTCAGAAGCACCCCAAGATCCATGGCAACACTGGAGAGGAATCCTCAGGTTCCGGCCCCGACTCCACACAAGGACTGAGGCCCCGGCATGGACGGGAGAGGAATCCCGAGAGGTCCCCTAGCAACTCGCATGGGGACTGGCCTTTCCTGAGGCCACCAGAGCGGGTCCCTGAGGTCCCCGTCGTAACTCGAGAAGACCTGCCGCAACTCGAGAAAATCCAGGAGGTTCTCCCCTCCAGGCGAGATGAGGCCCATTTCCGCTGAGGCGTCTCGAGGCTGATCACACCTCACCTCTGGAACTTCGCAAGGGTCCTTCACACCCTTGGTGCAAATCAAGAAGTTCCCCGACCTAGCCGTCTCCACTCGAGAGGAATCACGAGGGTCCCGCCCACATCCAGAGGAGCCCCGTTTCCGCCTCGTAGCTCGAGATGAGGGATCCTTTCCCTGCTTCATCGGGAAAGAGTTCCCGGCGTTCCCGTCGCATCTCAAGAGGAGGCCCTCTCAACAGGAACGGCGAGAGGAACTCCAGGGTCGTGCCACCATTCCAAGAGTCCCCCAGATGTCTCAGTCCATTCCAGAGGAACCTCTTTTCCCTTCACCGGCTCGTCTTTCACGCCGAGGATCGACTCCCACCAAGGTGGCACGTGGCACAGCCCTGTGGGAAAGCCTCGTGGGAAAGCCTCGAGGGACAGCCTCGAGGGAAAGCCACAGATCCCTTGATCCACGTGACAGGAAGCGTGACACTACTGCTGCAGCTCGGGAGGAAAGCGCACGTGCATGCCCCCACTCGAGACGAGGCCTGACTCCCCTTGGGAGACTCACAAGCACCCCAAGATCCATGGCAACACTGGAGAGGAATCCTCAGGTTCCGGCCCCGACTCCACACAAGGACTGAGGCCCCGGCGTGGACGGGAGAGGAATCCCGAGAGGTCCCCTAGCAACTCGCATGGGGACTGGCATTTCCTGAGGCCACCAGAGCGGGTCCCTGAGGTCCCCGTCGTAACTCGAGAAGACCTGCCGCAACTCGAGAAACTCCAGGAGGTTCTCCCCTCCAGGCGAGATGAGGCCCATTTCCGCTGAGGCGTCTCGAGGCTGATCACACCTCACCTCTGGAACTTCGCAAGGGTCCTTCACACCCTTGGTGCAAATCAAGAAGTTCCCCGACCTAGCCGTCTCCACTCGAGAGGAATCACGAGGGTCCCGCCCACATCCAGAGGAGCCCCGTTTCCGCCTCGTAGCTCGAGATGAGGGATCCTTTCCCTGCTTCGTCGGGAAAGAGTTCCCGGCGTTCCCGTCGCATCTGAAGAGGAGGCCCTCTCAACAGGAATGGCGAGAGGAACTCCAGGGTCGTGCCACCATTCCAAGAGTCCCCCAGATGTCTCAGTCCATTCCAGAGGAACTTCTTTTCCCTTCACCGGCTCGTCTTTCACGCCGAGGATCGACTCACACCAAGGTGGCACGTGGCACAGCCCTGTGGGAAAGCCTCGTGGGAAAGCCTCGAGGGACAGCCTCGAGGGAAAGCCACAGATCCCTTGATCCACGTGACAGGAAGCGTGACACTACTGCTGCAGCTCGGGAGGAAAGCGCACGTGCATGCCCATACTCGAAACGAGGCCTGACTCCCCTGGGGAGACTCAGAAGCACCCCAAGATCCATGGCAACACTGGAGAGGAATCCTCAGGTTCCGGCCCCGACTCCACACAAGGACTGAGGCCCCGGCATGGACGGGAGAGGAATCCCGAGAGGTCCCCTAGCAACTCGCATGGGGACTGGCCTTTCCTGAGGCCACCAGAGCGGGTCCCTGAGGTCCCCGTCGTAACTCGAGAAGACCTGCCGCAACTCGAGAAAATCCAGGAGGTTCTCCCCTCCAGGAGAGATGAGGCCCATTTCCGCTGAGGAGTCTCGAGGCTGATCACACCTCACCTCTGGAACTTCGCAAGGGTCCGTCACACCCTTGGTGCAAATCAAGAAGTTCCCCGTCCTAGCCGTCTCCACTCGAGAGGAATCACGAGGGTCCCGCCCACATCCAGAGGAGCCCCGTTTCCGCCTCATAGCTCGAGATGAGGGATCCTTTCCCTGCTTCGTCGGGAAAGAGTTCCCGGCGTTCCCGTCGCATCTCAAGAGGAGGCCCTCTCAACAGGAACGGCGAGAGGAACTCCAGGGTCGTGCCACCATTCCAAGAGTCCCCCAGATGTCTCAGTCCATTCCAGAGGAACCTCTTTTCCCTTCACCGGCTCGTCTTTCACGCCGAGGATCGACTCCCACCAAGGTGGCACGTGGCACAGCCCTGTGGGAAAGCCTCGTGGGAAAGCCTCGAGGGACAGCCTCGAGGGAAAGCCACAGATCCCTTGATCCACGTGACAGGAAGCGTGACACTACTGCTGCAGCTCGGGAGGAAAGCGCACGTGCATGCCCCCACTCGAGACGAGGCCTGACTCCCCTGGGGAGACTCAGAAGCACCCCAAGATCCATGGCAACACTGGAGAGGAATCCTCAGGTTCCGGTCCCGACTCCACACAAGGACTGAGGCCCCGGCATGGACGGGAGAGGAATCCCGAGAGGTCCCCTAGCAACTCGCATGGGGACTGGCATTTCCTGAGGCCACCAGAGCGGGTCCCTGAGGTCCCCGTCGTAACTCGAGAAGACCTGCCGCAACTCGAGAAAATCCAGGAGGTTCTCCCCTCCAGGCGAGATGAGGCCCATTTCCGCTGAGGCGTCTCGAGGCTGATCACACCTCACCTCTGGAACTTCGAAAGGGTCCTTCACACCCTTGGTGCAAATCAAGAAGTTCCCCGACCTAGCCGTCTCCACTCGAGAGGAATCACGAGGGTCCCGCCCACATCCAGAGGAGCCCCGTTTCCGCCTCGTAGCTCGAGATGAGGGATCCTTTCCCTGCTTCGTCGGGAAAGAGTTCCCGGCGTTCCCGTCGCATCTCAAGAGGAGGCCCTCTCAACAGAACGGCGAGAGGAACTCCAGGGTCGTGCCACCATTCCAAGAGTCCCCCAGATGTCTCAGTCCATTCCAGAGGAACCTCTTTTCCCTTCACCGGCTGGTCTTTCACGCCGAGGATCGACTCACACCAAGGTGGCACGTGGCACAGCCCTGTGGGAAAGCCTCGTGGGAAAGCCTAGAGGGACAGCCTCGAGGGAAAGCCACAGATCCCTTGATCCACGTGACAGGAAGCGTGACACTACTGCTGCAACTCGGGAGGAAAGCGCACGTGCATGCCCCCACTCGAGACGAGGCCTGACTCCCCTGGGGAGACTCAGAAGCACCCCAAGATCCATGGCAACACTGGAGAGGAATCCTCAGGTTCCGGCCCCGACTCCACACAAGGACTGAGGCCCCGGCATGGACGGGAGAGGAATCCCGAGAGGTCCCCTAGCAACTCGCATGGGGACTGGCCTTTCCTGAGGCCACCAGAGCGGGTCCCTGAGGTCCCCGTCGTAACTCGAGAAGACCTGCCGCAACTCGAGAAAATCCAGGAGGTTCTGCCCTCCAGGCGAGATGAGGCCCATTTCCGCTGAGGCGTCTCGAGGCTGATCACACCTCACCTCTGGAACTTCGCAAGGGTCCTTCACACCCTTGGTGCAAATCAAGAAGTTCCCCGACCTAGCCGTCTCCACTCGAGAGGAATCACGAGGGTCCCGCCCACATCCAGAGGAGCCCCGTTTCCGCCTCGTAGCTCGAGATGAGGGATCCTTTCCCTGCTTCATCGGGAAAGAGTTCCCGGCGTTCCCGTCGCATCTCAAGAGGAGGCCCTCTCAACAGGAACGGCGAGAGGAACTCCAGGGTCGTGCCACCATTCCAAGAGTCCCCCAGATGTCTCAGTCCATTCCAGAGGAACCTCTTTTCCCTTCACCGGCTCGTCTTTCACGCCGAGGATCGACTCCCACCAAGGTGGCACGTGGCACAGCCCTGTGGGAAAGCCTCGTGGGAAAGCCTCGAGGGACAGCCTCGAGGGAAAGCCACAGATCCCTTGATCCACGTGACAGGAAGCGTGACACTACTGCTGCAGCTCGGGAGGAAAGCGCACGTGCATGCCCCCACTCGAGACGAGGCCTGACTCCCCTTGGGAGACTCACAAGCACCCCAAGATCCATGGCAACACTGGAGAGGAATCCTCAGGTTCCGGCCCCGACTCCACACAAGGACTGAGGCCCCGGCGTGGACGGGAGAGGAATCCCGAGAGGTCCCCTAGCAACTCGCATGGGGACTGGCATTTCCTGAGGCCACCAGAGCGGGTCCCTGAGGTCCCCGTCGTAACTCGAGAAGACCTGCCGCAACTCGAGAAACTCCAGGAGGTTCTCCCCTCCAGGCGAGATGAGGCCCATTTCCGCTGAGGCGTCTCGAGGCTGATCACACCTCACCTCTGGAACTTCGCAAGGGTCCTTCACACCCTTGGTGCAAATCAAGAAGTTCCCCGACCTAGCCGTCTCCACTCGAGAGGAATCACGAGGGTCCCGCCCACATCCAGAGGAGCCCCGTTTCCGCCTCGTAGCTCGAGATGAGGGATCCTTTCCCTGCTTCGTCGGGAAAGAGTTCCCGGCGTTCCCGTCGCATCTGAAGAGGAGGCCCTCTCAACAGGAATGGCGAGAGGAACTCCAGGGTCGTGCCACCATTCCAAGAGTCCCCCAGATGTCTCAGTCCATTCCAGAGGAACTTCTTTTCCCTTCACCGGCTCGTCTTTCACGCCGAGGATCGACTCACACCAAGGTGGCACGTGGCACAGCCCTGTGGGAAAGCCTCGTGGGAAAGCCTCGAGGGACAGCCTCGAGGGAAAGCCACAGATCCCTTGATCCACGTGACAGGAAGCGTGACACTACTGCTGCAGCTCGGGAGGAAAGCGCACGTGCATGCCCATACTCGAAACGAGGCCTGACTCCCCTGGGGAGACTCAGAAGCACCCCAAGATCCATGGCAACACTGGAGAGGAATCCTCAGGTTCCGGCCCCGACTCCACACAAGGACTGAGGCCCCGGCATGGACGGGAGAGGAATCCCGAGAGGTCCCCTAGCAACTCGCATGGGGACTGGCCTTTCCTGAGGCCACCAGAGCGGGTCCCTGAGGTCCCCGTCGTAACTCGAGAAGACCTGCCGCAACTCGAGAAAATCCAGGAGGTTCTCCCCTCCAGGAGAGATGAGGCCCATTTCCGCTGAGGAGTCTCGAGGCTGATCACACCTCACCTCTGGAACTTCGCAAGGGTCCTTCACACCCTTGGTGCAAATCAAGAAGTTCCCCGTCCTAGCCGTCTCCACTCGAGAGGAATCACGAGGGTCCCGCCCACATCCAGAGGAGCCCCGTTTCCGCCTCATAGCTCGAGATGAGGGATCCTTTCCCTGCTTCGTCGGGAAAGAGTTCCCGGCGTTCCCGTCGCATCTCAAGAGGAGGCCCTCTCAACAGGAACGGCGAGAGGAACTCCAGGGTCGTGCCACCATTCCAAGAGTCCCCCAGATGTCTCAGTCCATTCCAGAGGAACCTCTTTTCCCTTCACCGGCTCGTCTTTCACGCCGAGGATCGACTCCCACCAAGGTGGCACGTGGCACAGCCCTGTGGGAAAGCCTCGTGGGAAAGCCTCGAGGGACAGCCTCGAGGGAAAGCCACAGATCCCTTGATCCACGTGACAGGAAGCGTGACACTACTGCTGCAGCTCGGGAGGAAAGCGCACGTGCATGCCCCCACTCGAGACGAGGCCTGACTCCCCTGGGGAGACTCAGAAGCACCCCAAGATCCATGGCAACACTGGAGAGGAATCCTCAGGTTCCGGTCCCGACTCCACACAAGGACTGAGGCCCCGGCATGGACGGGAGAGGAATCCCGAGAGGTCCCCTAGCAACTCGCATGGGGACTGGCATTTCCTGAGGCCACCAGAGCGGGTCCCTGAGGTCCCCGTCGTAACTCGAGAAGACCTGCCGCAACTCGAGAAAATCCAGGAGGTTCTCCCCTCCAGGCGAGATGAGGCCCATTTCCGCTGAGGCGTCTCGAGGCTGATCACACCTCACCTCTGGAACTTCGAAAGGGTCCTTCACACCCTTGGTGCAAATCAAGAAGTTCCCCGACCTAGCCGTCTCCACTCGAGAGGAATCACGAGGGTCCCGCCCACATCCAGAGGAGCCCCGTTTCCGCCTCGTAGCTCGAGATGAGGGATCCTTTCCCTGCTTCGTCGGGAAAGAGTTCCCGGCGTTCCCGTCGCATCTCAAGAGGAGGCCCTCTCAACAGAACGGAGAGAGGAACTCCAGGGTCGTGCCACCATTCCAAGAGTCCCCCAGATGTCTCAGTCCATTCCAGAGGAACCTCTTTTCCCTTCACCGGCTGGTCTTTCACGCCGAGGATCGACTCACACCAAGGTGGCACGTGGCACAGCCCTGTGGGAAAGCCTCGTGGGAAAGCCTAGAGGGACAGCCTCGAGGGAAAGCCACAGATCCCTTGATCCACGTGACAGGAAGCGTGACACTACTGCTGCAACTCGGGAGGAAAGCGCACGTGCATGCCCCCACTCGAGACGAGGCCTGACTCCCCTGGGGAGACTCAGAAGCACCCCAAGATCCATGGCAACACTGGAGAGGAATCCTCAGGTTCCGGCCCCGACTCCACACAAGGACTGAGGCCCCGGCATGGACGGGAGAGGAATCCCGAGAGGTCCCCTAGCAACTCGCATGGGGACTGGCCTTTCCTGAGGCCACCAGAGCGGGTCCCTGAGGTCCCCGTCGTAACTCGAGAAGACCTGCGGCAACTCGAGAAAATCCAGGAGGTTCTCCCCTCCAGGCGAGATGAGGCCCATTTCCGCTGAGGCGTCTCGAGGCTGATCACACCTCACCTCTGGAACTTCGCAAGGGTCCTTCACACCCTTGGTGCAAATCAAGAAGTTCCCCGACCTAGCCGTCTCCACTCGAGAGGAATCACGAGGGTCCCGCCCACATCCAGAGGAGCCCCGTTTCCGCCTCGTAGCTCGAGATGAGGGATCCTTTCCCTGCTTCGTCGGGAAAGAGTTCCCGGCGTTCCCGTCGCATCTCAAGAGGAGGCCCTCTCAACAGAACGGCGAGAGGAACTCCAGGGTCGTGCCACCATTCCAAGAGTCCCCCAGATGTCTCAGTCCATTCCAGAGGAACCTCTTTTCCCTTCACCGGCTCGTCTTTCACGCCAACGATCGACTCACACCAAGGTGGCACGTGGCACAGCCCTGTGGGAAAGCCTCGTGCGAAAGCCTCGAAGGACAGCCTCGAGGGAAAGCCACAGATCCCTTGATCCACGTGACAGGAAGCGTGACACTACTGCTGCAGCTCGGGAGGAAAGCGCACGTGCATGCCCCCACTCGAGACGAGGCCTGACTCCCCTAGGGAGACTCAGAAGCACCCCAAGATCCATGGCAACACTGGAGAGGAATCCTCAGGTTCCGGCCCCGACTCCACACAAGGACTGAGGCCCCGGCATGGACGGGAGAGGAATCCCGAGAGGTCCCCTAGCAACTCGCATGGGGACTGGCCTTTCCTGAGGCCACCAGAGCGGGTCCCTGAGGTCCCCGTCGTAACTCGAGAAGACCTGCCGCAACTCGAGAAAATCCAGGAGGTTCTCCCCTCCAGGCGAGATGAGGCCCATTTCCGCTGAGGCGTTTCGAGGCTGATCACACCTCACCTCTGGAACTTCGCAAGGGTCCTTCACACCCTTGGTGCAAATCAAGAAGTTCCCCGACCTAGCCGTCTCCACTCGAGAGGAATCACGAGGGTCCCGCCCACATCCAGAGGAGCCCCGTTTCCGCCTCGTAGCTCGAGATGAGGGATCCTTTCCCTGCTTCGTCGGGAAAGAGTTCCCGGCGTTCCCGTCGCATCTCAAGAGGAGGCCCTCTCAACAGAACGGCGAGAGGAACTCCAGGGTCGTGCCACCATTCCAAGAGTCCCCCAGATGTCTCAGTCCATTCCAGAGGAACCTCTTTTCCCTTCACCGGCTCGTCTTTCACGCCAACGATCGACTCACACCAAGGTGGCACGTGGCACAGCCCTGTGGGAAAACCTCGTGCGAAAGCCTCGAGGGACAGCCTCGAGGGAAAGCCACAGATCCCTTGATCCACGTGACAGGAAGCGTGACACTACTGCTGCAGCTCGGGAGGAAAGCGCACGTGCATGCCCCCACTCGAGACGAGGCCTGACTCCCCTAGGGAGACTCAGAAGCACCCCAAGATCCATGGCAACACTGGAGAGGAATCCTCAGGTTCCGGCCCCGACTCCACACAAGGACTGAGGCCCCGGCATGGACGGGAGAGGGATCCCGAGAGGTCCCCTAGCAACTCGCATGGGGACTGGCCTTTCCTGAGGCCACCAGAGCGGGTCCCTGAGGTCCCCGTCGTAACTCGAGAAGACCTGCCGCAACTCGAGAAAATCCAGGAGGTTCTCCCCTCCAGGCGAGATGAGGCCCATTTCCGCTGAGGCGTTTCGAGGCTGATCACACCTCACCTCTGGAACTTCGCAAGGGTCCTTCACACCCTTGGTGCAAATCAAGAAGTTCCCCGACCTAGCCGTCTCCACTCGAGAGGAATCACGAGGGTCCCGCCCACATCCAGAGGAGCCCCGTTTCCTCCTCGTAGCTCGAGATGAGGGATCCTTTCCCTGCTTCGTCGGGAAAGAGTTCCCGGCGTTCCCGTCGCATCTGAAGAGGAGGCCCTCTCAACAGGAACGGCGAGAGGAACTCCAGGGTCGTGCCACCATTCCAAGAGTCCCCCAGATGTCTCAGTCCATTCCAGAGGAACCTCTTTTCCCTTCACCGGCTCGTCTTTCACGCCGAGGATCGACTCCCACCAAGGTGGCACGTGGCACAGCCCTGTGGGAAAGCCTCGTGGGAAAGCCTCGAGGGACAGCCTCGAGGGAAAGGCACAGATCCCTTGATCCACGTGACAGGAAGCGTGACACTACTGCTGCAGCTAGGGAGGAAAGCGCACGTGCATGCCCCCACTCGAGATGAGGCCTGACTCCCCTGGGGAGACTCAGAAGCACCCCAAGATCCATGGCAACACTGGAGAGGAATCCTCAGGTTCCGGCCCCGACTCCACACAAGGACTGAGGCCCCGGCATGGACGGGAGAGGAATCCCGAGAGGTCCCCTAGCAACTCGCATGGGGACTGGCCTTTCCTGAGGCCACCAGAGCGGGTCCCTGAGGTCCCCGTCGTAACTCGAGAAGACCTGCCGCAACTCGAGAAAATCCAGGAGGTTCTCCCCTCCAGGCGAGATGAGGCCCATTTCCGCTGAGGCGTCTCGAGGCTGATCACACCTCACCTCAGGAACTTCGAAAGGGTCCTTCACACCCTTGGTGCAAATCAAGAAGTTCCCCGACCTAGCCGTCTCCACTCGAGAGGAATCACGAGGGTCGCGCCCACTTCCAGAGGAGCCCCGTTTCCGCCTCGTAGCTCGAGATGAGGGATCCTTTCCCTGCTTCGTTGGGAAAGAGTTCCCGTCGCATCTCAAGAGGAGGCCCTCTCATCAGGAACGGCGAGAGGAACTCCAGGGTCGTGCCACCATTCCAAGAGTCCCCCAGATGTCTCAGTCCATTCCAGAGGAACCTCTTTTCCCTTCACCGGCTCGTCTTTCACGCCGAGGATCGACTCACACCAAGGTGGCACGTGGCACAGCCCTGTGGGAAAGCCTCGTGCGAAAGCCTCGAGGGACAGCCTCGAGGGAAAGCCACAGATCCCTTGATCCACGTGACAGGAAGCGTGACACTACTGCTGCAGCTCGGGAGGAAAGCGCACGTGCATGCCCCCACTCGAGACGAGGCCTGACTCCCCTGGGGAGACTCAGAAGCACCCCAAGATCCATGGCAACACGAGAGGAATCCTCAGGTTCCGGCCCCGACTCCACACAATGACTGAGGCCCCGGCATGGACGGGAGAGGAATCCCGAGAGGTCCCCTAGCAACTCGCATGGGGACTGGCCTTTCCTGAGGCCACCAGAGCGGGTCCCTGAGGTCCCCGTCGTAACTCGAGAAGACCTGCCGCAACTCGAGAAAATCCAGGAGGTTCTCCCCTCCAGGCGAGATGAGGCCCATTTCCGCTGAGGCGTCTCGAGGCTGATCACACCTCACCTCTGGAACTTCGAAAGGGTCCTTCACACCCTTGGTGCAAATCAAGAAGTTCCCCGACCTAGCCGTCTCCACTCGAGAGGAATCACGAGGGTCCCGCCCACATCCAGAGTAGCCCCGTTTCCGCCTCGTAGCTCGAGATGAGGAATCCTTTCCCTGCTTCGTCGGGAAAGAGTTCCCGGCGTTCCCGTCGCATCTCAAGAGGAGGCCCTCTCAACAGGAACGGCGAGAGGAACTCCAGGGTCGTGCCACCATTCCAAGAGTCCCCCAGATGTCTCAGTCCATTCCAGAGGAACCTCTTTTCCCTTCACCGGCTCGTCTTTCACGCCGAGGATCGACTCACACCAAGGTGGCACGTGGCACAGCCCTGTGGGAAAGCCTCGTGGGAAAGCCTCGAGGGACAGATCGAGGGAAAGCCACAGATCCCTTGATCCACGTGACAGGAAGCGTGACACTACTGCTGCAGCTCGGGAGGAAAGCGCACGTGCATGCCCCCACTCGAGACGAGGCCTGACTCCCCTGGGGAGACTCAGAAGCACCCCAAGATCCATGGCAACACTTTAGAGGAATCCTCAGGTTCCGGCCCCGACTCCACACAAGGACTGAGGCCCCGGCATGGACGGGAGAGGAATTCCGAGAGGTCCCCTAGCAACTCGCATGGGGACTGGCCTTTCCTGAGGCCACCAGAGCGGGTCCCTGTGGTCCCCGTCGTAACTCGAGAAGACCTGCCGCAACTCGAGAAAATCCAGGAGGTTCTCCCCTTCAGGCGAGATGAGGCCCATTTCCGCTGAGGCGTCTCGAGGCTGATCACACCTCACCTCTGGAACTTCGAAAGGGTCCTTCACACCCTTGGTGCAAATCAAGAAGTTGCCCGACCTAGCCGTCTCCACTCGAGAGGAATCACGAGGGTCCCGCCCACATCCAGAGGAGCCCCGTTTCCGCCTCGTAGCTCGAGATGAGGGATCCTTTCCCTGCTTCGTCGGGAAAGAGTTCCCGGCGTTCCCGTCGCATCTCAAGAGGAGGCCCTCTCAACAGGAACGGCGAGAGGAACTCCAGGGTCGTACCACCATTCCAAGAGTCCCCCAGATGTCTCAGTCCATTCCAGAGGAACCTCTTTTCCCTTCACCGGCTCGTCTTTCACGCCGAGGATCGACTCACACCAAGGTGGCACGTGGCACAGCCCTGTGGGAAAGCCTCGTGGGAAAGCCTCGAGGGACAGCCTCGAGGGAAAGCCACAGATCCCTTGATCCACGTGACAGGAAGCGTGACACTACTGCTGCAGCTCGGGAGGAAAGCGCACGTGCATGCCCCCACTCGAGACGAGGCCTGACTCCCCTGGGGAGACTCAGAAGCACCCCAAGATCCATGGCTACACTGGAGAGGAATCCTCAGGTTCCGGTCCCGACTCCACACAAGGACTGAGGCCCCGGCATGGACGGGAGAGGAATCCCGAGAGGT
Source organism: Budorcas taxicolor (assembly GCF_023091745.1). Taxonomy (NCBI): domain Eukaryota; kingdom Metazoa; phylum Chordata; class Mammalia; order Artiodactyla; family Bovidae; genus Budorcas; species Budorcas taxicolor. The sequence goes on along the minus strand of NW_026292784.1, from coordinate 29,006 downwards.
CCCCTAGCAACTCGCATGGGGACTGGCCTTTCCTGAGGCCACCAGAGCGGGTCCCTGAGGTCCCCGTCGTAACTCGAGAAGACCTGCCGCAACTCGAGAAAATCCAGGAGGTTCTCCCCTCCAGGCGAGATGAGGCCCATTTCCGCTGAGGCGTCTCGAGGTTGATCACACCTCACCTCTGGAACTTCGAAAGGGTCCTTCACACCCTTGGTGCAAATCAAGAAGTTCCCCGACCTAGCCGTCTCCACTCGAGAGGAATCACGAGGGTCCCGCCCACATCCAGAGGAGCCCCGTTTCCGCCTCGTAGCTCGAGATGAGGGATCCTTTCCCTGCTTCGTCGGGAAAGAGTTCCCGGCGTTCCCGTCGCATCTCAAGAGGAGGCCCTCTCAACAGGAACGGCGAGAGGAACTCCAGGGTCGTGCCACCATTCCAAGAGTCCCCCAGATGTCTCAGTCCATTCCAGAGGAACCTCTTTTCCCTTCACCGGCTCGTCTTTCACGCCGAGGATCGACTCCCACCAAGGTGGCACGTGGCACAGCCCTGTGGGAAAGCCTCGTGGGAAAGCCTCGAGGGACAGCCTCGAGGGAAAGGCACAGATCCCTTGATCCACGTGACAGGAAGCGTGACACTACTGCTGCAGCTCGGGAGGAAAGCGCACGTGCATGCCCCCACTCGAGACGAGGCCTGACTCCCCTGGGGAGACTCAGAAGCACCCCAAGATCCATGGCAACACTGGAGAGGAATCCTCAGGTTCCGGCCCCGACTCCACACAAGGACTGAGGCCCCGGCATGGACGGGAGAGGAATCCCGAGAGGTCCCCTAGCAACTCGCATGGGGACTGGCCTTTCCTGAGGCCACCAGAGCGGGTCCCTGAGGTCCCCGTCGTAACTCGAGAAGACCTGCCGCAACTCGAGAAAATCCAGGAGGTTCTCCCCTCCAGGCGAGATGAGGCCCATTTCCGCTGAGGCGTCTCGAGGCTGATCACACCTCACCTCAGGAACTTCGAAAGGGTCCTTCACACCCTTGGTGCAAATCAAGAAGTTCCCCGACCTAGCCGTCTCCACTCGAGAGGAATCACGAGGGTCGCGCCCACTTCCAGAGGAGCCCCGTTTCCGCCTCGTAGCTCGAGATGAGGGATCCTTTCCCTGCTTCGTTGGGAAAGAGTTCCCGTCGCATCTCAAGAGGAGGCCCTCTCATCAGGAACGGCGAGAGGAACTCCTGGGTCGTGCCACCATTCCAAGAGTCCCCCAGATGTCTCAGTCCATTCCAGAGGAACCTCTTTTCCCTTCACCGGCTCGTCTTTCACGCTGAGGATCGACTCACACCAAGGTGGCACGTGGCACAGCCCTGTGGGAAAGCCTCGTGCGAAAGCCTCGAGGGACAGCCTCGAGGGAAAGCCACAGATCCCTTGATCCACGTGACAGGAAGCGTGACACTACTGCTGCAGCTCGGGAGGAAAGCGCACGTGCATGCCCCCAATCGAGACGAGGCCTGACTCCCCTGGGGAGACTCAGAAGCACCCCAAGATCCATGGCAACACTGGAGAGGAATCCTCAGGTTCCGGCCCCGACTCCACACAAGGACTGAGGCCCCGGCATGGACAGGAGAGGAATCCCGAGAGGTCCCCTAGCAACTCGCATGGGGACTGGCCTTTCCTGAGGCCACCAGAGCGGGTCCCTGAGGTCCCCGTCGTAACTCGAGAAGACCTGCCGCAACTCGAGAAAATCCAGGAGGTTCTCCCCTCCAGGCGAGATGAGGCCCATTTCCGCTGAGGCGTCTCGAGGCTGATCACACCTCACCTCTGGAACTTCGAAAGGGTCCTTCACACCCTTGGTGCAAATCAAGAAGTTCCCCGACCTAGCAGTCTCCACTCGAGAGGAATCACGAGGGTCCCGCCCACATCCAGAGGAGCCCCGTTTCCGCCTCGTAGCTCGAGATGAGGGATCCTTTCCCTGCTTCGTCAGGAAAGAGTTCCCGGCGTTCCCGTCACATCTCAAGAGGAGGCCCTCTCAACAGAACGGCGAAAGGAACTCCAGGGTCGTGCCACCATTCCAAGAGTCCCCCAGATGTCTCAGTCCATTCCAGAGGAACCTCTTTTCCCTTCACCGGCTCGTCTTTCACGCCGAGGATCGACTCACACCAAGGTGGCACGGGGCACAGCCCTGTGGGAAAGCCTCGTGGGAAAGCCTCGAGGGACAGCCTCGAGGGAAAGCCACAGATCCCTTGATCCACGTGACAGGAAGCGTGACACTACTGCTGCAGCTCGGGAGGAAAGCGCACGTGCATGCCCCCACTCGAGACGAGGCCTGACTCCCCTGGGGAGACTCAGAAGCACCCCAAGATCCATGGCAACACTGGAGAGGAATCCTCAGGTTCCGGCCCCGACTCCACACAAGGACTGAGGCCCCGGCATGGACGGGAGAGGAATCCCGAGAGGTCCCCTAGCAACTCGCATGGGGACTGGCCTTTCCTGAGGCCACCAGAGCGGGTCCCTGAGGTCCCCGTCGTAACTCGAGAAGACCTGCCGCAACTCGAGAAAATCCAGGAGGTTCTCCCCTCCAGGCGAGATGAGGCCCATTTCCGCTGAGGCGTCTCGAGGCTGATCACACCTCACCTCTGGAACTTCGAAAGGGTCCTTCACACCCTTGGTGCAAATCAAGAAGTTCCCCGACCTAGCCGTCTCCACTCGAGAGGAATCACGAGGGTCCCGCCCACATCCAGAGGAGCCCCGTTTCCGCCTCGTAGCTCGAGATGAGGGATCCTTTCCCTGCTTCGTCGGGAAAGAGTTCCCGGCGTTCCCGTCGCATCTCAAGAGGAGGCCCTCTCAACAGAACGGCGAGAGGAACTCCAGGGTCGTGCCACCATTCCAAGAGTCCCCCAGATGTCTCAGTCCATTCCAGAGGAACCTCTTTTCCCTTCACCGGCTCGTCTTTCACGCCGAGGATCGACTCACACCAAGGTGGCACGTGGCACAGCCCTGTGGGAAAGCCTCGTGGGAAAGCCTCGAGGGACAGCCTCGAGGGAAAGCCACAGATCCCTTGATCCACGTGACAGGTAGCGTGACACTACTGCTGCAGCTCGGGAGGAAAGCGCACGTGCATGCCCCCACTCGAGACGAGGCCTGACTCCCCTGGGGAGACTCAGAAGCACCCCAAGATCCATGGCAACACTGGAGAGGAATCCTCAGGTTCCGGCCCCGACTCCCCACAAGGACTGAGGCCCCGGCATGGACGGGAGAGGGATCCCGAGAGGTCCCCTAGCAACTCGCATGGGGACTGGCCTTTCCTGAGGCCACCAGAGCGGGTCCCTGAGGTCCCCGTCGTAACTCGAGAAGACCTGCCGCAACTCGAGAAAATCCAGGAGGTTCTCCCCTCCAGGCGAGATGAGGCCCATTTCCGCTGAGGCGTCTCGAGGCTGATCACACCTCACCTCTGGAATTTCGAAAGGGTCCTTCACACCCTTGGTGCAAATCAAGAAGTTCCCCGACCTAGCCGTCTCCACTCGAGAGGAATCACGAGGGTCCCGCCCACATCCAGAGGAGCCCCGTTTCCTCCTCGTAGCTCGAGATGAGGGATCCTTTCCCTGCTTCGTCGGGAAAGAGTTCCCGGCGTTCCCGTCGCATCTCAAGAGGAGGCCCTCTCAACAGGAACGGCGAGAGGAACTCCAGGGTCTTGCCACCATTCCAAGAGTCCCCCAGATGTCTCAGTCCATTCCAGAGGAACCTCTTTTCCCTTCACCGGCTCGTCTTTCAAGCCGAGGATCGACTCACACCAAGGTGGTACGTGGCACAGCCCTGTGGGAAAGCCTCGTGGGAAAGCCTCGAGGGACAGCCTCGAGGGAAAGCCACAGATCCCTTGATCCACGTGACAGGAAGCGTGACACTACTGCTGCAGCTCGGGAGGAAAGCGCACGTGCATGCCCCCACTCGAGACGAGGCCTGACTCCCCTGGGGAGACTCAGAAGCACCCCAAGATCCATGGCAACACTGGAGAGGAATCCTCAGGTTTCGGCCCCGACTCCACACAAGGACTGAGGCCCCGGCATGGACGGGAGAGTAATCCCGAGAGGTCCCCTAACAACTCGCATGGGGACTGGCCTTTCCTGAGGCCACCAGAGCGGGTCCCTGAGGTCCCCGTCGTAACTCGAGAAGACCTGCCGCAACTCGAGAAAATCCAGGAGGTTCTCCCCTCCAGGCGAGATGAGGCCCATTTCCGCTGAGGCGTCTCGAGGCTGATCACACCTCACCTCTGGAACTTCGAAAGGGTCCTTCACACCCTTGGTGCAAATCAAGAAGTTGCCCGACCTAGCCGTCTCCACTCGAGAGGAATCACGAGGGTCCCGCCCACATCCAGAGGAGCCCCGTTTCCTCCTCGTAGCTCGAGATGAGGGATCCTTTCCCTGCTTCGTCGGGAAAGAGTTCCCGGCGTTCCCGTCGCATCTCAAGAGGAGGCCCTCTCAACAGGAACGGCGAGAGGAACCCCAGGGTCGTGCCACCATTCCAAGAGTCCCCCAGATGTCTCAGTCCATTCCAGAGGAACCTCTTTTCCCTTCACCGGCTCGTCTTTCACGCCGAGGATCGACTCACACCAAGGTGGCACGTGGCACAGCCCTGTGGGAAAGCCTCGTGGGAAAGCCTCGAGGGACAGCCTCGAGGGAAAGCCACAGATCCCTTGATCCACGTGACAGGAAGCGTGACACTACTGCTGCAGCTTGGGAGGAAAGCGCACGTGCATGCCCCCACTCGAGACGAGGCCTGACTCCCCTGGGGAGACTCAGAAGCACCCCAAGATCCATGGCAACACTGGAGAGGAATCCTCAGGTTCCGGCCCCGACTCCACACAAGGACTGAGGCCCCGGCATGGACGGGAGAGGAATCCCGAGAGGTCCCCTAGCAACTCGCATGGGGACTGGCCTTTCCTGAGGCCACCAGAGCGGGTCCCTGAGGTCCCCGTCGTAACTCGAGAAGACCTGCCACAACTCGAGAAAATCCAGGAGGTTCTCCCCTCCAGGCGAGATGAGGCCCATTTCCGCTGAGGCGTCTCGAGGCTGATCACACCTCACCTCTGGAACTTCGAAAGGGTCCTTCACACCCTTGGTGCAAATCAAGAAGTTGCCCGACCTAGCCGTCTCCACTCGAGAGGAATCACGAGGGTCCCGCCCACATCCAGAGGAGCCCCGTTTCCTCCTCGTAGCTCGAGATGAGGGATCCTTTCCCTGCTTCGTCGGGAAAGAGTTCCCGGCGTTCCCGTCGCATCTCAAGAGGAGGCCCTCTCAACAGGAACGGCGAGAGGAACTCCAGGGTCGTGCCACCATTCCAAGAGTCCCCCAGATGTCTCAGTCCATTCCAGAGGAACCTCTTTTCCCTTCACCGGCTCGTCTTTCACGCCGAGGATCGACTCCCACCAAGGTGGTACGTGGCACAGCCCTGTGGGAAAGCCTCGTGGGAAAGCCTCGAGGGACAGCCTCGAGGGAAAGCCACAGATCCCTTGATCCACGTGACAGGAAGCGTGACACTACTGCTGCAGCTCGGGAGGAAAGCGCACGTGCATGCCCCCACTCGAGACGAGGCCTGACTCCCCTGGGGAGACTCAGAAGCACCCCAAGATCCATGGCAACACTGGAGAGGAATCCTCAGGTTCCGGCCCCGACTCCACACAAGGACTGAGGCCCCGGCATGGACGGGAGAGGAATCCAGAGAGGTCCCCTAGCAACTCGCATGGGGACTGGCCTTTCCTGAGGCCACCAGAGCGGGTCCCTGAGGTCCCCGTCGTAACTCGAGAAGACCTGCCGCAACTCGAGAAAATCCAGGAGGTTCTCCCCTCCAGGCGAGATGAGGCCCATTTCCGCTGAGGCGTCTCGAGGCTGATCACACCTCACCTCTGGAACTTCGAAAGGGTCCTTCACACCCTTGGTGCAAATCAAGAAGTTGCCCGACCTAGCCGTCTCCACTCGAGAGGAATCACGAGGGTCCCGCCCACATCCAGAGGAGCCCCGTTTCCTCCTCGTAGCTCGAGATGAGGGATCCTTTCCCTGCTTCGTCGGGAAAGAGTTCCCGGCGTTCCCGTCGCATCTCAAGAGGAGGCCCTCTCAACAGGAACGGCGAGAGGAACTCCAGGGTCGTGCCACCATTCCAAGAGTCCCCCAGATGTCTCAGTCCATTCCAGAGGAACCTCTTTTCCCTTCACCGGCTCGTCTTTCACGCCGAGGATCGACTCCCACCAAGGTGGTACGTGGCACAGCCCTGTGGGAAAGCCTCGTGGGAAAGCCTCGAGGGACAGCCTCGAGGGAAAGCCACAGATCCCTTGATCCACGTGACAGGAAGCGTGACACTACTGCTGCAGCTCGGGAGGAAAGCGCACGTGCATGCCCCCACTCGAGACGAGGCCTGACTCCCCTGGGGAGACTCAGAAGCACCCCAAGATCCATGGCAACACTGGAGAGGAATCCTCAGGTTCCGGCCCCGACTCCACACAAGGACTGAGGCCCCGGCATGGACGGGAGAGGAATCCCGAGAGGTCCCCTAGCAACTCGCATGGGGACTGGCCTTTCCTGAGGCCACCAGAGCGGGTCCCTGAGGTCCCCGTCGTAACTCGAGAAGACCTGCCGCAACTCGAGAAAATCCAGGAGGTTCTCCCCTCCAGGCGAGATGAGGCCCATTTCCGCTGAGGCGTCTCGAGGCTGATCACACCTCACCTCTGGAACTTCGAAAGGGTCCTTCACACCCTTGGTGCAAATCAAGAAGTTGCCCGACCTAGGGGTCTCCACTCGAGAGGAATCACGAGGGTCCCGCCCACATCCAGAGGAGCCCCGTTTCCGCCTCGTAGATCGAGATGAGGGATCCTTTCCCTGCTTCATCGGGAAAGAGTTCCCGGCGTTCCCATCGCATCTCAAGAGGAGGCCCTCTCAACAGGAACGGTGAGAGGAACTCCAGGGTCGTGCCACCATTCCAAGAGTCCCCCAGATGTCTCAGTCCATTCCAGAGGAACCTCTTTTCCCTTCACCGGCTCGTCTTTCACGCCGAGGATCGACTCACACCAAGGTGGCACGTGGCACACCCCTGTGGGAAAGCCTCCTGGGAAAGCCTCGAGGGACAGCCTCGAGGGAAAGCCACAGATCCCTTGATCCACGTGACAGGAAGCGTGACACTACTGCTGCAGGTCGGGAGGAAAGCACACGTGCATGCCCCCACTCGAGACGAGGCCTGACTCCCCTGGGGAGACTCAGAAGCACCCCAAGATCCATGGCAACACTGGAGAGGAATCCTCAGGTTCCGGCCCCGACTCCACACAAGGACTGAGGCCCCGGCATGAACGGGAGAGGAATCCCGAGAGGTCCCCTAGCAACTCGCATGGGGACTGGCCTTTCCTGAGGCCACCAGAGCGGGTCCCTGAGGTCCCCGTCGTAACTCGAGAAGACCTGCCGCAACTCGAGAAAATCCAGGAGGTTCTCCCCTCCAGGCGAGATGAGGCCCATTTCCGCTGAGGCGTCTCGAGGCTGATCACACCTCACCTCTGGAACTTCGAAAGGGTCCTTCACACCCTTGGTGCAAATCAAGAAGTTCCCCGACCTAGCCGTCTCCACTCGAGAGGAATCACGAGGGTCCCGCCCACATCCAGAGGAGCCCCGTTTCCGCCTCGTAGCTCGAGATGAGGGATCCTTTCCCTGCTTCGTCGGGAAAGAGTTCCCGGCGTTCCCGTCGCATCTCAAGAGGAGGCCCTCTCAACAGGAACGGCGAGAGGAACTCCAGGGTCGTGCCACCATTCCAAGAGTCCCCCAGATGTCTCAGTCCATTCCAGAGGAACCTCTTTTCCCTTCACCGGCTCGTCTTTCACGCCGAGGATCGACTCCCACCAAGGTGGCACGTGGCACAGCCCTGTGGGAAAGCCTCGTGGGAAAGCCTCGAGGGACAGCCTCGAGGGAAAGCCACAGATCCCTTGATCCACGTGACAGGAAGCGTGACACTACTGCTGCAGCTCGGGAGGAAAGCGCACGTGCATGCCCCCACTCGAGACGAGGCCTGACTCCCCTGGGGAGACTCAGAAGCACCCCAAGATCCATGGCAACACTGGAGAGGAATCCTCAGGTTTCGGCCCCGACTCCACACAAGGACTGAGGCCCCGGCATGGACGGGAGAGGAATCCCGAGAGGTCCCCTAACAACTCGCATGGGGACTGGCCTTTCCTGAGGCCACCAGAGCGGGTCCCTGAGGTCCCCGTCGTAACTCGAGAAGACCTGCCGCAACTCGAGAAAATCCAGGAGGTTCTCCCCTCCAGGCGAGATGAGGCCCATTTCCGCTGAGGCGTCTCGAGGCTGATCACACCTCACCTCTGGAACTTCGAAAGGGTCCTTCACACCCTTGGTGCAAATCAAGAAGTTGCCCGACCTAGCCGTCTCCACTCGAGAGGAATCACGAGGGTCCCGCCCACATCCAGAGGAGCCCCGTTTCCTCCTCGTAGCTCGAGATGAGGGATCCTTTCCCTGCTTCGTCGGGAAAGAGTTCCCGGCGTTCCCGTCGCATCTCAAGAGGAGGCCCTCTCAACAGGAACGGCGAGAGGAACCCCAGGGTCGTGCCACCATTCCAAGAGTCCCCCAGATGTCTCAGTCCATTCCAGAGGAACCTCTTTTCCCTTCACCGGCTCGTCTTTCACGCCGAGGATCGACTCACACCAAGGTGGCACGTGGCACAGCCCTGTGGGAAAGCCTCGTGGGAAAGCCTCGAGGGACAGCCTCGAGGGAAAGCCACAGATCCCTTGATCCACGTGACAGGAAGCGTGACACTACTGCTGCAGCTTGGGAGGAAAGCGCACGTGCATGCCCCCACTCGAGACGAGGCCTGACTCCCCTGGGGAGACTCAGAAGCACCCCAAGATCCATGGCAACACTGGAGAGGAATCCTCAGGTTCCGGCCCCGACTCCACACAAGGACTGAGGCCCCGGCATGGACGGGAGAGGAATCCCGAGAGGTCCCCTAGCAACTCGCATGGGGACTGGCCTTTCCTGAGGCCACCAGAGCGGGTCCCTGAGGTCCCCGTCGTAACTCGAGAAGACCTGCCACAACTCGAGAAAATCCAGGAGGTTCTCCCCTCCAGGCGAGATGAGGCCCATTTCCGCTGAGGCGTCTCGAGGCTGATCACACCTCACCTCTGGAACTTCGAAAGGGTCCTTCACACCCTTGGTGCAAATCAAGAAGTTGCCCGACCTAGCCGTCTCCACTCGAGAGGAATCACGAGGGTCCCGCCCACATCCAGAGGAGCCCCGTTTCCTCCTCGTAGCTCGAGATGAGGGATCCTTTCCCTGCTTCGTCGGGAAAGAGTTCCCGGCGTTCCCGTCGCATCTCAAGAGGAGGCCCTCTCAACAGGAACGGCGAGAGGAACTCCAGGGTCGTGCCACCATTCCAAGAGTCCCCCAGATGTCTCAGTCCATTCCAGAGGAACCTCTTTTCCCTTCACCGGCTCGTCTTTCACGCCGAGGATCGACTCCCACCAAGGTGGTACGTGGCACAGCCCTGTGGGAAAGCCTCGTGGGAAAGCCTCGAGGGACAGCCTCGAGGGAAAGCCACAGATCCCTTGATCCACGTGACAGGAAGCGTGACACTACTGCTGCAGCTCGGGAGGAAAGCGCACGTGCATGCCCCCACTCGAGACGAGGCCTGACTCCCCTGGGGAGACTCAGAAGCACCCCAAGATCCATGGCAACACTGGAGAGGAATCCTCAGGTTCCGGCCCCGACTCCACACAAGGACTGAGGCCCCGGCATGGACGGGAGAGGAATCCAGAGAGGTCCCCTAGCAACTCGCATGGGGACTGGCCTTTCCTGAGGCCACCAGAGCGGGTCCCTGAGGTCCCCGTCGTAACTCGAGAAGACCTGCCGCAACTCGAGAAAATCCAGGAGGTTCTCCCCTCCAGGCGAGATGAGGCCCATTTCCGCTGAGGCGTCTCGAGGCTGATCACACCTCACCTCTGGAACTTCGAAAGGGTCCTTCACACCCTTGGTGCAAATCAAGAAGTTGCCCGACCTAGCCGTCTCCACTCGAGAGGAATCACGAGGGTCCCGCCCACATCCAGAGGAGCCCCGTTTCCTCCTCGTAGCTCGAGATGAGGGATCCTTTCCCTGCTTCGTCGGGAAAGAGTTCCCGGCGTTCCCGTCGCATCTCAAGAGGAGGCCCTCTCAACAGGAACGGCGAGAGGAACTCCAGGGTCGTGCCACCATTCCAAGAGTCCCCCAGATGTCTCAGTCCATTCCAGAGGAACCTCTTTTCCCTTCACCGGCTCGTCTTTCACGCCGAGGATCGACTCCCACCAAGGTGGTACGTGGCACAGCCCTGTGGGAAAGCCTCGTGGGAAAGCCTCGAGGGACAGCCTCGAGGGAAAGCCACAGATCCCTTGATCCACGTGACAGGAAGCGTGACACTACTGCTGCAGCTCGGGAGGAAAGCGCACGTGCATGCCCCCACTCGAGACGAGGCCTGACTCCCCTGGGGAGACTCAGAAGCACCCCAAGATCCATGGCAACACTGGAGAGGAATCCTCAGGTTCCGGCCCCGACTCCACACAAGGACTGAGGCCCCGGCATGGACGGGAGAGGAATCCCGAGAGGTCCCCTAGCAACTCGCATGGGGACTGGCCTTTCCTGAGGCCACCAGAGCGGGTCCCTGAGGTCCCCGTCGTAACTCGAGAAGACCTGCCGCAACTCGAGAAAATCCAGGAGGTTCTCCCCTCCAGGCGAGATGAGGCCCATTTCCGCTGAGGCGTCTCGAGGCTGATCACACCTCACCTCTGGAACTTCGAAAGGGTCCTTCACACCCTTGGTGCAAATCAAGAAGTTGCCCGACCTAGGGGTCTCCACTCGAGAGGAATCACGAGGGTCCCGCCCACATCCAGAGGAGCCCCGTTTCCGCCTCGTAGATCGAGATGAGGGATCCTTTCCCTGCTTCATCGGGAAAGAGTTCCCGGCGTTCCCATCGCATCTCAAGAGGAGGCCCTCTCAACAGGAACGGCGAGAGGAACTCCAGGGTCGTGCCACCATTCCAAGAGTCCCCCAGATGTCTCAGTCCATTCCAGAGGAACCTCTTTTCCCTTCACCGGCTCGTCTTTCACGCCGAGGATCGACTCACACCAAGGTGGCACGTGGCACACCCCTGTGGGAAAGCCTCCTGGGAAAGCCTCGAGGGACAGCCTCGAGGGAAAGCCACAGATCCCTTGATCCACGTGACAGGAAGCGTGACACTACTGCTGCAGGTCGGGAGGAAAGCACACGTGCATGCCCCCACTCGAGACGAGGCCTGACTCCCCTGGGGAGACTCAGAAGCACCCCAAGATCCATGGCAACACTGGAGAGGAATCCTCAGGTTCCGGCCCCGACTCCACACAAGGACTGAGGCCCCGGCATGAACGGGAGAGGAATCCCGAGAGGTCCCCTAGCAACTCGCATGGGGACTGGCCTTTCCTGAGGCCACCAGAGCGGGTCCCTGAGGTCCCCGTCGTAACTCGAGAAGACCTGCCGCAACTCGAGAAAATCCAGGAGGTTCTCCCCTCCAGGCGAGATGAGGCCCATTTCCGCTGAGGCGTCTCGAGGCTGATCACACCTCACCTCTGGAACTTCGAAAGGGTCCTTCACACCCTTGGTGCAAATCAAGAAGTTCCCCGACCTAGCCGTCTCCACTCGAGAGGAATCACGAGGGTCCCGCCCACATCCAGAGGAGCCCCGTTTCCGCCTCGTAGCTCGAGATGAGGGATCCTTTCCCTGCTTCGTCGGGAAAGAGTTCCCGGCGTTCCCGTCGCATCTCAAGAGGAGGCCCTCTCAACAGGAACGGCGAGAGGAACTCCAGGGTCGTGCCACCATTCCAAGAGTCCCCCAGATGTCTCAGTCCATTCCAGAGGAACCTCTTTTCCCTTCACCGGCTCGTCTTTCACGCCGAGGATCGACTCCCACCAAGGTGGCACGTGGCACAGCCCTGTGGGAAAGCCTCGTGGGAAAGCCTCGAGGGACAGCCTCGAGGGAAAGCCACAGATCCCTTGATCCACGTGACAGGAAGCGTGACACTACTGCTGCAGCTCGGGAGGAAAGCGCACGTGCATGCCCCCACTCGAGACGAGGCCTGACTCCCCTGGGGAGACTCAGAAGCACCCCAAGATCCATGGCAACACTGGGGAGGAATCCTCAGGTTCCGGTCCCGACTCCACACAAGGACTGAGGCCCCGGCATGGACGGGAGAGGAATCCCGAGAGGTCCCCTAGCAACTCGCATGGGGACTGGCCTTTCCTGAGGCCACCAGAGCGGGTCCCTGAGGTCCCCGTCGTAACTCGAGAAGACCTGCCGCAACTCGAGAAAATCCAGGACGTTCTCCCCTCCAGGCGAGATGAGGCCCATTTCCGCTGAGGCGTCTCGAGGCTGATCACACCTCACCTCTGGAACTTCCAAAGGGTCCTTCACACCCTTGGTGCAAATCAAGAAGTTCCCCGACCTAGCCGTCTCCACTCGAGAGGAATCACGAGGGTCCCGCCCACATCCAGAGGAGCCCCGTTTCCGCCTCGTAGCTCGAGATGAGGGATCCTTTCCCTGCTTCGTCGGGAAAGAGTTCCCGGCGTTCCCGTCGCATCTCAAGAGGAGGCCCTCTGAACAGAACGGCGAGAGGAACTCCAGGGTCGTGCCACCATTCCAAGAGTCCCCCAGATGTCTCAGTCCATTCCAGAGGAACCTCTTTTCCCTTCACCGGCTCGTCTTTCACGCCGAGGATCGACTCCCACCAAGGTGGCACGTGGCACAGCCCTGTGGGAAAGCCTCGTGGGAAAGCCTCGAGGGACAGCCTCGAGGGAAAGCCACAGATCCCTTGATCCACGTGACAGGAAGCGTGACACTACTGCTGCAGCTCGGGAGGAAAGCGCACGTGCATGCCCCCACTCGAGACGAGGCCTGACTCCCCTGGGGAGACTCAGAAGCACCCCGAGATCCATGGCAACACTGGAGAGGAATCCTCAGGTTCCGGCCCCGACTCCACACAAGGACTGAGGCCCCGGCATGGACGGGAGAGGAATCCCGAGAGGTCCCCTAGCAACTCGCATGGGGACTGGCCTTTCCTGAGGCCACCAGAGCGGGTCCCTGAGGTCCCCGTCGTAACTCGAGAAGACCTGCCGCAACTCGAGAAAATCCAGGAGGTTCTCCCCTCCAGGCGAGATGAGGCCCATTTCCGCTGAGGCGTCTCGAGGCTGATCACACCTCACCTCTGGAACATCGAAAGGGTGCTTCACACCCTTGGTGCAAATCAAGAAGTTCCCCGACCTAGCCGTCTCCACTCGAGAGGAATCACGAGGGTCCCGCCCACATCCAGAGGAGCCCCGTTTCCGCCTCGTAGCTCGAGATGAGGGATCCTTTCCCTGCTTCGTCGGGAAAGAGTTCCCGGCGTTCCCGTCGCATCTCAAGAGGAGGCCCTCTCAACAGAACGGTGAGAGGAACTCCAGGGTCGTGCCACCATTCCAAGAGTCCCCCAGATGTCTCAGTCCATTCCAGAGGAACCTCTTTTCCCTTCACCGGCTCGTCTTTCACGCCGAGGATCGACTCACACCAAGGTGGCACGTGGCACAGCCCTGTGGGAAAGCCTCGTGGGAAAGCCTCGAGTGACAGCCTCGAGGGAAAGCCACAGATCCCTTGATCCACGTGACAGGAAGCGTGACACTACTGCTGCAGCTCGGGAGGAAAGCGCACGTGCATGCCCCCACTCGAGACGAGGCCTGACTCCCCTGGGGAGACTCAGAAGCACCCCAAGATCCATGGCAACACTGGAGAGGAATCCTCAGGTTCCAGCCCCGACTCCACACAAGGACTGAGGCCCCGGCATGGACGGGAGAGGGATCCCGAGAGGTCCCCTAGCAACTCGCATGGGGACTGGCCTTTCCTGAGGCCACCAGAGCGGGTCCCTGAGGTCCCCGTCGTAACTCGAGAAGACCTGCCGCAACTCGAGAAAATCCAGGAGGTTCTCCCCTCCAGGCGAGATGAGGCCCATTTCCGCTGAGGCGTCTCGAGGCTGATCACACCTCACCTCTGGAACTTCGAAAGGGTCCTTCACACCCTTGGTGCAAATCAAGAAGTTGCCCGACCTAGCCGTCTCCACTCGAGAGGAATCACGAGGGTCCCGCCCACATCCAGAGGAGCCCCGTTTCCTCCTCGTAGCTCGAGATGAGGGATCCTTTCCCTGCTTCGTCGGGAAAGAGTTCCCGGCGTTCCCGTCGCATCTCAAGAGGAGGCCCTCTCAACAGGAACGGCGAGAGGAACTCCAGGGTCGTGCCACCATTCCAAGAGTCCCCCAGATGTCTCAGTCCATTCCAGAGGAACCTCTTTTCCCTTCACCGGCTCGTCTTTCACGCCGAGGATCGACTCACACCAAGGTGGCACGTGGCACAGCCCTGTGGGAAAGCCTCGTGGGAAAGCCTCGAGGGACAGCCTCGAGGGAAAGCCACAGATCCCTTGATCCACGTGACAGGAAGCGTGACACTACTGCTGCAGCTCGGGAGGAAAGCGCACGTGCATGCCCCCACTCGAGACGAGGCCTGACTCCCCTGGGGAGACTCAGAAGCACCCCAAGATCCATGGCAACACTGGAGAGGAATCCTCAGGTTCCGGCCCCGACTCCACACAAGGACTGAGGCCCCGGCATGGACGGGAGAGGAATCCCGAGAGGTCCCATAGCAACTCGCATGGGGACTGGCCTTTCCTGAGGCCACCAGAGCGGGTCCCTGAGGTCCCCGTCGTAACTCGAGAAGACCTGCCGCAACTCGAGAAAATCCAGGAGGTTCTCCCCTCCAGGCGAGATGAGGCCCATTTCCGCTGAGGCGTCTCGAGGCTGATCACACCTCACCTCTGGAACTTCGAAAGGGTCCTTCACACCCTTGGTGCAAATCAAGAAGTTCCCCGACCTAGCCGTCTCCACTCGAGAGGAATCACGAGGGTCCCGCCCACATCCAGAGGAGCACCGTTTCCGCCTCGTAGCTCGAGATGAGGGATCCTTTCCCTGCTTCGTCGGGAAAGAGTTCCCGGCGTTCCCGTCGCATCTCAAGAGGAGGCCCTCTCAACAGGAACGGCGAGAGGAACTCCAGGGTCGTGCCACCATTCCAAGAGTCCCCCAGAAGTCTCAGTCCATTCCAGAGGAACCTCTTTTCCCTTCACCGGCTCGTCTTTCACGCCGAGGATCGACTCCCACCAAGGTGGCACGTGGCACAGCCCTGTGGGAAAGCCTCGTGGGAAAGCCTCGAGGGACAGCCTCGAGGGAAAGCCACAGATCCCTTGATCCACGTGACAGGAAGCGTGACACTACTGCTGCAGCTCGGGAGGAAAGCGCACGTGCATGCCCCCACTCGAGACGAGGCCTGACTCCCCTGGGGAGACTCAGAAGCACCCCAAGATCCATGGCAACACTGGAGAGGAATCCTCAGGTTTCGGCCCCGACTCCACACAAGGACTGAGGCCCCGGCATGGACGGGAGAGGAATCCCGAGAGGTCCCCTAGCAAATCGCATGGGGACTGGCCTTTACTGAGGCCACCAGAGCGGGTCCTGAGGTCCCCGTCGTAACTCGAGAAGACCTGCCGCAACTCGAGAAAATCCAGGAGGTTCTCCCCTCCAGGCGAGATGAGGCCCATTTCCGCTGAGGCGTCTCGAGGCTGATCACACCTCACCTCTGGAACTTCGAAAGGGTCCTTCACACCCTTGGTGCAAATCAAGAAGTTCCCCGACCTAGCCGTCTCCACTCGAGAGGAATCACGAGGGTCCCGCCCACATCCAGAGGAGCCCCGTTTCCGCCTCGTAGATCGAGATGAGGGATCCTTTCCCTGCTTCGTCGGGAAAGAGTTCCCGGCGTTCCCGTCGCATCTCAAGAGGAGGCCCTCTCAACAGGAACGGCGAGAGGAACTCCAGGGTCGTGCCACCATTCCAAGAGTCCCCCAGATGTCTCAGTCCATTCCAGAGGAACCTCTTTTCCCTTCACCGGCTCGTCTTTCACGCCGAGGATCGACTCCAACCAAGGTGGCACGTGGCACAGCCCTGTGGGAAAGCCTCGTGGGAAAGCCTCGAGGGACAGCCTCGAGGGAAAGCCACAGATCCCTTGATCCACGTGACAGGAAGCGTGACACTACTGCTGCAGGTCGGGAGGAAAGCACACGTGCATGCCCCCACTCGAGACGAGGCCTGACTCCCCTGGGGAGACTCAGAAGCACCCCAAGATCCATGGCAACACTGGAGAGGAATCCTCAGGTTCCGGCCCCGACTCCACACAAGGACTGAGGCCCCGGCATGAACGGGAGAGGAATCCCGAGAGGTCCCCTAGCAACTCGCATGGGGACTGGCCTTTCCTGAGGCCACCAGAGCGGGTCCCTGAGGTCCCCGTCGTAACTCGAGAAGACCTTCCGCAACTCGAGAAAATCCAGGAGGTTCTCCCCTCCAGGCGAGATGAGGCCCATTTCCGCTGAGGCGTCTCGAGGCTGATCACACCTCACCTCTGGAACTTCGAAAGGGTCCTTCACACCCTTGGTGCAAATCAAGAAGTTCCCCGACCTAGCCGTCTCCACTCGAGAGGAATCACGAGGGTCCCGCCCACATCCAGAGGAGCCCCGTTTCCGCCTCGTAGCTCGAGATGAGGGATCCTTTCCCTGCTTCGTCGGGAAAGAGTTCCCGGCGTTCCCGTCGCATCTCAAGAGGAGGCCCTCTCAACAGGAACGGCGAGAGGAACTCCAGGGTCGTGCCACCATTCCACGAGTCCCCCAGATGTCTCAGTCCATTCCAGAGGAACCTCTTTTCCCTTCACCGGCTCGTCTTTCACGCCGAGGATCGACTCACACCAAGGTGGCACGTGGCACAGCCCTGTGGGAAAGCCTCGTGGGAAAGCCTCGAGGGACAGCCTCGAGGGAAAGCCACAGATCCCTTGATCCACGTGACAGGAAGCGTGACACTACTGCTGCAGCTCGGGAGGAAAGCGCACGTGCATGCCCCCACTCGAGACGAGGCCTGACTCCCCTGGGGAGACTCAAAAGCACCCCAAGATCCATGGCAACACTGGAGAGGAATCCTCAGGATCCAGCTCCGACTCCACACAAGGACTGAGGCCCGGGCATGGACGGGAGAGGGATCCCGAGAGGTCCCCTAGCAACTCGCATGGGGACTGGCCTTTCCTGAGGCCACCAGAGCGGGTCCCTGAGGTCCCCGTCGTAACTCGAGAAGACCTGCCGCAACTCGAGAAAATCCAGGAGGTTCTCCCCTCCAGGCGAGATGAGGCCCATTTCCGCTGAGGCGTCTCGTGGCTGATCACACCTCACCTCTGGAACTTCGAAAGGGTCCTTCACACCCTTGGTGCAAATCAAGAAGTTCCCCGACCTAGCCGTCTCCACTCGAGAGGAATCACGAGGGTCCCGCCCACATCCAGAGGAGCCCCGTTTCCGCCTCGTAGCTCGAGATGAGGGATCCTTTCCCTGCTTCGTCGGGAAAGAGTTCCCGGCGTTCCCGTCGCATCTCAAGAGGAGGCCCTCTCAACAGGAACGGCGAGAGGAACTCCAGGGTCGTGCCACCGTTCCAAGAGTCCCCCAGATGTCTCAGTCCATTCCAGAGGAACCTCTTTTCCCTTCACCGGCTCGTCTTTCACGCCGAGGATCGACTCACACCAAGGTGGCACGGGGCACAGCCCTGTGGGAAAGCCTCGTGGGAAAGCCTCGAGGGACAGCCTCGAGGGAAAGCCACAGATCCCTTGATCCACGTGACAGGAAGCGTGACACTACTGCTGCAGCTCGGGAGGAAAGCGCACGTGCATGCCCCCACTCGAGACGAGGCCTGACTCCCCTGGGGAGACTCAGAAGCACCCCAAGATCCATGGCAACACTGGAGAGGAATCCTCAGGTTCCGGCCCCGACTCCACACAAGGACTGAGGCCCCGGCATGGACGGGAGAGGAATCCCGAGAGGTCCCATAGCAACTCGCATGGGGACTGGCCTTTCCTGAGGCCACCAGAGCGGGTCCCTGAGGTCCCCGTCGTAACTCGAGAAGACCTGCCGCAACTCGAGAAAATCCAGGAGGTTCTCCCCTCCAGGCGAGATGAGGCCCATTTCCGCTGAGGCGTCTCGAGGCTGATCACACCTCACCTCTGGAACTTCGAAAGGGTCCTTCACACCCTTGGTGCAAATCAAGAAGTTCCCCGACCTAGCCGTCTCCACTCGAGAGGAATCACGAGGGTCCCGCCCACATCCAGAGGAGCCCCGTTTCCGCCTCGTAGCTCGAGATGAGGGAATCCTTTCCCTGCTTCGTCGGGAAAGAGTTCCCGGCGTTCCCGTCGCATCTCAAGAGGAGGCCCTCTCAACAGGAACGGCGAGAGGAACTCCAGGGTCGTGCCACCATTCCAAGAGTCCCCCAGAAGTCTCAGTCCATTCCAGAGGAACCTCTTTTCCCTTCACCGGCTCGTCTTTCACGCCGAGGATCGACTCCCACCAAGGTGGCACGTGGCACAGCCCTGTGGGAAAGCCTCGTGGGAAAGCCTCGAGGGACAGCCTCGAGGGAAAGCCACAGATCCCTTGATCCACGTGACAGGAAGCGTGACACTACTGCTGCAGCTCGGGAGGAAAGCGCACGTGCATGCCCCCACTCGAGACGAGGCCTGACTCCCCTGGGGAGACTCAGAAGCACCCCAAGATCCATGGCAACACTGGAGAGGAATCCTCAGGTTCCGGCCCCGACTCCACACAAGGACTGAGGCCCCGGCATGAACGGGAGAGGAATCCCGAGAGGTCCCCTAGCAACTCGCATGGGGACTGGCCTTTCCTGAGGCCACCAGAGCGGGTCCCTGAGGTCCCCGTCGTAACTCGAGAAGACCTTCCGCAACTCGAGAAAATCCAGGAGGTTCTCCCCTCCAGGCGAGATGAGGCCCATTTCCGCTGAGGCGTCTCGAGGCTGATCACACCTCACCTCTGGAACTTCGAAAGGGTCCTTCACACCCTTGGTGCAAATCAAGAAGTTCCCCGACCTAGCCGTCTCCACTCGAGAGGAATCACGAGGGTCCCGCCCACATCCAGAGGAGCCCCGTTTCCGCCTCGTAGATCGAGATGAGGGATCCTTTCCCTGCTTCGTCGGGAAAGAGTTCCCGGCGTTCCCGTCGCATCTCAAGAGGAGGCCCTCTCAACAGGAACGGCGAGAGGAACTCCAGGGTCGTGCCACCATTCCAAGAGTCCCCCAGATGTCTCAGTCCATTCCAGAGGAACCTCTTTTCCCTTCACCGGCTCGTCTTTCACGCCGAGGATCGACTCACACCAAGGTGGCACGTGGCACAGCCCTGTGGGAAAGCCTCGTGGGAAAGCCTCGAGGGACAGCCTCGAGGGAAAGCCACAGATCCCTTGATCCACGTGACAGGAAGCGTGACACTACTGCTGCAGCTCGGGAGGAAAGCGCACGTGCATGCCCCCACTCGAGACGAGGCCTGACTCCCCTGGGGAGACTCAAAAGCACCCCAAGATCCATGGCAACACTGGAGAGGAATCCTCAGGATCCAGCTCCGACTCCACACAAGGACTGAGGCCCGGGCATGGACGGGAGAGGGATCCCGAGAGGTCCCCTAGCAACTCGCATGGGGACTGGCCTTTCCTGAGGCCACCAGAGCGGGTCCCTGAGGTCCCCGTCGTAACTCGAGAAGACCTGCCGCAACTCGAGAAAATCCAGGAGGTTCTCCCCTCCAGGCGAGATGAGGCCCATTTCCGCTGAGGCGTCTCGAG
Organism: Budorcas taxicolor; assembly: GCF_023091745.1. Taxonomy (NCBI): domain Eukaryota; kingdom Metazoa; phylum Chordata; class Mammalia; order Artiodactyla; family Bovidae; genus Budorcas; species Budorcas taxicolor. The sequence continues at coordinate 9,275 of NW_026292784.1, read as the reverse complement.
GCTGATCACACCTCACCTCTGGAACTTCGAAAGGGTCCTTCACACCCTTGGTGCAAATCAAGAAGTTCCCCGACCTAGCCGTCTCCACTCGAGAGGAATCACGAGGGTCCCGCCCACATCCAGAGGAGCCCCGTTTCCGCCTCGTAGCTCGAGATGAGGGATCCTTTCCCTGCTTCGTCGGGAAAGAGTTCCCGGCGTTCCCGTCGCATCTCAAGAGGAGGCCCTCTCAACAGGAACGGCGAGAGGAACTCCAGGGTCGTGCCACCATTCCAAGAGTCCCCCAGATGTCTCAGTCCATTCCAGAGGAACCTCTTTTCCCTTCACCGGCTCGTCTTTCACGCCGAGGATCGACTCACACCAAGGTGGCACGGGGCACAGCCCTGTGGGAAAGCCTCGTGGGAAAGCCTCGAGGGACAGCCTCGAGGGAAAGCCACAGATCCCTTGATCCACGTGACAGGAAGCGTGACACTACTGCTGCAGCTCGGGAGGAAAGCGCACGTGCATGCCCCCACTAGAGACGAGGCCTGACTCCCCTGGGGAGACTCAGAAGCACCCCAAGATCCATGGCAACACTGGAGAGGAATCCTCAGGTTCCGGCCCCGACTCCACACAAGGACTGAGGCCCCGGCATGGACGGGAGAGGAATCCCGAGAGGTCCCATAGCAACTCGCATGGGGACTGGCCTTTCCTGAGGCCACCAGAGCGGGTCCCTGAGGTCCCCGTCGTAACTCGAGAAGACCTTCCGCAACTCGAGAAAATCCAGGAGGTTCTCCCCTCCAGGCGAGATGAGGCCCATTTCCGCTGAGGCGTCTCGAGGCTGATCACACCTCACCTCTGGAACTTCGAAAGGGTCCTTCACACCCTTGGTGCAAATCAAGAAGTTCCCCGACCTAGCCGTCTCCACTCGAGAGGAATCACGAGGGTCCCGCCCACATCCAGAGGAGCCCCGTTTCCGCCTCGTAGCTCGAGATGAGGGATCCTTTCCCTGCTTCGTCGGGAAAGAGTTCCCGGCGTTCCCGTCGCATCTCAAGAGGAGGCCCTCTCAACAGAACGGCGAGAGGAACTCCAGGGTCGTGCCACCATTCCAAGAGTCCCCCAGATGTCTCAGTCCATTCCAGAGGAACCTCTTTTCCCTTCACCGGCTCGTCTTTCACGCCGAGGATCGACTCACACCAAGGTGGCACGTGGCACAGCCCTGTGGGAAAGCCTCGTGGGAAAGCCTCGAGGGACAGCCTCGAGGGAAAGCCACAGATCCCTTGATCCACGTGACAGGAAGCGTGACACTACTGCTGCAGCTCGGGAGGAAAGCGCACGTGCATGCCCCCACTCGAGACGAGGCCTGACTCCCCTGGGGAGACTCAGAAGCACCCCAAGATCCATGGCAACACTGGAGAGGAATCCTCAGGTTCCAGCCCCGACTCCACACAAGGACTGAGGCCCCGGCATGGACGGGAGAGGGATCCCGAGAGGTCCCCTAGCAACTTGCATGGGGACTGGCCTTTCCTGAGGCCACCAGAGCGGGTCCTGAGGTCCCCGTCGTAACTCGAGAAGACCTGCCGCAACTCGAGAAAATCCAGGAGGTTCTCCCCTCCAGGCGAGATGAGGCCCATTTCCGCTGAGGCGTCTCGAGGCTGATCACACCTCACCTCTGGAACTTCGAAAGGGTCCTTCACACCCTTGGTGCAAATCAAGAAGTTCCCCGACCTAGCCGTCTCCACTCGAGAGGAATCACGAGGGTCCCGCCCACATCCAGAGGAGCCCCGTTTCCGCCTCGTAGCTCGAGATGAGGGTTCCTTTCCCTGCTTCGTCGGGAAAGAGTTCCCAGCGTTCCCGTCGCATCTCAAGAGGAGACCCTCTCAACAGAACGGCGAGAGGAACTCCAGGGTCGTGCCACCATTCCAAGAGTCCCCCAGATGTCTCAGTCCATTCCAGAGGAACCTCTTTTCCCTTCACCGGCTCGTCTTTCACGCCGAGGATCGACTCACACCAAGGTGGCACGTGGCACAGCCCTGTGGGAAAGCCTCGTGGGAAAGCCTCGAGGGACAGCCTCGAGGGAAAGCCACAGATCCCTTGATCCACGTGACAGGAAGCGTGACACTACTGCTGCAGCTCGGGAGGAAAGCGCACGTGCATGCCCCCACTCGAGACGAGGCCTGACTCCCCTGGGGAGACTCAGAAGCACCCCAAGATCCATGGCAACACTGGAGAGGAATCCTCAGGTTCCAGCCCCGACTCCACACAAGGACTGAGGCCCCGGCATGGACGGGAGAGGGATCCCGAGAGGTCCCCTAGCAACTCGCATGGGGACTGGCCTTTCCTGAGGCCACCAGAGCGGGTCCCTGAGGTCCCCGTCGTAACTCGAGAAGACCTGCCGCAACTCGAGAAAATCCAGGAGGTTCTCCCCTCCAGGCGAGATGAGGCCCATTTCCGCTGAGGCGTCTCGAGGCTGATCACACCTCACCTCTGGAACTTCGAAAGGGTCCTTCACACCCTTGGTGCAAATCAAGAAGTTGCCCGACCTAGCCGTCTCCACTCGAGAGGAATCACGAGGGTCCCGCCCACATCCAGAGGAGCCCCGTTTCCGCCTCGTAGCTCGAGATGAGGGATCCTTTCCCTGCTTCGTCGGGAAAGAGTTCCCGTCGTTCCCGTCGCATCTCAAGAGGAGGCCCTCTCAACAGGAACGGCGAGAGGAACTCCAGGGTCGTGCCACCATTCCAAGAGTCCCCCAGATGTCTCAGTCCATTCCAGAGGAACCTCTTTTCCCTTCACCGGCTCGTCTTTCACGCCGAGGATCGACTCCCACCAAGGTGGCACGTGGCACAGCCCTGTGGGAAAGCCTCGTGGGAAAGCCTCGAGGGACAGCCTCGAGGGAAAGCCACAGATCCCTTGATCCACGTGACAGGAAGCGTGACACTACTGCTGCAGCTCGGGAGGAAAGCGCACGTGCATGCCCCCACTCGAGACGAGGCCTGACTCCCCTGCGGAGACTCAGAAGCACCCCAAGATCCATGGCAACACTGGAGAGGAATCCTCAGGTTCCGGCCCCGACTCCACACAAGGACTGAGGCCCCGGCATGGACGGGAGAGGAATCCAGAGAGGTCCCCTAGCAACTCGCATGGGGACTGGCCTTTCCTGAGGCCACCAGAGCGGGTCCCTGAGGTCCCCGTCGTAACTCGAGAAGACCTGCCGCAACTCGAGAAAATCCAGGAGGTTCTCCCCTCCAGGCGAGATGAGGCCCATTTCCGCTGAGGCGTCTCGAGGCTGATCACACCTCACCTCTGGAACTTCGAAAGGGTCCTTCACACCCTTGGTGCAAATCAAGAAGTTCCCCGACCTAGCCGTCTCCACTCGAGAGAAATCACGAGGGTCCCGCCCACATCCAGAGGAGCCCCGTTTCCGCCTCGTAGCTCGAGATGAGGGATCCTTTCCCTGCTTCGTCGGGAAAGAGTTCCCGGCGTTCCCGTTGCATCTCAAGAGGAGGCCCTCTCAACAGGAACGGCGAGAGGAACTCCAGGGTCGTGCCACCATTCCAAGAGTCCCCCAGAAGTCTCAGTCCATTCCAGAGGAACCTCTTTTCCCTTCACCGGCTCGTCTTTCACGCCGAGGATCGACTCACACCAAGGTGGCACGTGGCACAGCCCTGTGGGAAAGCCTCGTGGGAAAGCCTCGAGGGACAGCCTCGAGGGAAAGCCACAGATCCCTTGATCCACGTGACAGGAAGCGTGACACTACTGCTGCAGCTCGGGAGGAAAGCGCACGTGCATGCCCCCACTCGAGACGAGGCCTGACTCCCCTAGGGAGACTCAGAAGCACCCCAAGATCCATGGCAACACTGGAGAGGAATCCTCAGGTTTCGGCCCCGACTCCACACAAGCACTGAGGCCCCGGCATGGACGGGAGAGGAATCCCGAGAGGTCCCCTAGCAACTCGCATGGGGACTGGCCTTTCCTGAGGCCACCAGAGCGGGTCCTGAGGTCCCCGTCGTAACTCGAGAAGACCTGCCGCAACTCGAGAAAATCCAGGAGGTTCTCCCCTCCAGGCGAGATGAGGCCCATTTCCGCTGAGGCGTCTCGAGGCTGATCACACCTCACCTCTGGAACTTCGAAAGGGTCCTTCACACCCTTGGTGCAAATCAAGAAGTTCCCCGACCTAGCCGTCTCCACTCGAGAGGAATCACGAGGGTCCCGCCCACATCCAGAGGAGCCCCGTTTCCGCCTCGTAGATCGAGATGAGGGATCCTTTCCCTGCTTCGTCGGGAAAGAGTTCCCGGCGTTCTCGTCGCATCTCAAGAGGAGGCCCTCTCAACAGGAACGGCGAGAGGAACTCTAGGGTCGTGCCACCATTCCAAGAGTCCCCCAGATGTCTCAGTCCATTCCAGAGGAACCTCTTTTCCCTTCACCGGCTCGTCTTTCACGCCGAGGATCGACTCACACCAAGGTGGCACGTGGCACAGCCCTGTGGGAAAGCCTCGTGGGAAAGCCTCGAGGGACAGCCTCGAGGGAAAGCCACAGATCCCTTGATCCACGTGACAGGAAGCGTGACACTACTGCTGCAGCTCGGGAGGAAAGCACACGTGCATGCCCCCACTCGAGACGAGGCCTGACTCCCCTGGGGAGACTCAGAAGCACCCCAAGATCCATGGCAACACTGGAGAGGAATCCTCAGGTTCCGGCCCCGACTCCACACAAGGACTGAGGCCCCGGCATGGACGGGAGAGGAATCCCGAGAGGTCCCATAGCAACTCGCATGGGGACTGGCCTTTCCTGAGGCCACCAGAGCGGGTCCCTGAGGTCCCCGTCGTAACTCGAGAAGACCTGCCGCAACTCGAGAAAATCCAGGAGGTTCTCCCCTCCAGGCGAGATGAGGCCCATTTCCGCTGAGGCGTCTCGAGGCTGATCACACCTCACCTCTGGAACTTCGAAAGGGTCCTTCACACCCTTGGTGCAAATCAAGAAGTTCCCCGACCTAGCCGTCTCCACTCGAGAGGAATCACGAGGGTCCCGCCCACATCCAGAGGAGCCCCGTTTCCGCCTCGTAGCTCGAGATGAGGGATTCTTTCCCTGCTTCGTCGGGAAAGAGTTCCCGGCGTTCCCGTCGCATCTCAAGAGGAGGCCCTCTCAACAGGAACGGTGAGAGGAACTCCAGGGTCGTGCCACCATTCCAAGAGTCCCCCAGATGTCTCAGTCCATTCCAGAGGAACCTCTTTTCCCTTCACCGGCTCGTCTTTCACGCCGAGGATCGACTCACACCAAGGTGGCACGTGGCACAGCCCTGTGGGAAAGCCTCGTGGGAAAGCCTCGAGGGACAGCCTCGAGGGAAAGCCACAGATCCCTTGATCCACGTGACAGGAAGCGTGACACTACTGCTGCAGCTCGGGAGGAAAGCGCACGTGCATGCCCCCACTCGAGACGAGGCCTGACTCCCCTGGGGAGACTCAGAAGCACCCCAAGATCCATGGCAACACTGGAGAGGAATCCTCAGGTTCCAGCCCCGACTCCACACAAGGACTGAGGCCCCGGCATGGACGGGAGAGGGATCCCGAGAGGTCCCCTAGCAACTCGCATGGGGACTGGCCTTTCCTGAGGCCACCAGAGCGGGTCCCTGAGGTCCCCGTCGTAACTCGAGAAGACCTGCCGCAACTCGAGAAAATCCAGGAGGTTCTCCCCTCCAGGCGAGATGAGGCCCATTTCCGCTGAGGCGTCTCGAGGCTGATCACACCTCACCTCTGGAACTTCGAAAGGGTCCTTCACACCCTTGGTGCAAATCAAGAAGTTGCCCGACCTAGCCGTCTCCACTCGAGAGGAATCACGAGGGTCCCGCCCACATCCAGAGGAGCCCCGTTTCCGCCTCGTAGCTCGAGATGAGGGATCCTTTCCCTGCTTCGTCGGGAAAGAGTTCCCGGCGTTCCCGTCGCATCTCAAGAGGAGGCCCTCTCAACAGGAACGGCGAGAGGAACTCCAGGGTCGTGCCACCATTCCAAGAGTCCCCCAGATGTCTCAGTCCATTCCAGAGGAACCTCTTTTCCCTTCACCGGCTCGTCTTTCACGCCGAGGATCGACTCACACCAAGGTGGCACGTGGCACAGCCCTGTGGGAAAGCCTCGTGGGAAAGCCTCGAGGGACAGCCTCGAGGGAAAGCCACAGATCCCTTGATCCACGTGACAGGAAGCGTGACACTACTGCTGCAGCTCGGGAGGAAAGCGCACGTGCATGCCCCCACTCGAGACGAGGCCTGACTCCCCTAGGGAGACTCAGAAGCACCCCAAGATCCATGGCAACACTGGAGAGGAATCCTCAGGTTTCGGCCCCGACTCCACACAAGGACTGAGGCCCCGGCATGGACGGGAGAGGAATCCCGAGAGGTCCCCTAGCAACTCGCATGGGGACTGGCCTTTCCTGAGGCCACCAGAGCGGGTCCTGAGGTCCCCGTCGTAACTCGAGAAGACCTGCCGCAACTCGAGAAAATCCAGGAGGTTCTCCCTCCAGGCGAGATGAGGCCCATTTCCGCTGAGGCGTCTCGAGGCTGATCACACCTCACCTCAGGAACTTCGAAAGGGTCCTTCACACCCTTGGTGCAAATCAAGAAAGTTCCCCGACCTAGCCGTCTCCACTCGAGAGGAATCACGAGGTCCCGCCCACATCCAGAGGAGCCCCGTTTCCGCCTCGTAGATCGAGATGAGGGATCCTTTCCCTGCTTCGTCGGGAAAGAGTTCCCGGCGTTCTCGTCGCATCTCAAGAGGAGGCCCTCTCAACAGGAACGGCGAGAGGAACTCTAGGGTCGTGCCACCATTCCAAGAGTCCCCCAGATGTCTCAGTCCATTCCAGAGGAACCTCTTTTCCCTTCACCGGCTCGTCTTTCACGCCGAGGATCGACTCACACCAAGGTGGCACGTGGCACAGCCCTGTGGGAAAGCCTCGTGGAAAGCCTCGAGGGACAGCCTCGAGGGAAAGCCACAGATCCCTTGATCCACGTGACAGGAAGCGTGACACTACTGCTGCAGCTCGGGAGGAAAGCACACGTGCATGCCCCCACTCGAGACGAGGCCTGACTCCCGTGGGGAGACTCAGAAGCACCCCAAGATCCATGGCAACACTGGAGAGGAATCCTCAGGTTCCGGCCCCGACTCCACACAAGGACTGAGGCCCCGGCATGGACGGGAGAGGAATCCCGAGAGGTCCCATAGCAACTCGCATGGGGACTGGCCTTTCCTGAGGCCAACAGAGCGGGTCCCTGAGGTCCCCGTCGTAACTCGAGAAGACCTGCCGCAACTCGAGAAAATCCAGGAGGTTCTCCCCTCCAGGAGAGATGAGGCCCATTTCCGCTGAGGCGTCTCGAGGCTGATCACACCTCACCTCTGGAACTTCGAAAGGGTCCTTCACACCCTTGGTGCAAATCAAGAAGTTCCCCGACCTAGCCGTCTCCACTCGAGAGGAATCACGAGGGTCCCGCCCACATCCAGAGGAGCCCCGTTCCCGCCTCGTAGCTCGAGATGAGGGATTCTTTCCCTGCTTCGTCGGGAAAGAGTTCCCGGCGTTCCCGTCGCATCTCAAGAGGAGGCCCTCTCAACAGGAACGGCGAGAGGAACTCCAGGGTCGTGCCACCATTCCAAGAGTCCCCCAGATGTCTCAGTCCATTCCAGAGGAACCTCTTTTCCCTTCACCGGCTCGTCTTTCACGCCGAGGATCGACTCACACCAAGGTGGCACGTGGCACAGCCCTGTGGGAAAGCCTCGTGGGAAAGCCTCGAGGGACAGCCTCGAGGGAAAGCCACAGATCCTTGATACACGTGACAGGAAGCGTGACACTACTGCTGCAGCTCGGGAGGAAAGCGCACGTGCATGCCCCCACTCGAGACGAGGCCTGACTCCCCTGGGAGACTCAGAAGCACCCCAAGATCCATGGCAACACTGGAGAGGAATCCTCAGGTTCCGGTCCCGACTCCACACAAGGACTGAGGCCCCGGCATGGACGGGAGAGGAATCCCGAGAGGTCCCCTAGCAACTCGCATGGGGACTGGCCATTTCCTGAGGCCACCAGAGCGGGTCCCTGAGGTCCCCGTCGAAACTCGAGAAGACCTGCCGCAACTCGAGAAAATCCAGGAGGTTCTCCCCTCCAGGCGAGATGAGGCCCATTTCCGCTGAGGCGTCTCGAGGCTGATCACACCTCACCTCTGGAACTTCGAAAGGTCCTTCACACCCTTGGTGCAAATCAAGAAGTTCCCCGACCTAGCCGTCTCCACTCGAGAGGAATCACGAGGGTCCCGCCCACATCAGAGGAGCCCCGTTTCCGCCTCGTAGCTCGAGATGAGGGATCCTTTCCCTGCTTCGTCGGGAAAGAGTTCCCGGCGTTCCCGTCGCATCTCAAGAGGAGGCCCTCTGAACAGAACGGCGAGAGGAACATCCAGGGTCGTGCCACCATTCCAAGAGTCCCCCAGATGTCTCAGTCCATTCCAGAAGGGAACCTCTTTTCCCTTCACCGGCTCGTCTTTCACGCCGAGGATCGACTCACACCAAGGTGGCACGGGGCACAGCCCTGTGGAAAGCCTCGTGGGAAAGCCTCGAGGGACAGCCTCGAGGGAAAGCCACAGATCCCTTGATCCACGTGACAGGAAGCATGACACTACTGCTGCAGCTCGGGAGGAAAGCGCACAGTGCATGCCCCCACTCGAGACGAGGCCTGACTCCCCTGGGGAGACTCAGAAGCACCCCAAGATCATGGCAACACTGGAGAGGAATCCTCAGGTTCCGGCCCCGACTCCACACAAGGACTGAGGCCCCGGCATGGACGGGAGAGGAATCCCGAGAGGTCCCCTAGCAACTCGCATGGGGGACTGGCCTTTCCTGAGGCCACCAGAGCGGGTCCTGAGGTCCCCGTCGTAAACTCGAGAAGACCTGCCGCAACTCGAGAAAATCCAGGAGGTTCTCCCCTCCAGGCGAGATGAGGCCCATTTCCGCTGAGGCGTCTCGAGGCTGATCACACCTCACCTCTGGAACTTCGAAAGGGTCCTTCACACCCTTGGTGCAAATCAAGAAGTTGCCCGACCTAGCCGTCTCCACTCGAGAGGGAATCACGAGGTCCCGCCCACATCCAAGAGGAGCCCCGTTTCCGCCTCGTAGCTCGAGATGAGGGATCCTTTCCCTGCTTCGTCGGGAAAGAGTTCCCGGCGTTCCCGTCGCATCTCAAGAGGAGGCCCTCTCACAGGAACGGCGGAGAGGAACTCCAGGGTCGTGCCACCATTCAAAGAGTCCCCCAGATGTCTCAGTCCATTCCAGAGG